>NC_133326.1:24789402-25147640 GCF_042186555.1 Aquarana catesbeiana
TACTGAGAGTATGCTATAGGCCCCCTAACCTGGGGGAGGAGGGGGAGATGGCCCTCCTATCACAATTTGAATTAGCAGCAAGGATGGGAAGTGTTATCATAATCGGGGATTTTAATTATCCAGACATAGACTGGGCGGAGGGAACCACACATTTGTCTAAGGCTCGCCAGTTACTAAATGTCTTGCAGGACAATTTCATGGGTCAGATGGTAGATGCACCAACTAGAAATAAATAGCGTTACTAGATCTACTGATTACCAACAATGCAGACCTGATCACGGATGTGGAAATTTAGGAAACAGCAATCACAGGTCGATTGGCTTCAGTATAAATCACACAAATAGGAAACACAAGGGGAACACATCAGACACTGAATTTCAAAAGAGCCAACTTCCCTAAACTACAAACCTTGCTAGAAGATATAAAATGGGATAAAATCCTATAAACAAAGAACACAGAGGAGAGATAGGTTTGCTTTAAGAGCCTATTAAATAAGGGCATTAGCCAGTGCATCCCATTGGGAAATAAACTTAAAAGAGCGAACAAAGGTATTGGATGGCTTAACTCCAATGTAAAAATGTATATATAAGCAATGGAGAAGGCCTTCAAAAAATACAAGGCTGAGGGATTATCATCAGCATTCAGAATTTACAAAGAATGCAACAAGATATGTAAGGGTGCAATTAGGGCAGATAAGATAGAACACGAAAGACACATAGTGGAGGAGAGCAAAAAAAATCCCAAGAAATTCTTTAAGTATATAAACAGTAAAAAACGGGAGGACAGACCATATTGGCCCTATAAAGAATGAGAAAGGACATCTGGTTACAAAGGATGGGGAGATGGCGAAGGTATTGAATTTATTCTTCTCCTCAGTCTTCACAAGGGAATCGGGGGGCTTCAGTAACCAAAACTGCAGTGTTTGTCCTCATGACACATCAGAGGAAGCACCTCCATGGTTAACAGAGGACAGAATTAAAATTAGACTTGAGAAACTTAACATTAATAAATCACGGGGACCAGATGGCTTGCACTCGAGGGTACTTAGGGAACTCAGTTAAATAATTGCCAGACCATTGTTCCTAATTTTTACTGACAGTCTACTGACTGGAATGATACCAGCTGATTGGAGAAAAGCCAATGTAGCATCAATATTTAAAAAAGGTCAAAATACATCCCTGGCAATTACAGACCAGTTAGCCTAACATCAATAGTATGCAAGCTCTTGAAGGAGATGATAAAGGACTATATACAAGATTTTATTAATGAAAACAGTATCATTAGCATTAATCAGCATGGATTCATGAAGAATTGTTCTTGCCAAACCAATCTATTAACCTTCTATGAGGAGGTGAGCTGCCATCTAGATAAAGGAAGGTCCATAGTCCTGGGGTATCTGGATTTTGCAAAAGCATTTGACACAGTTCCCCATAAACGTTTACTGAACAAAGTAAGGTCCATTGGTATGGATCATAGGGTGAGTACATGGATTGAAAACTGGCTACAAGGGCAAGTTCAGAGGGTGGTGATAAATGGGGAGTACTCGGAATGGTCAGGGGTGGGTAGTGGGGTGCCCCAGGGTTCTGTCCTGGGACCAATCCTGTTTAATTTATTCACAAATGATCTAGAGGATGGGGTAAACAGTTCAATCTCTGTATTTGCGGACGATACTAAGCTAAGCAGGGCAATAACTTCTTCACAGGATGTGGAAACCTTGCAAGAAGATCTGAACAAATTAATGGGGAGTGCAACTACATGGCAAATGAGGTTTAATGTAGAAAAATGTAAAATAATGCATTTGGGTGGCAAAAATATAAATACAATCTACTCACTAGGGGGTAAACCTCTGGGGGAATCTAGGATGGAAAAGGACTTGGAGGTCCTAGCAGATGATGGCTCAGCAATGGCATGCAATGCCAAGCTGCTGCTAACAAAGCAAAGAGAATATTGGCATGCATTAAAAAGGGGATTAACTTCAAGGATAAAGCGATAATTCTCCCACTCTACAAGACTTTGGTCTGGCCTTAACTGGAGTATGCTGTCCAGTTCTGGGCACCAAGCCTCAGGAAGGATGTACTGGAAATGGAGTGAGTACAAAGAAGGGCAACAAAGCTAATAAAGGGTCTGGAGGCTATTAGTTATGAAGAAAGGTTGCGAGCACTGAACTTATTCTCTTTGGAGAAAAGACGCTTGAGAGGAGATATGATTTCAATTCACAAATACAATACTGGTGACCCCACAATAGGGATAAAACTTTTTCACGGAAGGGAGTTTAATAAGACACGTGGTCACTCATTAAAATTAGAAGAAAAGAGGTTTAACCTTAAACTGCGTAGAGGGTTCTTTACTGTAATGCACTGTACATACGGTCAGATTTTCCGACGGAAAATGTTCGATGGGAGCTTGTGTGTAGGCTCGGACATTTTCCCTCGGAATTTCCGACACACAAAATTTGAGATCTGGATCACCTCCGTAACATCTCTAAAATATGCTCTTTTTCAACAAATGAAACCACCAAACTCCTCATTCACTCCCTTGTTATCTCTCGCCTTGACTATTGCAACTCCATTCTCATTGGCCTGCCTCTCCATAGGCTATCCCCTCTTCAGTCTATCATGAATGCTGCTGCCAGACTTAAACACCTTACCAACCGCTCAGTGTCTGCCAACCCTCTCCTCCAATCCCTACAGTGGCTCCCAATCACCCAGCAAATTAAATTCAAAATACTAACCACAACATACAAAGCCGTTCACAACTCTGCCCCGAGCTACATCACCAAACTTGTCTCCAAATATCACCCAAATCGTCCCCTCCGATCTTCTCAAGACCTCCTACTCTCAAACTCTCTCGTCTACTCTTCCCATGCTCGTCTCCAGGATTTCTCCAGAGCCTCTGCCATCCTCGCTACCTCCACTGGTCCGGCTATCTCCTACTCTTGCTACCTTCAGGCGATCCCTGAAAACTCGTCTCTTCAGGGAAGCCTATCACGTCTCCAACTAATCTCCTACCACTTGCATCAGCTCATTCCCCACAGTTACAACCTTTTGTACCACCTGCCCCACCCTATTAGATTGTAAGCTCTTCTGAGCAGGGCCCTCTTAATCCTCTTGTATTTTATTGTATTGTAACTGTATTGTCTTTTATATTGTAAAGCGCTGCGTAAACTGTTGGCATTATATAACTCCTGTATAATAATAATAATAATAATCTCAAATTTTCCAACAACAAAATCCATTGTGGTAAATTTCGATCGTGTGTACACAGTTCCGATGCACAATATTCCACGCATACTCAGAATCAAGCAGAAGAGCCGCACTGGCTATTGAACTTCATTTTTCTCGGCTCGTCGTACGTGTTGTATGTCACCGGCGTTCTTGACGTTCGGAATTTCCGACAAGATTTGTGTGACCGTGTGTATGCAAGACAAGTTTGAGCCAACGTCCGTCGGAAAAAAAACATGGATTTTGTTGTCGGAAAATCCTATCGTGTGTACAGGGCCTAAGCGTGGCAAGGATGTGGAATTTCCTTCCACGGGAGGTGGTCTCAGCGGGGGGGGGGGGGGGTATTGAATTGATAGTTTCAAAAAACTATAAGATAAGCACCTGAACGACCGCAACATACAGGGATATATAATGTAATACTGACATATAATCACACACATGGGTTGGACTTGATGGACTTGTGTCTTTTTTCAACCTCACCTACTATGTAACTATATAACTTTGTAACTATAGTATTACTAGTCGAAACAAAAATATAAATACAATGGTGGGAATATACAAATGTACTAAAAATTTACATACAGGATACTGTATAGATTAATTCCTATTGAAATAAAGAATGAAAGAAAGAGCATGCCAATAGATAAGATGGCTCCTCTGGATGTACTTCTGTGCACAGGCTAATACATGTTCCAGTTCGCTCTTGGAGAATTGGGCTTCTTGGTTCCAGACCGAGCTTGTTTCCTGACTACGATCCTTTCTGTGCCTTGTACCCAATCCATCCTGCCTGTGTATGACCCAGCCTACCTAACCCTGCTACTCTGCCTGCTGTTATCGATACCCGCCTACCGCCCTGCTGTTCCAGCTGACCCACTATCTGCTACTAGCAACCGTCTCAGCTGCCCGTGTCACCTGTGCCAGCCTGCCTCAGTCTGCTGCACACCAGCTTGCTTGCTTTCTGTAGCCTTCTGACTACTTCAGCTGCCAATCGTGGACACCAGCCCTGCTGCTAGCAAGACTTCCTCTGTGCCCCTGTTATCAGGGGCCCCGAGTCAGAGGTGTAAGAGAAGCCTTCCTCAGCATCATATCAGGCTCTGCTACCAGGTATGCGAAAGGAAAGAAAGAAAGAAAGAGTTTGCCACTATACAGATAAAGCAGAGCTTGCAGCGGAATATTGTTCCTTGAGAAATTCCGTAGTCGTCACAGAGGTCCCAGTACTGTAGTTTGATTGGACGCTGACAATTCTGCAACCTCTGGCTGTCATCTTAGTGTGGGACTCCATAAAATATGGAGCATGTGGTAGGTGAGGGATAGAGACCTCATTTGTCAGAGAGAGTAATCAGCACAGGCAGAGGTTCCTGATTGAGTAGTGTCAGTGCAGGGACTCCTCTTGCTCACAGTAGGCATTCTGTGGCCTTCAGGCTTCCCGACTGTGTTTATGGACTCTCCCAGATTGGGCACCTCAACCCCAGGCCCATGCCTACAAGTAGGGAAGGTAAGAATGGCAGGGGAAAACTTCTATTCCTATAGGGAAAGTAGAAATGGGGACATAGGGGATTGGAGAAGAGGTAGAAGTATGGAGAAGAAAGGGTGGACTGGGGTGGGGAGGATGGAAAAGGAATGGAGGAAAAAAAGAGGAATGGGGTATTCAGGATAAACGAAGAGTGGGGGCGGGAGAGCAGATGTGGGAGATGTGTGGTGGTGGTCAACGTTTTTCATGAGTTCCAGTAGCATTTATATTCCTCCATATCGGTAAAGTCTATCCAAAGAAGCCAAGTGTTACTAAATGTTTCATCAGTGCCCTAATAGTGATACTAAACAGAGAAGTGTTAATCGCCATAATTCATTCATATAAATCATATATATATCATGCCATTTTTTTTTTAATCCTATGCAGCACTGTTGTGTGGTCACATGATCTTCCCCTGTTCTTTGGCATCTGCAGGGAAAGATCTTTAGGTTCTATTACTCTGCTGATATATGCTCTCTACAGTGTGAGTCTGCGTCTGGTCAGTCCTGATTGGTGCTGTGCCAGTCACATGACTAAAAAAGAAACAGTTTCAGAAGAGCAATTCAAATTCGATTATACATATCATATAACTGTTTTACAGCTCCCTATAAATCTTTATTGAACATCAAATGTGTATTTTTTGTGCATTAATCTGCTGTAGGCAGAGTCAAAGATGATTGACACCAGCTTTCATTTTGTTCAGATGGCATCTGCATTCGAGGCTCATTTTTACTCTACAGGTATTAGTACTTACATTAGATACAATATATAGTTAATACTGACTAAAACGAATGCCCTGTACACACTATAGGATTTTCCGATGGAAAATGTGTGATAGGACCTTGTTGTCGGAAATTCCGACCGTGTGTAGGCTCCATCACACATTTTCCATAGGAATTTCCGACACACAAAGTTTGAGAGCAGGCTATAAAATTTTCCGACAACAAAATCCGTTGTCGGAAATTCCGATTGTGTGTACACAAATCCGACGGACAAAGTTCCACGCATGCTCAGAATAAATTAAGAGACGAAAGCTATTGGCTACTGCCCTGTTTATAGTCCCAACGTACGTGTTTTACGTCACCACGTTCAGAACGATCGGATTATCCGACAACTTTGTGTGACCGTGTGTATGCAAGACAAGTTTGAGCCAACATCCGTCGGAAAAAAAGAATGTCCGATCAATGTCCGATCGTGTGTACAGGGCATAAGTGTTTTTTTTTTTTAGTTTCTTAGTGAATGTAATCAGCATACTATATCCCACCCCCATAGTGTTTAGCAACAGGAGGACACGGAGAGGGAGGGGAGTGTAATTTTGCATTGTGTACATACCAACATGTGTGACTCTATAGCAGTGATGGTGAACCTTGGCACCCCAGATGTTTTGGAGCTACATTTTCCATGATTCTCTACACTGCAGAGTGCATGAGCATCATGGGAAATGTAGTTCCAAGACATCTGGGGTGCCAAGGCTCGCCATCACTACTCTATAGCCACGTGAGATGCACAGATAAGAAAAAAAGAGGGAATTAAGACCTTAGAAGGGAACTGAAATTGTACAATGCTCCGTAGAGGACACCAGCTGGTCTACACAATCTCAGCCTGCAGTGTGGATACAGAGAAGATTGGAGGGACAGCTGAAGGCAGGATCAACCAGATATATTTAACAAATACTTTAGTGGCTTTGTGAGTATGAACACTCTGTTATATAACTAAGCTCTAAGGAGCAGGGCCCTCTGATTCCTACTATATCAAATTGTATTGTATTTGTACTGTCTACCCTCAAGTTGTAAAGCGCTACGTAAACTGTTGGCGCTATATAAATACTGTATAGTATAGTAGTAATGAGAGTTTTTCATAGTCTGGGTTTAATTAAATTTTAAAGGAAATGGTAAGGATATCCATATGTTTAACCACTTGCCGACCGCTGCACACCGATATACGTCAGCACAATGGCAGTATCTGTACATCCCCTTTAAGAGGCGGGGCTAGCAGGCATGCGCACGCTGCCGCGTACAGTGTGACCGCGCCTGCAGGACCGGCGGACTCCCGGCGATCGTGTCAAGGAGCCACAGAACGGGGAAGTGCCTATGTAAACAAGGCACTTCCCCGTTCTGCCTAGTGTCATGACGGATCACCGCTCCCTGTCATCGGGAGCAGTGATCGCTGTCATGTGAGTTGAAGCCCACCCCCCCCACAGTTAGAATCACTTCCTAGGACACACTTAACCCCTTCATTGGCCCCTAGTGGTTAACCCCTTCCCTGCCAGTGTCATTTACACAGTAATCAGTGCATCTTTTATAGCACTCATCGCTGTATAAATGACAATGGTCCCAAATTAGTCTAAAAAATGTCCGATGTGTCCGTCATAATGTCGCAGTCCCGATAAAAATCACAGATCGCTGCCATTACTAATTAAAAAAAAATAATAATAAAAATGCCATAAAACTATCCCCTTTTTTGTAGACGCTATAAGTTTTGGACAAACCAATCAATATACGCAATAAGCGCATAAGCAGGAATGACGTCAGCGGGAGGGGACAACAACCAGCATGGACCGCAAACAGGAAATATGTCATATGTTTGAAGTCCATGCTGGTTTTTGTCCCCTCCCGCTGACGTCATTCCCGGGATTCATGCTCCACGCTGACTCAAACTTTGTGTGTCGGAAAATCCGATGGAAAATGTGTGATGGAGCCTACACAGGGTCGGAATTTCCGACAACAAGGTCCTATCACACATTTTCCGTCGGAAAACCCGACCGTGTGTACGGGGCATAAGTGTTTTCAATCTTGTTTGGGGATATTAAAAGTTTTAATTCTGCACTTAGAGGCGCCTTTTTTTCTTTTTTTCTTTTCTATTAGAGATTACTCTCCTCTTTGAGTGCAGCCCTAAGTGTTTGAAGACCACTTCATCTGTCCAATAAAGACACTATCTGCCTGGTCCCGACATTCTGAGCGCCCTTGACGTACGTGTTTCTTCTTAGTCAACCCACTGATTTTTTTGTAATAGTTCCATCATGATGCTGGAGCAGTATTAAAATGGGTAGAGCTAATACGTGTGAGTATAACAATATAAAGAAAAGTAAAAAGTATAAAAAGTATATACATTTTTCTAAATTGACAATATTTTTTTTAAATTAGCACTTGTTTTAAAAAGGAAATTAGTTTATTAAATAGATTCATATGGCAGGGATTTTTTAATACAAAATAATGGATAATTTACACAAGGATTCAGTAATTTGAGCTCATTGGCCTTTCCTCTTTGCATCCAGTAAATTTCAGGTGAATTTAGAGATCATGGTTTATTTATATTCCGGAGAATACTTTGGTAAAACTAATGCCATGCAAAGGATATGCTATAAACCAACATAGAAGCTTTTCATTAATTGTGGTATTTAACATCTTTGGGAGAATCTACATTATAAATTATTATGCTTATGCTGACAAAAAAAAGCCTTTCTAAAGCCTTGTTGTCAACCAATATTAAAGTGGAGGGCCACCCTGAAAAAAAAAAAAAATCACCAAAAATCCTAAAAAAAAAAAAAAAAAAAAATTTGAAAAAAAAAAAAGAAAATTAAACTTACCTAAACCCTTGTTGCTAGGCAGTCTTCCTAATCTGCCTCTTCCTATTCCGCGGCGTGTTCTTCTCCTCGGTGAGCGGCCTTGTTGTCTTCTCGGAACTGTGTGTGTTCCCAGAACACCACGGGGCCATTCACAGAACGGAGCGCTGCGCCGCTCGCGCATGCGCAGTAGGAAACTGTCAGTGAAGCCGCAAGGCTCCACTGCCTGTTTCCCTTTCCTAGGATGTCGGTGCCGGGACCCGAGAGCCCAGGGACGGGTCGGCCTCGGGCGGCTGACATCGCGGGCACCCAGGACAGGTAAGTACATATTTAAAGTCAGCAGCTACAGTGTTAGTAGCTGCTGACTTTAAATTTTTTTTTTTTTAGGACGGAATCCCGCTTTAACTATGTTCAATCCTTATGCTGCTAGATTTAGTAAAAAGATAGGAAGATATAATATATCTACTTTATTTCATTTTTTTACATTTTTTTACATTTTTTTTCAGTTGCTTCCTGGTTTATGGCCTAGGTCAATATAATAGCGTGGAGTCTTGTAGTTTTGAAGCATACACCATTTTTGTATCTCAAGAGATACATTTTTTAGGCTATTATATTATACATTTAACTTGTTTTACTTAAAGCGGAGTTCCAACCACATAAATGATTCATTTTTTTTAATCTATTACTATCACATTATGTAGATTTAGCATTGGTTATTCTCATTAACCACTTCAGCCCCGGAAGAATTTACCTTACCCCCTTCCTGACCAGAGCACCTTTTTGCGATACGGCACTGCGTCGCTTTAACTGACAATTGCGCGGTCGTGTGACGTGGCTCCCAACTTAGTGTTCAAGGGTAGCTTCAATTTTGTGTGAAAAATTAATAGCAAATACAAAAAAGAAAAAGCAATCTAGCATATACAATTGCTACACAAGTCATATTGCATTGAATGTTATTAACCACTTCAGCCCTGGAAGATTTGGCTGCTCAATTACCAGGCCATTTTTTGCAATTCGGCACTGCGTCATTTTAACTGACATTTGGGCGGTCGTGCGACGTTGCACCCAAACAAAATTGACGTCCTTTTTTTTCCCACAAATAGAGCTTTCTTTTGGTGGTATTTGATCATCTCTGCGGTTTTTCTTTTTTGTGCTATAAACAAAAAAAAGAGCGACAATTTTGAAAAAAACGCATTATTTTTTAAATTTTGCTATAATAAATATCCCCCGAAAATATACATAAAAAAAAAAAATTTTCCTCAGTTTAGGCCGATACATATTCTTCTACATATTTTTGGTAAAAAAAATCGCAATAAGCGTTTATTGATTGGTTTGCGCAAAAGCGTCTACAAAATAGGGGATAGTTTTATGGCATTTTTATTAATTTTTTTTTTTTTTTTTACTAGTAATGGTAGGCGATCAGCGATTTTTATTGTGACTGCGACATTATGGCGGACACATCAGAAATTTTTTACACATTTTTCGGACCATTGTCATTTATACAGCAATCAGTGCTATACAAATGCATTGATTCCTGTGTAAATGACACTGGCAGTGAAGGGGTTAACCATTAGGTGGCAGTGAAGGGCTTAAGTGTGTCCTGGGGAGTGTTTCTAACTGTGGGGAGGGGCTGTGTGTGGCACGTCACTGATCTCTGCTCCTGATCACAGGGGGCAGAGATCAGTGACAGTGTCACTAGGTAGAATGGGGAGATGCTTGTTTACATCAGCATCTCCCCGTTCTTCCTCTCCGTGAGATGATCGCAGGTATCCTGACGGACATCGAGTCCACGGGACCCGTGACCCGACTCACGGAGCTTGCCGCGCGCCCGCTGGCCGCCTCTTAAAGGGCTACGTACAGGTGCATTAGTTTGCCTGTACGAGCCCTTCTGCGGTCGGCAAGTGGTTAATAGACCAGCTTTTCTTGATATTTTATTAAAAAAAGTTACCTTATATTGATGCTGGTCAGGCAGCCCACAAGCATAAACTTTCGGGATACGGTGCTGCTGTATAACCAGCATGCGCCGCCCGTTCTTGCGCATGCGCACTATTGGACATCTAGGAAACTTCTCAGGTTGCCATCACAACGGGCGGCGGCGGCGGGGGTGCCCGCCCCGTTGTGATGGCAACCAAGGGCTTTAATCCCTTTTTAAAAAATGGCGCTGTGATCCACCGTAAATCGCGTCATTTCCTGTCGGGAAATAATGTGATTTTTTTCACAACGTCCTGCCCACTGACTCCTGGGAAATTTCATTTCCCAGGAGCACAGGCGAGGGGGGAAGTGATGCGGAGAACCGCGGAGCCGGAAGTGGCAGATTAGGAGCCACCACCTAGCAACAGGGCACTTAAGGTAAGTATAAAAAAAAAATAAAAATCACTCCAAATGTTTGTCATTATTGATCAAGGACTGGGAAAATGTAAAAAAAAAAAAAAAAAAAAAATCAGGGTGTAACTCCACTTTAAGACATAGAAAAAAACCCAAAATGTACTAAAATACATATTTTGAACATAAGCCAATGTTGATTTATATAGAATAATAGGTAATTAACTAAAAAAGCAAATGTAGAGAAAATGGTAGAGTGGTAGCATTAATAATAACACCATTTGGTTATTATATTATAATTGGTATTGTTAAGTAGAACTACTTTGCATTTTGAGTTACTGTACATCTAACTTTATTTCCATGGAATATAAAAAGGTGTTCTCAGATTATACTCACTAACAGGTCAAATAATAGTAAATACATTGCATTGTATGTGATCTGTATACAAGTTAAATATAGCCAACAGTAATGCTATAAATATATTCCATTCTTGTTTTATCCTTCATGACTTTAACATCCATATCACTTAGTGAACAGATACATGGCAATCTTTGTTTCTTATTGACTCATTCCAGGCTATGCACTGACATGATTTTTATATATGTAATATTACTGATGTGTGATGTGTTTAAGCCTTAATGGTAACAATAAATATCCAGTCACATGACACTTTGCAATATATAACTGGAAACAGTCGTATACCTCTTTATAATTTTGAATTACTTTTTTTAGAAGTATACATATACAAAAAGTTTGCTAGATGTGAATGATAACTTGAAAATAATTTAGTGTCCAAAGACAATTGTATCTGTCTAGTATGTGTGGTGTATATATATATATATATATATATATATATATATATATATATATATACTGTATTACCAAAAGTATTGGATTGGGACGCCTGCCTTTACACGCACATGAACTTCAATGGCTTCCCAGTCTTAGTCCGTAGGGTTCAATATTGAGTTGGCCCACCCTTTGCAGCTATAACAGCTTCAACTCTTATGGGAAGGCCGTCCACAAGGTTTAGGAGTGTGTCTATGGGAATGTTTGACCATTCTTCCAGAAGCGCATTTGTGAGGTCAGGCCCTGATGTTGTACGAGAAGGCCTGGCTCGCAGTCTCCGCTCTAATTCACCCCAAAGGTGTTCCATCAGGTTGAAGTCAGGACTGTGCAGGAAAGTCAAGTTCCTACACTCCAGACTCGCTCTTTATGGACCTTGCTTTGTACACTGGTCCAAATCATTTGCTGGAGGGGGGATTATGGTGCGGGGTTGTTTTTCAGGGTTTGAGCTTGGCCCCTTAGTTCCAGTGAAGGGAACTCTTAAGGCGTCAGCATAGCAAGACATTTTGGACATGGGCCCTTCCTTTTCCAACAGGACCAGTGCACAAAGGAACTTGACTGGTGTCCCAATACTTTTGGTAATATAGAATATATATGTATATATATATATAAAATACCTGTCATTACAATTTAATTTTAAAATTCTGTTACCTATGTGATAAAGTACATGTAGTATTTCATCCCCTGTTGCTAGGTGCTCTCTAATCCTAATTATGAGGTGTGACCCTCCCCTTATCAAGGAGACGGCTGCTTCATAAGTGCAGCTTTTCTCAGCTGTAAACACTTTCCAGAGACAAGCAATGGCGAAAGGAATGCAGAGGATGACCCCCCCCCCGCATTCCTCTTGCCATTGCTTGTCTTGGGAAAGCACTCACAGCCCAGATGCCGCTCTGAATTAGCCATCTCCTTCATAGTTGTTGGATCGGCCATGGTAGAAGGGGAGGAAAGCAGTTTGGACATCTAGTTAGGGTTAGAAAGCACTTAGAAACATAGGATGAAGTAATACATGTACCTTTTCCCAAAATGGACAGCACTGTAAAAAAAAATAGTAAAGGTCTTCTTTACCCCCTTTAGCCCCAGGAGAAATTTGCCTCCTTCCTGACCAGAGCACTTTTTGCGATTCAGCACTGCGTCGCTTTAACTGACAATTGCGCGGTCGTTGTGCCCAAACAAAATTGACACCCTTTTTTTTCCCACAAATAGAGATTTCTTTTGGTGGCATTTGATCACCTCTGCGGTTTTTATTTTTTGTGCTATAAACAAAAGAATAACAACAATTTTTACTTTTTTCTATAATAAATATTATATTATTATATCATTTTCCTCAGTTTAGGCCGATATGTATTCTTCTACATATTTTTGGTAAAAAAAAAAAAAATAAGCGTATATTGATTGGTTTGCGCAAAAGTTATAGCATCTACAAAATAGGGGATACATTTATAGCATTTTTATTATTAATTTTTTTTTATTAGTAATGGCGGCAATCCGCGATTTTTATTGTGACTGTGACATTATGGCGGACACATGGGACAATTTTGACACATATTTGGAACCATTGGCATTAATACAGCAATCAGTGGGATTAAAAATGCATTGATTACTGTAAAAATGTCACTGGCAGTGAAGGGGTTAACTATGTTCCCTGGGAGGTGATTCTAACTGAAGGGGGAGGGGACTAACTAGAGGAAGTTACAGATCGTGGTTCCTAGCTAATAGGAAAACACACGATCTGTCACTCCTGTCAGAACAGAATAGGGAAGTGTGTGTTTACACACACTTGTCCCTGTTCTGTGTCTCCTGCTCATGATCGCTCGTGGCCAGCGGTCATCGCGACTGTCGGCCACAAGCATCGGCACCCCCGCTGTGCAGCGGGAGCGCGTCGCTATCCGGACCCTGCGAGCCGACGTATAGTTACGTGGTTTCGCGCAGGGGAGCCAACCTGCCTCAGTATAACTACACCGGCTGGTCCGGAAGTGGTTAATGCTTAAGCTAAACTTGTCACTTGTCAAACATGGAAGTAGCCATTGTTGACCACTCCTTTTGAAAATGCTAGTTATTTAGGTGTACTGCCAATCCTCTAGCTCACTATTTCTCAACCAGGGTTCCATGGAACCCTTGGGTTCCTTGGGAGGTTGGCTGCTATGGGTTCCTTGAGCAATGAGCAATTTCTGCCTCTCGGCTAAGTTCCCACTGACACCATTAATCTTTTTAGCTATCTGTAAGGAGGTAATTCTTCCCAATGACCACAAGTGTAAGGAACATTCTTCCCACTGACCATCACACTAATGTATCATGAGTTGTAGATATAGTCATTTTTAGCAGGGGTTCCCTGAGACTGCATAGTGATTGTTGTTGAAAATATTGATGTCTGCGGGTCGATATAAGAACCAGGCAACAAGTCTATGGAAATCCCAATTTCTCTCTCATGACCGGTTTAATGGCACACATTAGTGCAGCATGCCTACCTGCTTGTATATACATTCCTGTTCCTCATGGAAAGCCTTACATCTTTGACAGATGAGACATACACATTACATCTTTCAGTTATAAATATAACATCAAAATGTATGTTTTTTAATAAGGTGGTAAATGGTAGGTCGGCTTTTCATAATTCCAACGCGTTTCACCGACTTTAGTCCACTTCTTAAGGGTGGAATGGCATCACATTAGACGTAATATAACAATAAAGAATGATTACATAAAGAATGCAAAGAAATATCTTGAGGAATCATTAATATGTCTTAGCAATGTAAACACATACATGTAGAAGAAAGAGTCAGCGAAAAAAGGCCCTTAGGTAATTTGAGTGACAAAGGCACCCAATGTGGTTGTTCACAGGATAGGCATGAGTCTTCTGATTTAGTAAAACATCCAATAACTTTATTTCACCAAATCACATGTCCATCCACCTAGATGACATCACTGCCACATGTTCTACCTTCCACCTAGTGGTCAATTAAGAATATTCCCCAAGTTAATCTCACTACCAGCTGATACTAGACACCAATTTTATCACCTTGAACTGAGGATGTGGCAATTTAAATCCACGAAACGCTTGGTGAAATAAAGTAATTGGATGTTTTACTAAAGCAGACGACTCGTGCCTATCCTTTGAACAACCACATTGGGCGCTTCTGCCAATCAAACTACTTAAGGGCGTTTTTTGCACTGACTCTTTCTACTACTTTGTTCACCCACCTGAGAACCCCCTAAGAGCACCCAGGGTGGGAATGCCCAAAGCATAGACAGTGACAAAATTTACTCCAACCATGCACTAGGAAGGCCATGTGTTCCCCTATAGCTGGAGGACCGCAGCCTCAACAGCTGTAAGTCCATTTTGACGTTTTATCCTTTTATTGTGGAAGCGCTGCATTCTTGTTTTTTAAAATAATCTACTACACTAAAAAGGCTCTTCCGCCTCCCTCTCTTTTCTTTTTCGGTGGAAAATTTGAGCTTTAACAGAAACCCCTGGCCAGCTCCTCAGGATCCTTTGGTCTGCGATCTACCACCTTACCCCAGACCTAAAAACATACATGGCTACATGTCATATAATGTGTGTGCTACAACCAGGGGAAGCCTCAAGCCACTCAAAAGTACAATTTCAGTCTTTGCAGATGACACCAAGCTATGCAGTGGAATAACGTCTTTACAGGATGTCTCCAACTTGTAAGCGGACCTCTATGCTCTAATTGGGCAACTAGGTGACAAATAAGGTTTAACCACTTGCCGCCCGCCCTATTACCAAATGACGGCGGCAAAGTGGTTTGATATTCCTGACCGGACGTCATATGACGTGATCAGGAATATCGAGCCACTGCGCGCCCCCGGGGGTGCGCGTATAGCGGGGATCGTTGTTGCGGGGTGTCAGTCTGACACCCTGCAACACCGATCTAGGTAAAGGGTCTCCGACGGAGACTCTTTACCGTGTGATCAGCCGTGTCCAATCACGGCTGATCATGATGTAAATAGAAAAAGCCAGTGATCGGCTTTTCCTCACTCGTGTCTGACAGACGCGAGTAGAGGAGAGCCGATCGGCTGCTCTCCTGACAGGGAGGGTCTGTGCTGATTGTTTATCAGCACAGCCCCCCTCTGATCCCACCCAGGACCACCAGGGAAGCCGCCCAGGACCAGCAGGGAAGCCATCCACACTGGACCACCAGGTATGCCCCTAGACCCCCAAGGAAATGCCACTGTGTGCCCAGGCAGCTGCCAATCTGTGCCCAGGCAGCTGCCAGTCAGTGCCCACTTCAATGCCTACCACTGCCAGTGCCACCAGGGATGCCCATCAGTGCCTCATATCAGTGCCGCGTCTCAGTGCCCATCAGTGCCACGTATCAGTGCCCATCAGTGCCCAGCAGTGCCGCCTATCAGGCCCATCAGTGCCCAGCAGTGCCACCTATCAGTGCCGCATATCAGCGCCACCCTATCACTGCCCAGCAGTGCCGCCTTTCATTTACCATCAGTGTCGCCTATCAGTGCCCATCAGTGCCAAACAGTGCTACCCAGTGCCACCCATCAGTGCCCATCAGTGCCGCCTATCAATGCCCATCAGTGCTGCATATGAGTGCCACCCATCAGTGCCGCCTACCAGTGCCCATCAGTGCCGCATATCAGTGCCCATCGTCAGTGCCCGTCAGTGCCCGCTCATTGGTGCCACCTTATCGGTGCCGCCTTATCAGTGCCCATCAGTGAAAGAGAAAACGTACTTATTTACAATTTTTTTTAACAGAAACAAAAGCAAAACTTTTATTTTTTTCAAAATTTTCGGTCTTTTTTTATTTGTTTAGCAAAAAATAAAAACCACAGAGGTGATCAAATACCACCAAAAGAAAGCTCTATTTTGGGAACAAAATGATAAAAATTTAGTTTGGGTACAGTGTTGTATGACCGCGCAATTGTCATTCAAACTGCGACAGCACTGAAAGCTGAAAATTGGTCTGGGCAGGAAGGTGTCTAAGTGCCCTGTATTAAAGTGGTTAATGTTGATAAATGTAACGTTTTACACTTGGGAGCTAAGAATATGCATACATCATGCATATTAGGGAGAGTACAACTGGGGGAATCAATGGTGGAGAAGGATCTGGGGGTTTTGGTGGATCATAAGCTTAATAATAGCATGCAATGCCAAGCTGCAGTTTCCAAAGCAAGCAAAATCCTTTCTTATATTAGGAGACGTATGGACTGCAGAGAGAGAGATATCATTTTGCCCCCCTGTACAAATCATTAGTAAGATCTCTTCTGGAATATGCAGTTCAGTTTTTGGCACCAGATATCGGGGGAACTGCAGAAAGTGCAGAGAAGGGCAACCAATCTGATAAGAGGCATGGAGGAGCTCAGCTATGAGGAAAGATTAGAGGAACTGAATTTATTCTCTCTTGAGAAGAGGAGATTAAGTAGGGGGAATATGATCAACATGTATAAATACATAAGGGGTCTATATAGTGAACTTGGTGTTGAGTTATTCACTTTAAAGCGGAGGTTCACACAAAAATTGAACCTCTGCTTTTCGGAACAATCCCCCCTCTGGTGTCACATTTGGCACCTTTCAGGGGGAGGGGGGTGCAGATACCTGTATAATACAGGTATTTGCACTCACTTCCGGGCATAGACTCCCGCGGGAGTCTACGCCTCTTCCCACCCCCCCGCTATCTGCTGGGAAAAACACGGGTCCCAGAGACAGCAGGGACCATCCGGATTGCACAGCGCAACTCGCGCATGCGCAGTAGGGAACCGGGAATTGAAGCCGCAAGGCTTCACTTCCTGATTCCCTTACCGAAGATGGTGGCGGCAGCACCCGAAAGCCGAGTGACAGATCGGCTTTGGGTGCCGATATCGCGGGCACCCTGGACAGGTAAATGTCCATATTTTAAAAGTCAGCAGCTGCAGTATTTGTAGCTGCTGACTTTTAAAAAAAAAAAATTTGGCGGACCTCCGCTTATCACAGAGGACAAGGGGGCACTCTTTACGTCTGGAGGAAAAGAGATTTCATCTCCAAATACGGAAAGGTTTCTTCACAGTAATGCCCTGTACACACGGTCGGATTTTCCGATGGAAAAAGTGCGATCGGATTGTGTTGTCGGAAATTCCGGCCATGTGTGGGCTCCATCGGACTTTTTCCGTCGGAATTTCCGACACACAAAGTTTGAGAGCAGGATATAAAATTTTCCGATAACAAAATCCGATCGTTTAAATTCCGATCGTGTGTACACAAATCTGATGCACAAAGTGCCACGCATGCTCAGAATAAGTAAAGAGAAGAAAGCGATTGGCTACTGCCCCGTTTATAGTCTCGTCGTACGTGTTTTACGTCACCGCGTTCAGAACGATCGTATTTTCCGATAACTTTGTGCGGCCGTGTGTATGCAAGACAAGTTTGGCCCAAAATCCGTCGGAAAAAATCCAATGTCCGATCAATGTCCGACCGTGTGTACGGGGCATAAGAGCTGTAAAAATGTGGAATAGACTCCCTCCAGAGGTGGTTCTGGCCAGCTCAATAGATTGCTTTAAAAAAGGACTGGGTTCTTTCCTAAATGTACATAATATAATTGGGTACTGACATTTATAGGTAAAGTTGATCCCAGAAATATCCTATTGCCTCTTGGGGGGATCAGGAAGGATTTTTTTCCCCTGCTGGTGCAAATTGGATCATGCTTTGCTGGGGTTTTTTGCCTTCCTCTGGATCAATCGTGGGTATAGGATTGTGTATATGGTATTGTATGATATTTTTTTTTTGTTCTCTTTTATTGATTGAACTAGATAGACTTGTGTCTTTTTTTCAACCTGACTAACTATGTAACTCATGGGGCAGAAATAGGGGCAAGAGGTAGACAACCATAAACAAGGGAAACAGAAAACGGAAAATCCCACCCGCAGGTCCCCCATCTTAATACAGAATATCAATATGATAGAAGTAAGTAAGCATTGGGGTTGATTTACTAAAACTGGAGAGTGCAAAATCTGGTGCAGCTCTGCATAGAAACCAATCAGGTTCCAGTTTTTTTTTTTTACCTAACTAAACAAGCTGAAGTTAGAAGCTGATTGGCTACCATGCACAGCTGCACCAGATTTTGCACTCTCCAGTTTTAGTGAATCAACCCCACTTTCCCTTGAGTTCAAGACAAAGTGGGTTCAGCCTGAACCTTAGCTCATCAATAATGGTGGGTAATATTGGAATGTTCTGCTTTGAAAAGACTAAAAACCCCTCAGACCTAGTGAAGATCCTTGCAGTGTTTCAAATAAATACATCAATTGACTAGTCAGATCACTAGTATCCCTCTGTAGTAACCATTTGAAAAGTATTTGGTCAACCGAATTCAGAAGTAAATAAACACAGCTTGACAGATCAAGAGCCCCAATTCTAAAACTTTTATGGTGACAACTTGCTAGATTAAGATTTTTCCTTACTTTCATTCCTAGTGACAATTAAAAAAAAGAGGGTGGCTATACCCAGTGGGCACAGAGAATGGAAAAAATATGACAAAGGTTCTTACCCTTCCATGAAAGAGAATAAAGAAAAGAGGGCGCCTTGTGCATTATCCTTTAGTAAATGTATTTGTAAAAACAGAATAAAAACTACTCACAAACATGTGAAGATAATTTGTTTTGTAAAAGCCTCCAAATGGTGGCAGTCAATGTAGTTACGACAGTCTCCAGATGGTGAAGGAAAGGACTTAAGGACCACTGCTGGCTGACATGCTTCGAAGGGATACCTTCTTCCTCAGAGCCTGTTGGTATCGAAGGTATCCCTTCGAAACATGTCAACCAGCAGTGGTCCTGAAGTCCTCTCTTTCACTGTCTGGAGACTGTCCTACCTAGATTGACTGCCATCACTTGGAGGCTTTGAAAAAACAAATTATCTTCACATGTTTGTGAGTAGTTTTTAATCTGTTTTTACAGACACATTTACTAAAGGATAATGCACAAAGCTGGTGCACCCTCTTTTCTTTATTCCCTCTCTTGATTGCTAGGATACCCCTATCCTGGAGGGCAGCAAGGCCTGAGGAATTATCCTTTGAACATTAGATCACCCAGACATCAGGCTTATGCCCAACAGTATTTGTTTGCTCTTACCCTTCCATACTCTCTCCTAAAAAATGCTCTAGTGGCACTTCATTGAATCAGGATCCCCATATTTTCAGATGCTAAACATTATTTTTGTTCTGCAACTAAAATCTTTACACTATATATCCATTATACTTATCTATTGTATACTTCAGATATCTAAATAGATAGGATACGTGATGAAAGATTGTGTAAAAGCATCTGTGACCTAAATGACGTGAATACATAGAATAGAAATTTCAGTGACTAATTCCTTAGTGTATTCCTGTTCAAATACTTAGAACCAAGAACTAAAAAGTCACGTTTACCATTAAGTGTTCTAGTAATTCTCACATAATAAGTTAGAATATGAACAGCTGGAAGCTTCTGCTTATTAATACAGTTGTAATATGCAGTCCTCTGTTTGAAAAGCCAATTTACTCTCAATTAGAAAATGCTGACCTCTGTTTCCACTTTCTTTTCCTCTTTGAACTTGCAGCAATTTAGTAGGAGGTGTTGCTGCTACAATGTATCAAGCAGTTTATATTTAAATTTCCTATATATTTTTTAATGTATGGCTGCTTTTCACCCTTGTTCTAACTTCATGTTTAATGCGTGTTTTAGTTGAAAAATATATGTTTATTGTATTAAAATGTTCACAGCGGCAACTTTTTCTAATTTTCTTTTCTCCGGTTTTCACGAATCAGTTCCATTATGGTAATAATGCAAATTGTAGGGCCCACATACAGTGAGATCAACCAATTTGGGGGGACTAATTATATGCTAAATTCTGGATAAAACAAGTGATATGTTCTATGTGACATCATATCAGCTGAGAGATTGTGTCAGCCATGAGGCATGTGCTAATGTTCATGTGTATGAGCATAATGGCATGAACACGGACATATGGGGGTGGATTTACAAAAAACCAGGAGACTGCAAAATATGCATAAAAACCAACGCGCTTCCAGTTTTTTTTTTTTGTCAAAGCTTAATTGAACAAGTTGAAGTTAGAAGCTGATTGGCTACCATGCACAGTTGCACCAGATTTTGCACTCTTCAGTTTTAGAACATGAACTCCATGGGCTTGTCCACCACATACAGTATCTCTCAAAAGTGAATACACCCCTCACATTTTTGTAAATATTTTATGATATCTTTTCATTTAACAACACTGAAGAAATGACACTTTGCTACAATGTAAAGTAGTGAGTGTACAGCTTGTATAACAGTGTAAATTTGCTGTCCCCTCAAAATAACTCAACACACAGCCATTAATGTCTAAACTGCTGGCAGCAAAAGTGAGTACACCCTTAAGTAAAAATGTCCGAATTGGGCCCAATTAGCCATTTACCCTCCCCGGTGTCATGTGATTCATTAGTGTTACAAGGTCTCAGATGTGAATGGGAAGCAGGTGTGTTAAATTTGGTGTTATTGCTCTCACTCTCTCATACTGGTCACTGGAAGTTCAACATGGCACCTAATGGCAAAGAACTCTCTGAGGATCTGAAAAAAAGAATTGTTGCTCTACATAAAGATGGCCTAGGCTATAAGAAGATTGCCAAGACCCTGAAACTGAGCTGCAGCACGGTGACCAAGACCATACAGCGGTTTAACAGGACAGGTTCCACTCAGAACAGGCCTCGCCATAGTTGACGAAAGACATATGAGTGCTGCCAGCATTGCTGCAGTGGTTAACTGGATGGGGGGGGGGGGTTAGCCTGTCAGTGCTCAGACCTTATGCCGCACACTAAATCAAATTGGTCTGCATGGCTGTCGTCCCAGAAGGAAGCCTCTTCTAAAGATGATGCACAAGAAAGCCCGCAAACAGTTTGCTGAAAACAAGCAGACTAAGGACATGGATTACTGGAACCTGTGGTCTGATGAGACCAAGATAAACTTATTTGGTTCAAATGGTGACAAACGTGTGTGGCGGCGACCAGGTGAGGAGTACAAAGACAAGTGTGTCTTGCCTACAGTCAAACTTGGTGGTGGGAATGTCATGGTCTGGGGCTGCATGAGTGCTGCCGGCACTGGGGAGCAGTTAATTGAGGAAACCATGAATGCCAACATGTACTGTGACATACTGAAGCAGAGCATGATCCCCTCCCTTCAAGGACTGGGCCGCAGGGCTGTATTCTGACATAACAACTCCAAACACACCTCCAAGATGACCACTGTCTTGCTAAAGAAGCTGAGTGTAAAGGTGATGGACTGGCCAAGCATGTCTCCAGACCTAAACCCTATTGAGCATCTGTGGGGCATCCTCAAAACGGAAGGTGGAGGAGCGCAAGGTCTCTAACATCCACCAGCTCCATGATGTCATCATGGAGTAGTGGAAGAGGACTCCAGTGGCAACCTGTGAAGCTCTGGTGAACTCCATGCCCAAGAGGGTTAAGGCAGTGCTGGAAAATAATGGTGGCCACACAAAATATTGACACTTTGGGCCCAATTTGAAAATTTTCACTTAGGGGTGTACTCACTTTTGTTGCCAGCGGTTTACACATTAATGGCTGTGTGTTGAGTTATTTTGAGGGGACAGCAAATTGACACTGTTATACAAGCTGTGCACTCACTACTTTACACTGTAGCAAAGTGTAATTTCTTCAGTGTTGTCACATGAAAAGATATAATAAAATATTTACAAAAATGTGAGGTGTGTACTCACTTTTGTGAGATACTGTATACTGGTGCCTAGTGGACCATTTAAATCTGGGCCCTGCATGGGATCATTGCTATCCTTGGCCCTAAATCTACTTGACTCAGTTATTGATCCGACTCTAGTCTGACCTGCTTCTGGACCTCGGAGTGATCTGTTGACCAAGATTTTGCCTATCGATTCAGTACCTCGTCGCCTGCAAGTTGCCAACCTCGGCTCCTCTATGACCTTGATCCTGCTTGTAATTTAGTGCCTTTAAGCCTGGCTGTTACTGAACTCAGCTCATGACCCAGCTCATGCTCTCTACTGGTCTTAATTAAGTCACTGTGCCGTCATCACTGTGCTTTTGCTTACTTGACACCAGCATTCCCAAGGTCATGTTCAGCTCCAGCTTCATGGCACCTGCAGCCTTCCTTTGCCATAGCAATCCTTGTCCTAATTCCCAGGGTTGCTCAGACAGGAATTGTGCATGAGGTCCCCTTCTTTATCTTAAGCTTCTCATACAGGTATATGACATATGTACAATGATATAGGAAAGGGATATACAAGTAGCATTGCTGATGGCCGTACATAGATTGAACTGTTACCCACTCACAGATGCTGATAACTGTATACACAAGCGTAAAAAACAAAAAACACCCAGATTATGGCCTCAACAGACTAAACTAATATTAGGAATCCTAAATAAAACTGAAAAAAACAGAAAGTGGGGCTGCTTCGTCCAAAAACATTCAAA
Organism: Aquarana catesbeiana; assembly: GCF_042186555.1. Classification (NCBI taxonomy): domain Eukaryota; kingdom Metazoa; phylum Chordata; class Amphibia; order Anura; family Ranidae; genus Aquarana; species Aquarana catesbeiana. Next base: position 24,812,299 of record NC_133326.1, read on the forward strand.
ACACTTTATTGCACATAAAGCATCTAAAAGACCATCGTACACAACTTATAAAAAAATTCCCCTAAGGACCTGCTCTCAAATATTAGCATATTAGGACTTTCCATATTGAAGTATAGCAAACAACATAGTGTTATGAAAATTATACATGCACCAGCTTCTGGACTTCTCTAAAACACTTTGTATAAGAAAACGAAAAAAAGTACTCTTGCGCACTGGTGTGTTGGCTAAAAAAGTTCAAGGAGGACTATGAATTTCAGCTTTGCTGCTCTCAAAGGATGGGATTGTCCTAGTGTTGAAAGAAAAAGAGAAAAAAAGAGAGCGCACCAGCCTAGTGCATTATCCTTGGCATGTTTTTTAAGTTAAAAACAAGATAAAAACTACTCACAAAAGTCGTAGGTAAAATTGCATATCGAACGCACAGAGGCAATAGTTCCAGTGGTAGGCAGCCGTCCAGGTCCCAGGGGGGAGGCACACGGACCGCCGCTGGCTTACGCGTTTCGAAGGTTTAACCTTCTTCCTCAGAGCCTTAGTGGTGGCAGTCTCATGCCGGCTTTATATACACATGTCAAACTGAAGCAGACTGATCTGGCTGGTATCAGGGCTCCTCCCTTAATTGGTGGGCGGTCCTCTAGAGGGGGGGGGGTTTTGAATCTTGGCTCGGTTAACAATATTAAAGGGCCATACCATGTTAATTTATTAATTACATTTAATAGTTGGTTAATTTGCTTCTATTCCCATTGTTGTTATCGCTGGTAAGTTTATCTAACCCATAGTAAGTGAGCTGAAAGGGTCGTATCAATAGTTACCCATAGACTATCTGCTCATTCACCCTCACATCCATAAAACACACAGATGATAGAGAGCAATGTACAGTGTTCAGAGGATTAGAAGTATGAAATAGGGGTGTACCTTGTTGTCTGTGGATCTGATGGCATCTCTTCTGCTTGAGTGCGTTTGTCTTCTGCAGGGGCTATGTCTGTGTGGGCTATCATTGCTGACAGGTTCGCTCCTATGCCCCGCGGGACCGGGTGGAACGCACGCCGCCGATTAACTTCCGGGTTGCGGTCCACAGGGCGGAAGTGCGGTCGTGATGTCACATCCCGTGCGCCTTTCGGCGCCTGGGATGTGACTCAATAAGGTAAACAGTGGCCTCCATCTTGCTGTAGGCGCAGATAGAGGTCGAAGTCAGACTGATAGCGTCTGACTTCAGACTAGAGGGAGAGGGACTGATTAAAATGTGTAATTATAATAAAAAATATATTAATAATAGAAAATTATATAATAGTAAGCGATAGTGGTAACAGGGAAATTCAAAGGGGACCAGGGGAGGGGAGTGGTGAGGTCCGGTCTGAAACAGTAGCTAGAGAAAGCAATGCTCAGAACATGTGTATTTAGAAGCCGGCAGGAGACACACTTATATTGTATTTAAAAAGTAGTAAAATACGTACAAACAGTATACCTTCTATAAAAAAAAAAAAATAATAAAAAATAAAAATAATAAATATATATATACACATATATATAGAAAGTAAAGACCTTATACACATCAATCGCATATCCATATATGTGCATACGGTGATTATTTAAAAAACAAATGTTGTTAAAAATAAAAATAAAATCCGTATATAAGTACAACGAACTGTGTATTTTGCCTATATAATATAGAAAGAGAGGGGGAGGGGGGGGAAAGGAAAAAGAGGATTTTTGTTGTTGTCACCTCATATCGACATTCAAATAGTGGTTTTGTATATTATAGCAAATAGCCCAGAGGTTTTTTAGTATACATCAGTGAACGAGATATTGTATGAATTATAAAAAAAAAAAAAAAAAAAAAAAAAAAAAGGAAAAAAGGCCATCCACAGTACTTGATGCCAGTATTATTATACTATTTTATGTACTTCTGGATCCTCATTTAGGCCTCCTGGAGCGAGACTACCAAGGGTAAAGATCCAGAAGGCTTCTCTTTTGCAAAGCCTCTGGTACCTTCTTCCTATATCCAACTCCCTTCCAATCGACTCAATCCCAAATACTTTCATGCCTGCAGGGTTCCCTTGGTGGACTTCTACAAAGTGTCTAGGAACTGGGTATTTGTCTCTTAGGTTTATAATACCGCATTTGTGTTCACCAATTCTCACTCACATTGGGCGTTGTGTGCGGCCTACGTATAGACGCCCACAAGGACATACTATACCGTATACCACATACTCTGTTCCGCAGTTGATAAATTGCTTAATTGGGTGGATTTTTCCGTCTCTCCCTACTACCGTCTTTTTCCTATGCCACATGTACATGCATGTGCCACAGTTCTTAATGCCGCATCTATAACAACCTTTTTGGTCAAAAATTGTAGCCCAGCTATTGGTTGGTTTGCTGGTACAGGTTTTTACCCTGCTTGGGGCTATCAGGCTCCTAAGATCTTGGGGTTTCCGAAAAACTATATTAGGGTGATCGGGGAGTGTTTTACCCAAAACAGGGTCATGCTTCAGAATATTCCAATTCTTTTTGATAATATTCTGAATTTCAAACGCTTTGCTTGTATATTGGGTAGAGAAGCAGGCCTGTTGAATAGTTGGGGTGGTCTGGTGCCGGGATTCTGTGTTGTTCGAATCGCTACTAGATGGATCGTCGTAGAGAGCCAGATATTTAGAAAAGGCTGATTCTATGTGGTTAGCTTCATAGCCTTTCTCACTAAATTTCTGCATAAGAAGTTTGCTCTGTTCTAAATAATCCTCTTTCTTAGTACACGTCCTTCTGAGACGGCAAAATTGGCCAAAGGGGACATTCTGTATCCACCTGGGGTGGTGGTTACTTTTAGCATGTAAGTATGAATTGCCCCCGCTAGGTTTAAAATGAGTTTTGGAAAAGATATTACCATCTTGGTCACTCTGTAGTTCTAAATCCAGGAAGACTAGACATTTCTCATCTAGGACATGAGTGAAATCTATTCCAAATGGGTTGTTTTTGCAATGTTCTAGAAAGCTCTGGAGACTTGAATCCGACCCATCCCAGATGATCAAGATGTCATCAATATATCTTGCATACAGAACCAGGTTTGCCCCAAAGGGGTTATTCTTCCATATGAAGTGTTCTTCCCAGAATCCCATAAAGATATTCGCATAACTGGGGGCAAACCTGGCTCCCATAGCTGTACCTTTTATTTGCAAATAATGGTCACCTAAGAAGGAAAAATAATTGTGTGTGAGGGAGAATTCCACACAATCCAATAGGAATTTGGCCTGCCGAGGATTCATCCTGTCATCCTTTAGTAAAAAATGGTTAATGGCTCTTAGGCCGAATGTATGGTTTATTGATGTATATAATGAAGCTACATCCAAAGAGAGTCATCTATAGCCAGGTAGCCATTTGTAGTTTGACAGTATCTCCAGCACGTGGCCAGAGTCTTTAACAAAGGATGGCAACTCGACCACTATATCCTGCAAGAAGTGGTCAATGTAGCACCCCAAGTGACTAGAGAGGCTGTCAATCCCAGATATTATAGGTCTACCTGGAGGATTTAGAAGGCTTTTATGTACCTTCGGTATGTGATAGAAATGCGGGGTGGTGGCATGTTTATTATATAAAAAAAGATACTCATTTTTAGTGAGGACCTCTTTGGATAAAGCATCATCTAGAAGTAATTTGAGCTCCTTAGTGTATTCCAGAGTGGGATCTCTTTTTAATACAGCATATGTTTGGGTATCACCCAGGAGTCTTCTTGCCTCAGATAGATATTCGTCTCTATTTTGAATGACTAGACTCCCACCTTTATCGGCCTTCCGGATGATTATATCCTTATTTTGTTTGAGGGCATCTATAGGTACAGCATTTTTGTCTATATTCGTATTGGTCTTCATGGGTTTATCGAACTTTGTTTTAAACGTGTTAAAAACCGTATCATAAAAGGTGGAGATGAATCTCCCTTTGGCCCAATGGGGAAAGAAGGAGGATTTTGGTCTGAAAGAGGTATGGACAATAGCACTTTCACATGGGGGGGCAAATTTGGGTTCGAAAATTGTTTGTCCCTCAAAGTGTGCTTCTTGGTAAAGCTCTTCGAGAATGTTAAGTATGGAATCTTCTTCCACACTAGTATCGGATGGTGATGGCTCTTCCGACTCTACTCTTACATTATCCGTGCTATTCACATTCTTAGCTTCTTTTAATGTGTAGTATCTTTGTATAGTAAGCTTGCGTATATATTTATTTAGATCTATAAATAGTTCAAACAAGTTTGGTACACTAGGTGGGGCAAAGTTAAGGCCCTTCCTGAGGAGGTCTAGCTCAGTTTCAGAAAAAACAGAGCTAGAAAGATTATAGATCTTAATAGTAGAATGAGCGGTTTCTATAGTCTGCCTCTTAAATGTAATCAATAAATTAACATGGTATGGCCCTTTAATATTGTTAACCGAGCCAAGATTCAAAACCCCCCCCCCTCTAGAGGACCGCCCACCAATTAAGGGAGGAGCCCTGATACCAGCCAGATCAGTCTGCTTCAGTTTGACATGTGTATATAAAGCCGGCATGAGACTGCCACCACTAAGGCTCTGAGGAAGAAGGTTAAACGCGTAAGCCAGCGGCGGTCCGTGTGCCTCCCCCCTGGGACCTGGACGGCTGCCTACCACTGGAACTATTGCCTCTGTGCGTTCGATATGCAATTTTACCTACGACTTTTGTGAGTAGTTTTTATCTTGTTTTTAACTTAATAAACATGCCAAGGATAATGCACTAGGCTGGTGCGCTCTCTTTTTTTCTCTTTTTCCTAAAACACTTTGTACAGGACTCCGGGAATATATCCTTGACGACTGGTATTTTTCCGCAGTATTTGAGTTGTGGCCCCTTTAGGGGGACAGATTTGGGGACAATTCTGGGTACTCAGGGGTTCTCACCCATGCATGGTGAGGTGTTCCATGGAGAGTTTGGCTACAGAGGACTGATTTCCAATACTCTCTGGCATGATAAGTCTGTATTAGGGACACAGAATTTCAGAGGTCTGAAGAGTTTTGGATGGGGAGAATCTCCAAACTTGACTTTTTGCTGGAGGAAGTTATTCATGTTTACCTATGAAGCACAATGATCTCTTCACTAAAACATTATAAGGGCAACCTGAGAATTACCTAACTTTCTACGTGTAGGCTTGTGTATACATCTACAACAGATTTAGTAGCAGTGCTGAGTATCTGTCCAAGTTCAGATCCTTGCGTTCTCAAGACAGCACATATGCATGTATAGGCCACCAACTTATTACCAAAGGAAAAGTATATTAGGTACACACCATTCAAAGGCAGCCTGCGGGGTCCCGAGCTGTCAAAGCAATCCTGGGTGCCTGCATGGTCTGCAGCCAACTGGATACATGAAGAAAGAGAAAAATGCAGCACCTTCAAGGATAAAAGTGTTCCTTTATTCGATATAAAAGTTACATGAGGACATGCACATAGCCCACAGCCAACTTAGTACCATCAATGAAGGATGCTAAATGGCAAAAAACAGTTGGTTCCCGAGACTTCATGCAATAGTGATAAATGAGGAAAGTATTCATCAAGCCGAACAGATCATATAGGGATCATTCTCACAGATATGTCTGGAAAGGAAAACTGTTGTACATAATACCAGATCATTTTTGGGAAATGTAATAGTCTCTCCTGAATAACCCTCCTACTGCTGATACCCACCTTTTGCTGTGCTCCACCACCACTCTACTGTTGGAGCCCAAATCACACAGCCTAGTGCAAATTGCCTCTCGATTCCATTTCTTCATGAACCCAAGGCACCCCGTTCACCACACACTAGGGTTGATGAACTAAAACTGGAGAGTGCAAAATCTAGTGCAGCTGTGCATGAGAAACAATCAGCTTCCAACTTCAGCTTTTTTTAAGTAAGCTTTGACAATAAAATCTGGAAGCTAATTGGTTTCTATGCAGATCTGCACCAGATTGTGCACTCTCCTGTTTTAGTACTTCAACCCCACTGAGACCACTGGAACCAGTGTAGTCTTTCCCTGACCACTGAGGGAAGTTCAAAATAATTAAGATACTCCAAGGTCTGCTATTTATGTTCCTGTGACATTGAGGGGATATGTAACTCAAGTTCCTCCTTAAATTAATGTTTGGTATACACAATTAAGACCTATTGCTGATGACTGTACATAGATTGGACTGTGTCACCCACAGATGCTGATGGCTGTACACTCATACAAGCAAGTTCCCATCATTTATGCCATTCAGAGCAAAGCGATAAAAGAACTTTCCCTCCCAACCCACTGAGACTCACTTTTTACAATATTCCCCCACCTCTTTTCCTCTGCTGGAGCTGGGAGACCAAATTCTTTAAACCGGATACAATCTGCCTCACATCCCTTGCTCCATGTGCCCAAGATATCCTGTTCACCACCCACTGGACTTATGTTGTCTTTCTCTGACCATTTGGGGAAGTTCAAACTCAACTGGAAATACTCTCAAGTTTGAAGTCCCGGGTCTGCCATTTGAGTTCTGTGGTATAGTTCCTCCCTAAATTAATGTTTGGTATATACAGTTAAGACTCATTGTTGATGACTGTAAAGATTGGACTGTGTCACCCACAAATGCTGATGGCTGTTCACACATACAAGCAAGTTCCCACCATTTAGGACATTAGTTGCAAAGCGATAAAAAAACAACTCTTCCTCCCAACCCACTGATACTTTTTCCTATGTTTCCCCATCACTGTTTCTCTGCTGGAGCTGGGAGCCCAGATTCTTAAAACCTAGTGCAAACTGCCTTACATCCCTTGCTAATATCCCTTGCTCCATGTGCCCAAGACATCCCGTTCACCACCCACTGGACCAATGTTGTCTTTCTCTGACTTCTTGGGGAAGCTCAAACTTAACTGGAAATACAATCAGGTTCAAAGTCCCAGGTCTGCTATTTGAGTTCCGGGGATCTTCGACTTACATTCCTCTTTAAATAAATGTCCAGTGGTGGCTGGTGCTCAAATTTTTTTTTTGGGGGGCGCAAACAAACTGAAAAATTCATAAAAAAACCCATCAATTGCAGCCTCACTGTGCCCTCAATAGCAGCCACTGTGCTGATAAAATGTGGCCACTGTGCCACCTAAAATGCAGCCTCTATGTCCATAAAATGAAGCCTCTGTCCCCATCATATGCAGCCTGTGCCCATCAGACAGCCTCTGTGCCCATCATATGCAGCCTGTGCCCATCATATGCAGCCTCTGTGCCCATCTTATGCAGTCTGTGCCCATCTTATGCAGCTTCTGTGCCCATCATATGCAGCCTGTGTCCGTCATATGCAGCTTCTACCCAACACATGCAGCCTGTGCCCATCTTATGCAGCCTGTGCCCATCGTGTGCAGCTTCTGTGCCCATCATATGCAGCCTCTATGCCGATCTTATGCAGCCTGTGCCCATCATATGCAGCTTCTGTGCCCATCATTTGCAGCCTGTTCCCAATAATATGCTTTGCATATGCAATGCTTTACACTCTCAGTTCACCTTTTTTTGAAGCCTATTAGAGCCTATGGCTCTAATCAGGTGATTGCATGAATCTATCCATTTCACATAGAGGGGGTGGCTGGAGAGCGGGGGTGGTGCCCATGCACCCTTAATGGATGCACCGCTACTGTAAATGTCTTGTATATATCTATGAAACTAAGACTCATTTAAATGGAAATACGGCAAAGCCAAAAGCCAGTTTTAAAAGTATCAGCCAATTCCCTCTTTTACCAATTATTGGTAAAGTTATAAGACAATCACCAAAACAATCCTGCATAAAATTGTAACTTTTGGAGGAAGAAAAAAATCCTTTGAAGCATCCCATCAGTGCAATACTGCACATGGGTTAGCACCAGTGGCGTCGCTAGGGGGTGGCTTTTGGGGCTATAGCCCCGAATCTGGGGCCCATAGCCCCGAGTCTCTGCAGGGGTCCCCAAGGGGAGGGGAGGCTCTCTGGGGACCCTGATGTAAATGGGGGCTTCTCTGGGGACCCTGATTTAAGGGGAGGCTCTCTGGGGACCCTGATTTAAGGGGGAGGCTCTCTGGGGACCCTTATTTAAGGGGGGTTCTCTGGGAACCCTGATGTAAGTGGGGGCTCTCTGGGTAAATATATACACAGACACACACATATATTATATACATGTGTATGCCCGCCCGAGCGTATGACTTTCTTGACTATGCTGCTATGTGCTCTAGTCCAAGATCTTTTGTAGACCTAGCAACGCCGCTGATTAGCACTGGCCTTCTTTGTTGTTTCAGTATATAGCAAAGTAATAGAAAGTTACACATATTATCAAAATTCAGGTAATAACCATTGTGGCCTTACTTAATACTTGAATTTCATGACTAAATAAGAATCAAGACAATTATTTTCTCAGGCTATAGATTTTTGGCTGAGTTATTGATCTGTGAACTTTAATTGATTAACTTTTCATGGTGAACTACAAATCAGCTTAAAGAAAGAATTAATTAAGCACAATACTAATTCCTCTTATCCAATCACCCAGGGAGCAACACTTTGCAAAGCAAATTCTACACAGCTGCATATCCATTAACAGAACCTGTGGATAGGTCACAGATTATCGCAAAGTCTAAAGACCAATTTAAAAATCACAGATAAGCAACATTTCCGTGTTCCCTCTCCTGTAATACATGAAACATAATTAAATGTATACATAAGTTTACAATTTTATATATTTTACCTTCATGCTAAACTCAGTTTAAAGAGTAACTCCACTTTTGTTGAGAAAAATAATTCCCCTCTGGGTGATTTATGTACGGTACATTGCAAGGTTTTGTTGCAAATTCCTACTTTTTCTTATTCTTATGAAACAGCTGTTTGTTTGTCTGTGTCCATGTGCAACATGCATGTGAATGGGAGTGATTTTATATATCAATCAGCTGCTGCACTTGCAGGGTTCTAATCAGGAAAGTGGTAGGGTCTGCATCATTAGGGTCTGCCTAAAATATGTTATGTATCTTTGTGCAGACTTCTGGGAAAATCAGAGTCCCCTGAGGATGATGTGGAGTCTGTCTTTGTAAAAAAATAAATATGAGTAACTCCCGCGCTGTCACGAAGGACCTATACTAAGGGGCACGGCTGCAACACCTGTGTGACTGATCCCAACAGAAAGAATAAAAACAAACAGAAGAATGGTAGTTGCGCTGTGATAAAGAGGGGAAAGGGAAGTGGAATGTGGGAGGGACTGAGTAAAAAGTGAATGGGATGGAGAGGTGAAGACAGCCCAAAAGGGGCCACAAATACACTAAAAAAGAAGATAACGATATACGAAATGATAAAATCAAGTGTAGTATGTATATAATAAATGTGGCAACTGTGTAGCATATAGTAAATACCTCAAAAAATGAATCTCTCAAAAAATGAATATACAATAAATAAATAAAGTTGAACAAACTTAGGTGAAAACACTCAGAAAAACGTCTAAGTGGTCTAGTCTCCAAACTAGCACAAATTGACTAACATAAATATGAAAGCTGAATACAGTGAGTCCATGTAGGTGACTAAATAGCAGTCCCGCCACCAAACAGCATACAAAACTTCAGTGTGAACACCTCCGTGTCTTTAAGCAGCTCACCTTACTGCTGTAAGGTATACAGCATGTGCTTAGTTACAGACCACGGGCGGACATGGATATCCCATCCGGTGTTTCAAATGGTTCCAATGATGGGTATATAGAATGATAATAAAAAAATGACATAAGCAATATATCAAATATAACACTGTGACAACCAGAGAGGGGGGGCAGACCAAAAGAAAGGGATGCACTCACTTTTTATAAAGTGAGTGTGGGCATTAATCCACGAACGCCAAATTTGTATGCCTTAGTAGATGTTCTCAGTTGGTCCCAGCTCCACAATGCTCGTCAGATAAAGTAGGTGTATATTGGGTATAAAGAAAGAGTATACATAGCATAATCCCGTATGGTAGACTAATTTTATTTAAAACAGTAAAGCAGACTCACATTTAAAAGCAGACTGCGGCACATAACATCCACGAGCGCCGAGCTCGTCTCCTGACGTTGAGATGTGACAGTGTCCCATGCTCCAATCCTGACGCGTATCGTCACGTCACGTGACTTCATCATCTGATGAAGTCACGTGACGTGACGATACGCGTCAGGATTGGAGCAGGGGAAACTGTCACATCTCAACCAAGAAAAATAAAGAAAAAAACTGCGCTATAATAGTGAAAATGCAAAGAGTCAACATGTGCAATAAGATCAATCTAAGCAATGAATCCACACATATGCATCCAATGACATCAAATCATAAATATAACAAATGATAATAGTAAAGTCCATAGATATAAAGGAGGTAGGAGGAATCCCCTGGTAATACTCCGTGGAAATCAGATGAGAAAGTGGGAAGCAAACACACCCTGCACAGTGATCCTCCACCACCAAACATATGCGCTTACCAGATGGAAAGCACAATAAGGCACGTCTCAGGACTATATCCAGGTCAAGCTGTTAAGCAGTACACCACTCTTCCAGATACCGCTATGGATGATAAGCGTGTAAAATGGGTTCCGGTGTCCTATATACGATATCCCTCCGTACAGCGTGGCTCCAACCATACAACAACCCGAATTAACCACATAAGGGTAGAAGAAAGGCAGCCATAGCGTGAATCCGATAAGGTAGTTTATTTAAAATAAGGTAAAACACTTACAAAATTGTAGTTTTAAAAGGAGCATTTGCCAGCCGGCAAGCGATCACCCGTTCAGAGTTGAGTGCGATGACGTCAGAGCATCAACCTCCCGACGTACGTTTTGTCTTGTCACTGACGTCGTCTGGGGAACGGGCGACGCTCTGACACATCGCACTAAAAAGCAAAGGAATCCACGCCCCGCTGTGACATCTCGGAGGCGCCAAGCATAGACAACCAATCAGCTGCCGGGACGGAACCCGGAAGTAACCAGACCAGTTGTTAAATATAAATTATATTGAATTCCGGCATAGCGCCATCTTGTGGAAAGAAAAAGAATATCCCACCCAGAAAAGTATCAGTTGAAAATATAAAATAAAGAAGTAACTATAGATATGTTAAATTCTGGCATAACGCCATTTTGTGAAGAGAAAAAAAATATCACCTAAAAACAAGGTGTCAGTCAAAAATTGTATTGTATGGAAAAAATATGACCATATGCACATTTGATATATGGACCTAAGCTTCCAATAGCATACTACTAAGTGTAGAGCATATGGAAGGCAACCCCACATTCTTTAATAAGTACATAAGGGGCTGCCACCCAACAGTAATAATGAAGTAATATTAATTGAATAAGTAGGTACATAATATGTACCTTGAAAGTAAACATTAAAGTTATGCACTTCCCACAGGATTTAAAGATGATATATAAATGTATTATGTCGGGAACCCCCAAAAAAAAGAAAAACACAAATTAAGGAAGGTGCAATTAGGGAGAATTGATATGCACAAGCCCATGCATACATCCAAGCCAGTTAGGTCTCCGAGATGTCACAACAAGTTCACAAAGACAAACAGGGTAATATCGACACATAAATACAAATACTGCCCATAATTGAAAACGCAGCAACATTAAGCATAAATCCTGAGATAATAAACCAAGTACCCCAAGACATACTGGGTAGTGTTGACCGAAAAGTTCAAAAGATACATATAATATGGAAGACAACATTCCTAAGCAATATTGATAAACGCATTTAAGTCTACCTCTACGTTCAACCCAAATGGTGTGTAACTCTTAATTCGATAAATCCAGGCCATTTCAAGGCGCGAGATACCTCGAACCAGAGAACCACCCCTCCAGGGACAGGTAAACTTGTCTATCCCCAAAATTATAGTTTTGTCTGGATTTTTAATGTGAGCTTCCAAATAATGCCTAGACATAGGATGCTTCGGAAAGCCATTAATGATGTTAGTCACATGCTCGTTAAGTCTAACCATCAGGGGTAGTTTAGTCCTGCCCACATATTGTAGCCCGCATGGGCACTGGAGCAGGTACACGACCCCCCTTGGTAGAACATGTGATAAAAGGCTTGATCTCGAACTTAACCTGGGTGCTGTTAGATCTAAAAGAATGAGTTCTCCTATGAGTGCAACCATTCAATGAGCAAAGTCTGCATCTTCTACATTGATAAAATGCCAGGAGAGGATCAGCACCCAATACTGCTGAAGTCAAAGAGAGGCAGAGCCCTCAAAGTAGTTGAATTGGTGCTTATTTATTCACTGGTAAGTATAACATACTCAGAAATAAATGGCCACTTCAAACAATGCAGGCGATCGTATGGGAACACATTCGGGCACTCAACCTGGTAGGGAGTGTACTGGGTGTGCCCCTCTTTGACTTCAACAGTATTGGGTGCTGATCCTCTCCCGGTTTTTAGGCCACTTCTCAGCAAATAACTTTATGCTTGAGGGCAAGGCATTATAGACGGGCACATCCGGGACATATTTCCGCTCCATTTTCTTGTTTTTAATATACTAAGTGGAATGTTTTGCATATGACAGTTTCAGTAAATATACACATGATTGATTCTCTTACGTACCCCCCGAAGAAAGAGATGAAAAATCTCCGAAACGCGTTCAGTGAACCAAAAGACAACAGTATCAATCACTGTGGTGACTGTTTCAACTCATATGCATGTCTGTTAAAACATTTCGCCATTTTTATCCTGTATTTTTTGATATATGTATGTTACCAATAAAACATTTATATTTTTCTATCTATACCAATTTGAGTGCCTTAAAAGTCCAGTTAAGGGTCAATTCTCTTCTCTGTCTAGCTATTTGGATGTGACACATTTCAGAGACGTTCTCAGACAACAAATATTGCTCAGTGGGTAATGTGCTGTTGGGTGGAGCTCGGAGTTCTGAAGGTGATAACCTGCCAGTAATGGTTAATGTGCTGTAGGGGTGGATCTCGGCATTCTGAAACTGATGACCTGAAAGTGGTGGTTGGCATAGCAGTTAATGTGCTTTGGGGTGAAACTGGAAATTCTGATGATAGCGTGCCAGTAGTAGTTGACACAGCAGTTAAAATGTTGAGGGGGCATCTTGGAATTCTAATGAAGTTAACCTGCCAGTGGTGGGTTGGCACAGCAGTTAATGTCCTGTGTGGTGGATCCTGAAATTTTGATGGTGATGATAACCTGCCAGCTGGTAGATTGGAAATTGGCAGCAATCATACATTATTAATATATCCATTCCATATTGAGATCTTTTAGGCTACATTTTTATTAAATATATTTGCAACTGTCATGTACTAAAAGTAGCATTACACCTCTAACAAGCAAAATGAGAATTATCACAGCTCAAGTGAAATACAACGCTATGCAGCCAGCAAAGATTAAGCCAAGAAGTTACAAATAATCTCAAACTCAGCAGCTGGGAAACCTTCTGAGAAAGCTACATCGTTTTGCAAGTATGCATGCATGCGTGCACCTTTAATAACTTGCGAAATGTAAGTGTTTGCATTTAAAAAAAGTAAATTTTAGTTCTGCTTTAAGTGTTAAGTGTAAAGATTAGGTCAAAATGTGAGGTTAGAGAAAGGTGACCATGCTGGTTTCTGTGGAACTGTGCGGATCCTCCATAGGTTGCTAGGAATTCCTTCCGCTGTGTCTGATTGACCTTTTATCTGATGGTGTCTGCATATTTCCTGGTCCAACACCACTTTGCAGCGCCAGCGGCATGACACCAATGATCTTTTTAACTGTTTGTAAGGGTAGTACTCTGACCACCGCTATAAGGGGGCATTCTTCTATGACATTCATTGTAAGGTGGATTCACATTGCCAGCAATCATACATTATTAAAATCTACATTCCATATTGAGTTGGCCTTTAGGCTACATTTTATTTGATATATTTGCAACTGTCATGTACTAAAAATAGTACTACACCTCTAACAAGTAAAATGACAATTATCACAGCTCATGTGAAAAGCAACGCTATGACCAAGCACTGTGATTTGATTCATCTGTAATTATAGAGGTAGAGTAGAGGAAGAATGGAATAAAGTATTTGAGTCATAAAGGATCAAGACAAAGCCTTCAACTCAGTGTGATAAAGGTCCTCGGAGATAAAAGGTTACAGTGTTTTCTTCCCAGCCACTGAAGTCCCATATTTGAGTAAAAGTCAATCAGAGCCAGGGTCACTTTCACAGCACTCCCTGGGCTCTGACTTTGGAAACTCCTCTTGTGTACAAGAGATCAGTGCAATTCTGGCGGCATTGATCTGCTTTCCAAGCTGGATGCCTTCGTGTGATGTGAAATGAGGAGCCTGTGAAAACTAAAATCAATATAACTAAACATTCGCCGCTGTGAACTCACCTGTCAGCCCTTGAGCTTTTCATCCTGCGGCGTTGTGAAGTTTTTTTTTTTCTCCTACAGACCCTGCCAGTGATGTGATTCCGCCATCCAAACACGCAAATTACGGGAGCTTGTTGTTAAAGGACATCAGACCTAAATATGCTTATCTGATAAAATAATGCACTTGTTTGAAAAAATGGATATATACGCAGTAGAACTCCATTCACACACAACTAAATGCACAGCTTGAATGCATTAAAACGTATAAAAAAAACTATAAAAACATATATAAACCTTAACATTGTTTTGCAAAAAATTGTTCCCATGATACCTTCACAGCAGTTGCACTGCTTTAAAATCTCATTGCTGCACTTACTCACCAGCCATCCTCTGCACAGTGCTTGAACAAGGCTTTACTCATCTTCCTGTTGCTTGGTGACACTAGTCTTTAAGCATGAACAGTGTTGTCACCAGGGGGGACTTATTCCCTCATGGAACTACAAACCAACATGCTGACGTACACCTCGCTGACAAGTACTATGGTGCACAGTGGGCCATACTAGATCCATGTTTCCTTTCACTTAAAGTGTATGAAAACTCTAACAATACATGTCTATTATTTGCTCCCTTCTGGTCTGTTAAATATACCATTGAAGGTGTTTTACTGTATCTGTTCAACAAGTGCAAAGAAACAGCTTTTCACCCAGCTTTTCACCCAGCCCATAGACGTGTGCACAGGGTGCGCCAGGTGTGCCTTGGCACACCCTAATCATCCCGTGTGGTGCAGATTCCCCCCAGTTTAGACCCCCAATCTTTCACCAAAGCCCCCCCAACATGCTACTTGTCAGCAGGGGCGGACTGACAACTCATTGGGCCCTCGGGCAGTAGGAGAAGATTATGGGGCCCCCAGGCAATAGATTATGGGGCCACACAGTATACACACACACACACATACAGTATACAGACACAGAATACACATACACACACTTAAAAGGTACTGGAGAGGCGGGGCAGTTATAATCTTGGGATTTTTAAAAAAACACCGATTTTAACATACTGTCCCTGGTTTTATTGAGGCTGGCAACCCAGATGGGGCCCCTTAGTGGCATGGGGCCCGAGTGCCTGAAAGGTCAGTCCGCCCCTGCTTGTCAGGGCCAGGCTCAGCCCTTCCTTCTCAGAGCTGGCCGCTCACCTGTCGGCTAATTGCCAGCTCCTATCTCTCCACAGTTACTCAGCTGTTGATGATATCCCGCTCGTCAGTCCTGCCTACTTAAGCTGTCCAGCCCAAAGGATCTCTGCCTTCGCCTTGGTCAACATCACAGAGCCTATCTCCTGCGTTTCTGTTTAAAGATTTGCTTTGCTGACATCCCTTCTGGCTCCAGATCCTGCTTGCTGTTCCACTACATTGATCCCCGACTTCTGGCTTGGCTGACTATCCGTTCCGGTTACTGAACTCTGGCTATGTTTTGACTACGTTTGTTCTTTTTACTTTTATTATTAAACAAGTGTGATTTAACTGTACTTCTGTCTCGGTCTGATTTCATGGTTTCTGACACTACTAAATTGTAAAAAAAAATAATAATAATAAAAAAAAAATTGTAAAAAAAATAAATAATAAAAATAAAAACTACTGCCACCATCCATTGCTCTACTGACACTGTCAGTATATATACATGCATATGTGTTTGAGCTTTGGGAGGAAAACCCTAATGGCATAGGCTGTGCAGAAATTTCTGCCCAGCCAGAAACCTTTTGAGCTGATAACTTCCTGTACTTTCTGCCTCCGGACTGTTACTAGTTAGGATTGTTTCCTGCTATCTCCCTGGACTATAAACTCCTCCCCTCCCATTAAGGAGAATAGAGGGAGGTGGTATGTAGTTCTAAAACAGAGATGTGTAGTTAAAAACAAGGCTTTAATTACTTGACCAACAGGACAATTCTGACATAAATTTAAAAATCTTCATTTTTAGGCTAGAATATTACTTTGAACCCCCAAACATTATATATTTCAACGCCAAATTCTGTGGAAAAAAAAATACACTTTAATGAATTGTAGTGAACACAAACACAATATAATATTACATTTCTGGTATTTTTTTAAAAAAAGATGATTTGCCGAGTAAATAGATACCATGTCATGCTTTAAAATTGCTCACACCCATGGAATGGTGAAAAATGACAGCATATAGAATTATCCATAGGAAACGCTTTAAAAGCCTTTACATATTACCAGCTTAGAGTTACACAGGGGGTCTGGTGCTAGAATTATTGCTCTCACTCTACTGTTAGCGGCAATAACTCACATGCATAGTCTGATCATCATTTACATATGCGCATGAGTATGGGGGGACAGGGGCACCTAAATAATGTGTTTTATTATTTTATTATATTTATATTATCATTTATACATTTTATTTATATTTTATGTATTTATTATATTTATATTATATTAATATTATATGTATTTTATATTTTATTATTTTTTTTTTTTTACACTGTATCTTCTGAGCCATGCCCCTGACAACATCAAACATATGACAAAACACATTGGGGGGTGCCTAACGTGACGTCACCACATATAAACCACTGGCCGGAAGGAATCTGTCACCAACATTTTGCTAGCTGCAGCTTTTTATGATATTGAGATGCCTGTCAATTTCTTCTTAAATGTGAGTGGATTTTGTTGAATTTTTTAATAAACTTTTATTAGAATATACTACACTATGAGCTTTTATGTTCTTTATGCTCCCATGTATTGAGGGTGCAGTTGAGAGGCCGAGTGTTGTTCTTTTCCAACTATTGTGGATCCATTTGAGGTTTTTCCCCTAAAGCACTTCCGGCTTTTCATTTGTTTGAAAGCCAATAACCTCTGGTAAGCAGCCACCTTCACCTTCACTTCTGTTGGACGTTTGGGGAGCTTTTTTGTGTCTTCTCTTTTGGAGTGATTCCGGAACTATGTTTTCTGGCTTGTAATTACAGGAAGCACATTTTTTTTGCACATTCGTGGACTTTTCATTTTTTTCTAAACACATTACCACATATGCATGAACTTTTTTTGAAAGGACTGTTTTTTAATTAATTTGATTCTTTTGTATTACATTTTTTTATGTTTTTATGATCAACGCTGTACTTAGTATGATTTTTATGGAGTGGATTTGTAGCTGTTGACCTGTGCTAGCAGCTGTCTTTTTTTTCACCGCTCCTAAAGCGCCTCTCCCATTGAAACCAATGGGAAGTGCCTGCAAAGCGCCTGCAAAGCGCCTTAGCAGCGGCGCTTTGTGGGCGCTTTTAAACCTTTATTCGGCCACTAGCGGGGGGTTAAAAGTGCCCCGCTAGCGCTTGAAAAACGCTGGTAAAGCGCCGCTAGTTTAAGCGGCGCTTTACCAGAGTTTTTCGGGAGCTGGCAGTGTGAAAGGGCTCTTAAAACCGCCCGCAAAGCGGGTTTGCAGCGCTTCCCTATTGTTTTCAATGGGAAGGGGCGCTTTAGGAGTGGTAAATACACCGCTCCTACAGCGCTCCAAAGATGCGGCTTGCAGGACTTTTTTGACCGCCCTGCAAGCCCACCGCTCCAGTGTGAAAGCCCTCGGGGCTTTCACATTGGAGTGCATTGAGCAGCTCTTTCAGGGCGCTTTGCAGGGGCTATTTGTAGCACTTTAGCTCCTGCAAAACGTCTCAGTGTGAAAGAGGTCTTAAAGGACTCGGACTTTCACATTGGGATTGCAGATGAGGCTTCTTTCAGGCGCTTTACAGGTGCTTTTTTTAACGCTAAAGCGCCTGAAAAACGTCCCAGTGTGAAAGGGTTCTAATGCCCCGTACACAAGGTCGGACATTGATCGGACATTCCGACAACAAAATCCATGGATTTTTTCCGACGGATGTTGGCTCAAACTTGTCTTGCATACACACGGTCACACAAAGTTGTCGGAAAATCCAATCGTTCTGAACGCGGTGACGCAAAACACGTACATCGGGACTATAAACGGGGCAGTAGCCAATAGCTTTCGTCTCTTAATTTATTCTGAGCATGCGTGGCACTTTGTCCGTCGGATTTGTCTACACACGATCGGAATTTGAAGGATCAGATTTTGTTGTCGGAAAATTTTATAGCCTGCTCTCAAACTTTGTGTGTCGGAAATTCCGATGGAAAAAGTCCGATGGAGCCCACACACGGTCGGAATTTCCGACAACAAGCTCCGATCGCACATATTCCGTTGGTAAGTCCGACCGTGTGTACAGGGTATAACACATTCCATACTAAATACTTAGCGCCACAAAATTATATTTGGTTCTGTATTCTCTAAAAAGGGTGGTACTGGGAGGTGATTAAGGGGTGGAACCATAGAGCGGTGCTCAGAGGTGGGTAGGGGGCGGAGTCAAGTGGTAACTCAGAAGGGAGGAGTTACTGCACCTAGTCTCTGAAAAAAAAGCCCTGATTACAGTTATTTGTTGTCTACTAAAGAGATGATAAAAGATATTCGAAAAATGCAATGCGTGAGCAAGCTGACCGAGTTCAATGAATCATTCTAAACCTCCTCTATTTCTCTAATTAGGAAAGAAATAATCAAAATATCACCTCCATTTGTATGACTCTTTTTCTTAATAATCTTGCATTCATCTGCCAACAGATGTTCTTTGACTTCCATCTGTGATAATACCTTGCTGTCGCTTCTAGAAATGGCCTATGCCCACTCTCTATGACTCCCGTTGAGATCGTTATTTGCCACCACATTGCAAATGCGTACCTATATCTATTTATTTCAGGCATTTGTACAGCAATGACAAATAATGTTTACATATTTAATTTGCATCAAAACTCTTGGGCATAAATGCTTATACATTGATAGCACCAGGCACCTGAAAATCACCATACTGAGAGGTGCTGCATTTTAAAAGATCAAACATATTATTTAATATATGAGGGCTGTACTGAAAGTAATGCAAACGTGGGCATAACTTTTCTATTAACTTGCATAGGTTGTTCAAATTTCCCATGTTGGTAGAGTAACTCTTCCTCTATAGTAACTCTTCTTCTTTTTCATTGCAGGTAAATGATGGATTCCAAGCAGAAGCAACATGCTGTCATCAGTGGCAGTGCATTCATTAAGGGCGCACGGGTGCTGCCCCCTCTCCCCAGCCACCCCCTCTGTGTACTATGGATAGATTCATGCATTGCATGAATCTATCCATGGCCCTGTAGCCACCCCCTATTCAGGCATCCGGCCCCTTTTTGGGCATGGGGCGCCTGAATTACAGCGGCGGGGGGGTGTTTTTGAAGCACCTGATTGGAGCCATAGGCTCTAATAGGCTTCAAAAACGGTGCACTGCGAGTGCAAACCATTCCGCTCGCAGTGCACCCAGGTGTGTTAGCAAAGCAAATGAATATTTGCTTTGCTAACACAGAACCGCCTCTCAGCCAATCAGGAGGCGCGGATGTAATACCGGGCACCTGATTGGCTGAAGGCAGTGGCGATCCCATTGGCCGCCTAGCAAAACAGGAAGAAGACATGCATGGAGGACACAGCATCCATCGCCACGCTACCGGTCCCACAGCTTGCCGCCTGACCTGCTGCCTGACCCACCACCATGATGCATGATGGGGTAAGTGCTGGGCAGACAGCAGGCGGGTAGGGGGGGCACAGTGGCTGCATATTATGGGCACAAAGGCTGCAATTGATGGAGCACAGTTGTCTGCATTTGATGAGCACTGAGGCTGCATATGATGGGCACAGTTGGCTGCATTTGCTGGGCACAGAGTCTGCATATGATAGGCATAGTTGGTTGCATATGATGGGCACAGTTGGATGCATATGATGGGCACAGTTGGCTGCATATTATGGGCACAGTTGGCTGCATATGATGGACACAGACGACTGCATTTGCTGGGCATAGAGTCTGCATATGATGGGCACAGTTGGCTGCATATGATGGGCACAGTAGCTGCATATGATTGGTAGAGTGGCTGTATTTGCTGGGCACTGTTTGCTTCATATGATGGGCACAGTGACTGCATTTGATGGGCACAGTGGCTGCATATGATGGGCACAGTTGTCTGCATATGATGGGCACATTTGGCTGCATATGATGGGCACATTTGGCTGCATATGATGGGCACATTTGGCTGCATATGATAGACACAGATGGCTGCATTTGCTGGGCACAGAGTCTGCATATAATGGGCACATTTGGCTGCATATGATTGGCACAGTGGCTGCATATAATTGGCAGAGTGGCTGCATTTTCTGGGCACAGTTGGCTGCATATGATGGGCACAGTGGCTGCATTTGATGGCACAGTGGCTGCATATGATGGGCACAGTGAGGCTGCAAATTATGTTTTTGTTTCAGTATTTTTCAGAATTTTTCAGTTAGTCATTGAGTTCTTGATGAAGGAGGGGTGCAGGCCGTCCGACATCCACAGAAGGCTACAGAATGTTAATGGAGATGACACCATTGACAAGAGCAGTGTCTTGTCATTGGTGACAGTGGTCAAGGGTGTCATCTCCTTAAAGGGGTTGTAAAGTCAGAAGGTTTTTTATCTTCATGCATTCTATGCATGAAGATAAGAAACCTTCTGTGTGTAGCAGCCCCCCTCTGCCCCCCTAATACTTACAGGAGCCCCCCCTTCTCTGTCCAGCTATTTCCATGAGGCCAAGAGCACAGAAGAGCACCTGAGAAGAGGAAGGTGTGGGCTGCTCTGTGCAAATCCACTGCAACAGAGCAGGTAAGTATAACATCTTTGCATACCTCCCAACTTGGGAACGAGGGACACCTATTAGCAAAAGTATGTTGGCATAGGACACATACCCCGCCACGCCCCCTTAACCACTTGCCGACCACCGCACACATATATACGTCGGCACAATGGCAGCAGTGGGCAAATGGGCGTACCTGTACCTTCCTTTTAATTTGCGTGGCTAGTGGGCGTGCACGCCGCCGGCGGGGCGCGCTCCCTGCCGCATACAGCATGACGGTGCCCGATCGTGTCACGGAGAGGCAGAACGGGGAGATGCCTATGTAAACATTTCCCTGTTCTGCCTAGTGACATGACAGAGATCTACTGCTTCCTGTCATCGATGTCATGTCAGTGGAAGCCCATCCCCCCCACAGTTAGAATCACTCCCTAGGACACATTTAACCCCTTGATCGCCACCTAGTATTTAACCCCTTCCCTGCCAGTGTCATTTACACAGTAATCAGTGCATTTTTATAGCACTGATCGCTGTATAAATGACAATGGTCCCAAAATAGTGTCAAAAGTGTCCGATGTGTCCGCCATAATGTCGTAGTCACAATAAAAATTGCAGATCGCCACCATTACGAATAAAATTTTTTTAATAAAAATGCCATAAATCTATCCCCTATTTTGTAGATGCTATAACTTTTGTGCAAACCAATCAATATACGCTTATTGCGATTTGTTTTACCAAAAATATGTAGAATACATATCAGCCTAAACTGAGGGAAAAAAAAATTTTTTATATATTTTTTGGGGATATTTATTATAGCAAAAAGTAAAAAATATTGCTTTTTTTTCAAAATTGTCGCTCTTTTTTTGTTTATAGTGCAAAAAATTAAAACCACAGAGATGATCAAATAACACAAAAACAAAGCTCTATTTGTGTGAAAAAAGGATGTCAATTTTGTTTTGGTGTAACGTCGCACGACCGCGCAATTGTCAGTTAAAGCGACTTTGGTTTTGGTCCGGCGCTCCTTTCTGTATTTCTATAGTTAGAATTACCATTGGTGCCCATTAAAGGAAGCCTTTCTGTGGGGGAACAGCCTCACCAGAGCTATAAAGCTTTTTTTGAAGTTTTCTTCCATCTGACAACTCTTGTCTAAAGTCTAATGGCGCGTACACACGGGCGGACTTTTCGACGGGCTAGGTTCGGTGTACTTTTCGATGGACTTTCAGACGGATTTTCTAATGAACGGACTTGCCTACACACGATAAACCAAAGTCTGATGGATTTGTACGTGATGACGTACGACCGGACTAAAATAAGGAAGTTCACAGCCAGGAGCCAATAGCTGCCCTAGCGTCGGTTTTTGTCTGTCGGACTAGCAAACAGACGAGCGGACTTTTCGACCGGACTCGAGTCCGTCGGAAAGATTTAAAACATGTTTTATTTCTAGGTTCGTCGGATTTTTGGGAAAAAAAAAGTCCGCTGGAGCCCACACACGGACGAATTGTCCGACGGAGTCCACTCCCCCGGACCTAGTCCGTTGAAAAGTCCGCTCGGCATAAAAGTTCCCAGTGCCTGTTTTAGTATGTTGTTTTGTCTTTATGCATGGCTGAAATCTCTTTTTTTTTTTTTCATTTTGGACAGTGTCCTCTGCTTCAGCATGGCGGACTCAATCTAGGTGGCGCCTCCTCTCTCCTAGGCGCTAGATGTCCAATAGGATCGCCTGATGTTTTGGCCAATCGGGAAACGGGTCTCACGACCCGCTTCCTGATTGGCGGGGAGGAGATTTAGTGTGAAAATAGCGAATATTCATTCGCTATAGTCACATAACTGGGTGGGACCGGCCCAGCCAACCCTTTTTTGAAGTCTATTAGAACCTCTGCATCTAATCACGTGCTTCAAACCCCCCCCCATTGGAATCCATAGTCTGGCTCCCTGTATGTAGATCAGGGGGGCGAACGCATGGATGGGGGGGGGGCGGCGCCTGTGCGCCTCTAGTGGACAGGCTTCCACTGCATCTCTGCCCCATTTCCCTTTACTTCCTGTCCCATAGGAAAATAAGGAGAAGTTCCCTCCAAAGTGAGGGGATACTGGTTGTCACCAGAACTAATGTAAGATTACCCCTATATTCCAGATCTGGGGACAACCTAAAATTTGGGATTTTTGTTCACTCTTGGTGATATTGGTAAACATAACAAATAGAGAGGATTAATGGGAGCGCAGGGGGCAATAAAACCTCACAGGTGTTCTAACCCATCTCAACTCTGTCCAAAACTAAAACCAAGTTTGACCTTTATACTTTAAGCATACACTTCTGACATGGTCAGCAGGATATCCACAAGGTGGACCTTTCTAGCAGGGCAATAATATAACAGTAATGTCTCATTGTGAACCCAGTTTTGAAAACTAAAGGTGCCGCTCCAGGCTCCCTTGTCCCAATCTGGTGGCTCGCACTGTGGGTGCTGGCTGGGAAGAGCTCATCCCGGCCTAATACGGTAAACCCAGCAAAGAAAATACCCCAAGCGCTGCACACCAACATGCTCGACAGTCACTTCAATGAAAACAGCCTGAGCCCAGCTCCCCTCAGGCCAAGTCGCCACGTCTTTCGCCCCATCTATGTTAATCATAGGGGTAATATCTCATTGTTAGTTTCCTTGTCCAAGGTGAAGATGGCATTGATGCCATGAAATTTAACCCAATACCCTTAGCAAAATACATCTTACTTTTACAACATTTTCACCTGGGGTCAGGACACAAGTCTAGATGCGTAGATGGGTCTAACATGGGTGAGATTTTGGAAAGTCAATAGGGGCCTTTACTATGATTTTTTCACAAAAAACATTATCAAATATATATATAAAATGTATCACCTCGTGAATCTACAGTAGGCAGAGTTTTCCCCCCTCGTAATTGATTTGTTATTGGTAGCGCCAACAATTTACACAGCACTATACATATATATTGTACATTCACATCAGTCCCTGCCCTCAAGCAGCTTACAATCTAAGGTCCCTAACCCACATTCATACATACACATACTAGGGCCAATTTAGACTAGAGACAATAAACCTTCCAGCATGTCTTTGGAGTGTGGGAGAAAACTGGAGTACCCGGAGGAAACCCACACAGGCCCAAGGGAAAATAGAGAAAAATTGCCCCGGGGATTATATGGGTGGGGGGGGGGGGTCATTTTATGTAAAACAGGTGACAAGAGTAGAGAAGTAGTAAAAAAAATATATAGCTTTATTCAAAAAATTACATGAAATATATAGTTAAAAGACAATATAATGAACAACTCATGAACAACAATGAATACAGTTAATTTCCTGCACCATGTTAGAAGGGGCTCTAGGGTAGAAGAACGCAATCGAACATAAAAATCAAGAAACATGTTTCGGACTATTGTTAGTACAATTCCTTCTTCAGGGTTTTTTTTTTTTTTTGTGGGGATATACTGTATAATTAGTTGAAAAACAGTAACCGTATCCTAGTCAGATGGTAGTTTGATGGTTTTACGAGTGACACTCCAAGTTCCGGTCTCCATAGTACCAATCAATAATGCCTTTAAGGAAGTAGAGCGGTGTATAAGCCCATATATTGGGGGCTATAGGTTGGGAGATATGTAGAGCTTCCCCAGTATCTGGTAAAACTTAGCACCAAAGCAGGGACCCGTTGGACGTGCCAGGCCAAGGAGTCCACAAGGAACAGCAAAAAAAGAAGAGTGCAGGTCCTTAATGACTAGGACTGCAAACAGGTCTCCTTATTCCTAGATGTAGAGTCTAGGTGTACAGCCTAGGCACAAGGAGAACATGCAAACTCAACAGGCAGGTAGTTTCATGGTTGGGATTCGAACCGATGACCCCAGTAATTGATCATAAATGCAGTCTTGCCAATTTACCAGAGGAGCAGACTTAGATAAAGTTAATTCAGGTTTATCTTTTATTAAATCAAGGCTCCTTTAGACTAATCAGTTCTCCAAACCTAGTGTAATTAACAATTAACCCTTTAAAGCAAGCAAGCTAGTTAATATGTGCCTCTGACTGTGAACTGGTTAACTGATCAATTAACCTAACTGTAATTGTCACTAAAACAACTTAGGAAGGTGTTGCCCTGGAAACCTGGCCAGCTGGTCACTCTTACGGACAGGAGCAGGGATGCCGCGTTTGATAATTATACACAGGAGTTTGCATGCTAGACAGAGAATCACAACCCTTGGCTCTAGTCTGGTAACATGATGGAATGCTGCAGCATTGACAGGGGCCACGGTTTAATTTGTAAAGAGCTGTAACTGTGCTATGGAGCGCTGGAGTTCAAGGCTTCCCTTCAGCAACACTAGCTTTCTGCATTATTTACCTGCCTGATTATCAACAGCCTCAAGGATACCGGCGGACCGTATTTTTTATAACCACTTCAGCCCCGGAAGATTTTGCCCCCTTCTTGACCAGAGCAATTTTTACAATTTGGCACTGCGTCGCTTTAACTGACAATTGCGCGGTCGTTGCAATGCTGTACCCAAACTAAATTTGCGTCCTTTTTTTTTCCCACAAATAGAGCTTTCTTTTGGTGGTATTTGATCACCTCTGCCGTTTTTATTTTTTGTGCTATAAACAAAAAAAAGAGCGACAACTTTGAAAAAAAAAGCAATATTTTTTACTTTTTGCTATAATAAATATCCCCAAAAAATATATTAAAAAAATTTTTTTCCTCAGTTTAGGCCGCTATGTATTCTTCTACATATTTTTGGTAAAAAAAATCTCAATAAGCGTATATTGATTGGTTTGCGCAAAAGTTATAGCGTCTACAAAATAGGGGATAGATTTATGGCATTTTTATTATAATTTTTTTTTTTATTAGCAATGGTGGTGATCTGCGATTTTTATTGTGACTGCGACGTTATGGCGGACACATCGGACACTTTTGACACTATTTTGGGACCATTGTCATTTATACAGCGATCAGTGCTATAAAAATGCACTGATTACTGTGTAAATGTCACTGGCAGGGAAGGAGTTAACACTAGGGGGTGATCAAGGGGTTAACTGTGTGTTCCCTCACTGTGTTCTAACTGTATGGGGATGTGAGTGACTAGAAGACATGTGCGCCGTCAACAAATTTGTTTTGTTTCGTTCCGTTCCATTCCGTTTCGTATTAAAATTAATTTGCAATTCGTAATTCGTGTCCGAAATTCAATTCGGATTCGTACGAAATACGAATTTTCGTTAGGTTCGTAAACTTTTTGTAATAATTACAAATGTTCGTTATGATAAATTTATCATTATGAGGGGCTCCCACCATCCCTGTGCTGTGCTGACTTCCTGGGATTTTTAACTTTTAGGTTCGTTAACTTTTCCTTACAATAACGAAAGTTCGTTTTGATAAATTTATCCGAAGTTTGTAAATGAAATTTCGTATTTCGTACAAAATTCGTATGCATAAAAATTTGTATTTCTTATCCTCACGAATGTGCGAATTTCCGGAAATTCGTACGAATTTCCAATTCGTACGAAACTAATCGCACATGTCTAGTGACTAGGAAAGAAGCCATATCGTTTTTCCTACTTAGTAGGAACAAACGATATGGCTCCTCTCCTCTGACAGCACAGGGATTTGTGTGTTTACACACACACAAGTTCCCTGCTGGCACTCGTGCACGCAATCGCGCGTGGCCGGGGGCGACGCGCATCGGGTCCCCCGCCGCACAGCAGGCTCACCCAGGGGAGCCATTCTGCCGCAGTATATCTGCGTGAGCCAGTCGGAAACTGGTTAAAGAAACTCTTTCTACATACCACTACATTTAAAATGTAAACCCAAAATCTATTTTTCAATATGTTTGGCATTACATCTCACTGTACACAGTTTTCTTAACCACCTCCCACCCGGCCACTGCACATATACGGCCGGGTGGGAGCTTCCTCCTTCTGAGTGGACGTTCAGGATTGTCCCTCAGAAGGAGGGGGATCGCGCGCGTGCCCTCGCAGTGGCGCGATCGCGATGTGCTCGTGTCACCCGGACACGGCGCATCTCCAATCAGCAGGAGGGCTCTGTGATTGGCCCTCCTGGTCACATGACGACTGTGTCCAATCACAGCCGTCATTTGATGTAAACAGAGAGCTGGTTGTTAGGCAATCGGCTCTCCTCTCCTCACACGGAAGTTGTCGGTGAGGAGAGGAGAGGGGATCGCTGCAGCCGGTGATCAGTGAGTATGAGCTGTTTTTTACAGCTTTTTACACACTGATTACCAGCTCGGTGTCCCCACACAGTGTAGAATCACAATGTCCCCAAAATAGTGTCCCCACACATGTCCCCACATGGTAAAAACACCTGTCCCACATATATAACAGTAAAATCGTATGTCCCAATGATCATCTGCACACATATGTCCGTGATCATCTGCGCACATCTGTACATGATCATCTGCGAACATCTGTCCGTGATCACACAAACCAATTATTATACACTTAACAGGATTTTTTTTACCAAAGACATGTAGTAGAATACATTTTGGCTTAAATTTATGACAAAATTAGATTTTATTGGATTTCTTTTAAAACAAAAAGTAGGAAATATTGTTTTTTTTTTAATTTCCGCTCTTTTTTCGCTTATATCGCAAAAAATAAAAAACTGATTTGTGAATAAATACAACCAAAATAAATTTGTATTTGTGTGAACAAAATGATAAAAATTTAATTTGGGTGCAGTGTTGCATGACCGCGCAATTCTTGTGGAAAGTGCAAGAGCGCTGAAAGCTGAAAATTGGCCTGGGAAGAAAGGGGGCGAAAGTGCCCGGTATTGAAGTGGTTAAAGTAGAATTAAAAGGCAAAACTTTTCTTTATTTATTTGAATAGAATAAGGTTACAACCCCTTTCAGTTTGTTTTCTTTTTTTTTTGCCATCTGTGTCCCATTTGGGGAGATATTTCTTCACTTCCTTTCCCATAGGCACAACAGGAAGAAAGAGGAAATCCCTCCGAATCCCTGATTGTTACTGGAACTAGTAATCCCATTGGAAGGTTTAACCTCTATTCCTGTTCTCAACCCCATACAAAATTTTAGATTTTTCAACACTTTCACTGATTATTACAGTGGAACCTCGGATTGCTAGTAACGCCGTTAATGAGCATTATGCAATACGAGCACTGTATTTCTAAAAATACTAACTCAGTCTGCGTGTGTTGTCTTGCAAAACGAAAAGAATTCAGGCCAAAGCGGTGTGCAGTACTGCTTTTGGCCTGAGGTGGGGGGTGCCGGAGCAGAACGGCGCCAATCGTCGCCGCACGGAAATGCACGGAAAGGCCCGAGGACAGTTTGGCTGACCTCGGCAAACTTTGGAAAGGCTTGTGCACGGAGTCTTTCTGAGGTTTGCCGAGGTCAGCCGAAGTGTGTTCGGGCCCTTTTGGCCATTTCCGAGGCTCTCCGGTGCCCCCCCGCCTCTGGCCGCATGCGGTATTGCATCCCATTGAAGTCAATGCAGAACTAATTATTTTCGTTTCTACTGACTTCAATAGGAAAACTCGCTTTGATATGCGAGTACTTTGGATTAGGAGCATACTCCTGGAACAGATTATGCTCGTAATCCGAGGTTCCACTGTATTATCATTTTTATTATCCATTTAAAGCGGTTGTATACCCGCACAACACCTGTAAGGCAAAAGGTATAATGAGCTAGTATGCATACTAGCTCATTATGAAATACTTACCTTAGATCATCGCGGCAGCTGATCCCGGTCACCGCCGAGGGAGCTGACATTTCCCCTCGGCGTGTCTTCCGGGTTGGCAATGTCGTCACTCCCGCATGCGCACAGGAGACTTCTTTCTTCACAGCGCATGCGCTGCTGACATAAGCGGCTGCATGCAAAGTAAATATCTCTATACAGGTTTAGGAGATACTCATTTTACCTATAGGTAAGCCTTTTTATAGGCTTACCTGTACTGTAGGTAAAAATATACAAAAAGGGTATACAACCACTTTAAGGACTGGAAGGATTTGCCCCCTTAATGACCAGGCCATTTTTGCGATACGGCACTGCGTCGCTTTAACTGACAATTGCGCGGTCGTGTGATGCTGTACCCAAACAAAATGTATGTCCTTTTTTCCCACAAATAGAGCTTTCCTTTGGTGGTATTTGATCACCTCTGCGGTTTTAATTTTTTGCGCGATAAACAAAAAGAGAGCAACAATTTTGAAAAAAAATATATATTTTTTTTACTTTTTGCTATAATAAATATCCCCAAAAAAATAATTTCTTCATCAGTTTAGGCAAATATGTATTCTTCTACATATTTTTGGTATAAAAAAATTGCAATAAGCGTATATTGATTGGTTTGCACAAAAGTTATCGTGTCTACAAAATAGGGGATAGATTTATGGCATTTTTACTATTTTTTTTTTTTTTTTCTAGTAATGGTGACGATTTGCGATTTTTAGCGGGACTGCGACATTGCGGCGGACAGATCAGACACTTTAGACACTTTTTTTGGGACCAGTGACATTTATCAGAGCTAAAAATAAGCCACTGATTACTGTATAAATGACACTGGCAGTGAAGGGGTTAACACTAGGGGGCGATCAAGGGGTTAAGTATTCCCTAGGGAGGTGTTTCTAACTGTGGGGGGAGGGGACTGACTAGAGGAGGAGAGAGATCGCTGTTCCTCATCACTAAGAACAGCAGATCTCTCTCTCCTCCCCTGTCAGAATGGGGATCTGTCTGTTTACATTGACAGATCCCCGTTCTGGCTCTCTGAGGAGCGATCGCGGGTGGCCGGCGCACACCTCCTATCGCTCTTGAACCGGTCTACGTATACCTACGGCGATTCGCGCAGCCGTGCTAACCTGCCACAGTATAATGGCGGCGGCTGGTCGGTAAGCGGTTATACAAGATTTATATAGCACCAACAGTTTGCACAGTGCTTTACAATATAAAGGGAGGCAGTACAACACAGTTAAATGCAGAAGAAATGGGAGGGTCTACTCGTGGAGCTTACCATCTAAAGGGAGGGGGAAGTGGTATAAAAGGTAATACCTGTGGGCAGTGGTGGCTGGTGCTAAAAAAAATGTGGGGGGCGCAAACAACCCCTCCAGGTGCTCACTCACCATGGTCACGGCTCCCCTCTGCGGTTTCCCCTCCAACTTCCGTGTTAACCTGGTCTTCTTTCCGGGTTCCAAATCTTCAGCCTCCTGATTGCCCGGGACGAGTAGCTGGAAACTGGAAGTGACGCAATGGCAAATATTGATTCACTAAAAACAAAAGTGGGAGGGTTCAGGCTGCAGTGCTCTGTGCCCCGAGGTCATCTTAAAACAAGCCAATTAGAGTCTCAGGCTCTAATCACATGCTTGTCAAAAAATTACGGGCCTAATAGACACCCATTGGTCCAGTGCCCCACATAGTGCACACGAATAGAATGATTTATTTTTAAATAAATGATAATATGACTAATATTTTTTAACTTTAAGATGTTAAAAATGTTAGTCATGTTATCATTTATTTAAAAGTAAATTGTTCTATGACTAGCTTTCTTATTTAGCAAAACTTTTTTTTTTTTGGGGGGGGGGGGCACCCCTTATGGACCAGCCACGGCTGCCTGTGGGGGATCTGATGGAGATGCCAGAGTACAGTTTTTAGGTGGAGGTGGGATAGGCTTCCCTGAATAATAGAGTTTTCAAAGACTGGCTGCAGGCAGAGAGGGAAGCTATAGTGCACATTAAAAATGCCAGCTGTGGGTGGGGCAAGAGAGCGGGGTATGGGAACAGGACACATCTGTACAACACCTATCCAGGAATAGTAAGTGAGAGTGCCTGGCTGTGAGTTTGACATTTTTAGACTAGGCAGGATGCCAATGGAGAGACCTTGCCACACCTGATCCTCAGCGGGTTTGTGACTTGGTATGGAAGGAGCTCGGAGCCTAGGGCTGAGCATCCCTAGGGTGAGATGATCCAGTTCGGTAGTGTTCCCTAGAAGAGTGAGGGAAGATGGCTGCAATTAGGTATCTAGTGCTCTGCACTGTCACAGACTGCTGGCAGGGTGTTACTTTAACACTATAATGCCCCGTACACACGGTCGGTTTTTCCGATGGAAAATGTCCGATCGGAGCGTGCTGTCGGAAATTCCGACCGTGTGTAGGCTCCATCACACATTTTCCATCGGAATTTCCGACACACAAAGTTTGAGAGCAGGATATAAAATTTTCCGACAACAAAATCCGTTGTCGGAATTTCCGATCGTGTGTACACAAATCCGACGCACAAAGTGCCACGCATGCTCAGAATAAATAAAGAGATGAAAGCTATTGGCCACTGCCCTGTTTATAGTCCCGACGTACGCGTTTTACGTCACCGCGTTCAGAATGATCGGATTTTCCGACAACTTTGTTTGACCGTGTGTATGCAAGACAAGTTTGAGCCAACATTCGTCGGAAAAAATCCATGGATTTTGTTGTTGGAATGTCCGATCAATGTCCGACCGTGTGTACAGGGCATTAGTGTTATAGACTGCAAGATCCCATTAGTATGTTAAATGTGATGCAGTGGCGGCTGTTTTTTTTTGGGGGGGGAGCGGTAAACAACCAGCTATCCCCCCAAGCAGCACCACCCCCCCATTTTCCGGTTGGTCCAGCATTTACCCCATCATGACGGGTGGCAGGCAGCGTGGTGCAGCGGCTCAGTTCCGAGTTCTCTCCTCCATGTTCCTCCCCTCCTCCTCCTAGGCGTCCAATAGGATTGCCTGTCCTTTCAGCTAATGGGGTGACCGGTGTCAAAACCCGCTTCCTGATTGGCCTGGAGGAGGATCAGTGTTACAACAGCAAATATTGATTCGCTGTTGTAACATACCTGGGTGGGCTAGGAGCGCACTCTCTGCGACCCGAGCCCATCCTATATTGAAGCCTAATAGAGCCTCTGGCTCTAATCGGTGCTTCAAAAAAACAGCCCCTCCACATTGAAATCCATGCGCTGGTGTCCTGAAATGGGAGGGACTCATGAATAGGGGAGGCGGCGATGGACAGGGGGGGTGGCATCTGTGCTCCCTTAATAAATGGGTCGCTCCTGGTGTGATGTATGTCAGAAAAGGTTACTGAATGCAGTAAAGTTTTGAATGGAGTGGACATTCCTTTATTTTGAGTATTAGGCTTCTGGTCAGGGATGTACATTGTAGTAAGTGGACTTATGGCTGGGAGAAATGTATACAAGATGGCAGACCAAAGACAGGTATGTGTTTGCTCTATCCCAAGAAGAAGTGGGGCAGGACTTGGGTGTCTTGGTGCCAACCGCTGTCCCATCTAGGTCCCTTACAAGTTTGCCCATCAAGGGCTGTGAATCGAGTCATCCGTGTACAGACAATCTGAGAGGCTTTGCACCATGTGATTTCTGTAATGACCAATCACAAATGTAAACAATGTAATGTTTACTGTGGTGAGCCCACCCCTTCCTCTTACAACAGAAGAAAGGTGGGAAGGAGGAACAAGTAAATGAATGACCTATTTATTCATTAGTTCCAGATCAGCAGCAGTAATAAATACTCAAGGTTGTGGGATCGTTTTTAAAGGAGAAGTACAGCCCAAGTTCGTTTGTGGATCAAAGGAGTGCAGTCTGTTCTGCACTGCTGTGACCCCTTTTCAGCAGACAACGGGCTGAAACCCGCTGTTGGCTGATGTCACAGAGCCGGTCCAGGCTCGGGAAAGATCACAAGCATATGGTCAGGATCCACCCACATGCCTGATTGTCAGTCACCGGCTCTCTGCTCTGCCCCCCTGCGCGCTCACTGGAGCGCTGGGCTGTGAAGGGAGCAGGAGTGGCCGGCTCAGGCTCTCAGCATCTCGCTAAGGGGCTGAGCCAGCCACTCCTGCTCCCTCCAAAGCCCAGCGCTCCAGTGAGTGCGCAGGGGGGCAGAGCAGAGAGCCGGTGACTGACAATCGCCATCTCTCTGCTCAGAGAACTCTGAGGATCGAGCGATCAGTAGTGTTTGATCGCTCGGTTCTCAGTGTTAGAGCCAGCGGGGGGCCGATGCTGCATCCACCTAGGTAAGTATGATTCCTAAAAAAAAATTCTTCTCTTTTAACCCTTTCTTAGTTGCATCCTGTCTATGCAGTGATAGGTATATTTACCCTTTCACTTCCCTTATACTGAATATTTTAACATGAACCCCTTCATCCCCTCCTCCCCCTGTATGTGACCTGTACATTAACCCCTTCATCTCCTTCTCCCCCTGTATGTGACCTGTACATTAACCCCTTCATCTCCTTCTCCCCCTGTATGTGACCTGTACATTAACCCCTTCATCTCCTTCTCCCCCTGTATGTGACCTGTACATTAACCCCTTCATCTCCTTCTCCCCCTGTATGTGACCTGTACATTAACCCCTTCATCTCCTCCTCCCTCTGTATGTGACCTGTACATTAACCCCTTCATCCCCTCCTCCCCCTGTATGTGACCTGTACATTAACCCCTTCATCCCCTCCTCCCCCTGTATGTGACCTGTACATTAACCCCTTCATCCCCTCCTCCCCCTGTATGTGACCTGTACATTAACCCCTTCATCCCCTCCTCCCCCTGTATGTGACCTGTACATTAACCCCTTCATCTCCTTCTCCCCCTGTATGTGACCTGTACATTAACCCCTTCATCCCCTCCTCCCCCTGTATGTGACCTGTACATTAACCCCTTCATCTCCTCCTCCCTCTGTATGTGACCTGTACATTAACCCCTTCATCTCCTCCTCCCTCTGTATGTGACCTGTACATTAACCCCTTCATCTCCTTCTCCCCCTGTATGTGACCTGTACATTAACCCCTTCATCTCCTTCTCCCCCTGTATGTGACCTGTACATTAACCCCTTCATCCCCTCCTTCCCCTGTATGTGACCTGTACATTAACCCCTTCATCTCCTCCCTCTGTGTATGACCTGTACATTTAAAATAGAACTCCAGGAATTCGACTTTTATGTATCTAGTGCACCATTACCAAGCTCCATGTGTAAGCCCCTCTATACCAGCATGTTTCTTCATTTCCAATTAAATGAGCAAAAAATCTGATCACCTTGGGGTGTCAACTTTTCAAAAAGTGAACATTTTAGGGGCTTTGTACTGTCCTCCTGGGCGTAAGAGAAAGTTTTTTATTTTTGGTCTTTTTTCCTTTCAAAACATAAAAAGCCTAAAGGTTATTAAATACCATCAAAAGAAAGTTGTATCAGTTTAAAAAAAAAATATATATATATCAAACTAATTTGGGTAAAGTGTTGCATAACTGAGTAATTGTTAGTCAAATCATCACAGCACTAAAAACTGGGAATGTCCTGGTAATAAATGGGTATTAGTACTAGTACTAAAGTGGTTAAGATAACTGTATACTGTGAGACTAGACATGTGCATGATGAAAAAAATGGTTTAGTTTCGTTTATATTCGTTAATCTAGTTATTTAGTTTTGTTAAATTCGGTTGATTCATTCAATTCGTATTCGGAATTCGTTTTGTCTTTTTTGCAAATTTTCTTCAAATTTTAAAGTTCTTTTTTTTCCATTTGAAAAGTTAAAATCGATACATTTCGAATCGGACGGAACGAAAATGTTATATATATTTTTTTTTTTTTCAATTCGAATGCGGCAAAGTGAACAAAAGAAAACTTTTCATCAAATGATTACAATGACTCTTTAAATTACCTTTGGCTTAATATTTTGAAATGGTGCTCTAATAACACACACAGGGGTTGATTTACTAAAGGGAAATCCTCTCTGCACTTGAAAGTGCAGTCGCTGGAGATCGCTGTAGATTTGAGGGGAAGCTCTGAAATTAGGGGAGCCCTGCTCATCCAATCATGTGCAAGCAAAAATGCTTTTTTTTAAATTTTCCTTGCATGTCCCCCTCGGATTTACAGCGATTGCACTTTCAGTGCAAAGTGGATTTGCCTTTTCGTAAATAACCCCCACAGTCTTTGATTTCAGAAATATGTTTACAGTTTGAATTAGAATGGAATTCGATGTTAAATTCAATTTGAATTTCGGAAATTCTGACAAATTACGTTTCATTTTCCGGGAACATTCAGTAAACTTTGTTTATACTGTAATTCAGGTATTTGGATATCAGACAGCTTAGTTAGTGGCGTGCAGGCAGTGTATTTGTTATATTTGTTATATATATATATATATATATATATATATATATATATATATACTCTGCATTTAGTGCAGATTAGATATCCAGTGTAGAATCTATATTCAGTCAGTACAGGCAATGTATTTGATATATATATTTGATCTATATATTCCTTTAGAAATGTCATTTTGCAGCAGTACTGTTATAAACACGGGAAAGATTCGCTACTTTACATGCATACTAATGGGATCCCCAGGCATGATATTTCATTTTTATTGTTAGGAATATTTCATTTTTATTGTTTCATTTTGAGCATTATTAAAATCACTGCTCCTGAAAAAACTGCTGTTTTTTGCATTAAAACATGTCCCCTGGGGCAGGACTCAGGTCCCCAAACACTTTTTATGGCAATAACTTGCATATAAGCATTTAATATTAGCACTTTTGATTTTCCACGTTCGTGCCCCATAGGCTTTAATGGTGTTCGCGTGTTCACGAACTGCACCGGGGGGTGTATGACTCATCCCTACTCACTAGATAATAGATCTACCCTAGCAGTTGTCTTTGCTGCAGAACAGTGGTCACCAACCGTTCGGACCTCACGGATCACTAAACTCACAATTTTTAATCCCACAGACCACTAACACAAATCCCGTGGATCACTGACACAAATCTTTATCCAGCCATGTGCTCAAGCTCTGTGCTCCCTCCCACAGTCTGCGATCAGCGCTGCCATTGGAAGTCCCCTCCTTCTTCACCTCCCACTCTCTGCACTACTCCTGGAGCCTCCCTCTGAGTTCAAAGGAGTTGGAACTACAAAGGAGGCATCTGATATCAATGCACACTGATAGCAATTACTGTCTGCGCGCATTGAGAACAAAACCAGAAACAACACTGGGCTGTATACATCCACCACAATGCTGATTTGCAGCAGAACCCCTGGGGCCACCAAAATTTTCTTGTGAACCATCAGTGGTCCATGGACCACTGGTTGGTGACCACTGCTGCAGAAGTGCGGCTCCATTTATGTCAATAGGGAGTAACTATAGGAAGAATTTTAGTGCAACTTAAAGTGGAAATTCAGTCATTGTTTCATCTTTCCATCTATTAAATCTGCTGCCCTTGTTATTGTTATACCTTTGGATAGTAAAACATTTTTTTTTCTGACAGTAAATACCTTATACAGCCCACTTCCTGTTTCTTGTCTGGTAAAAAGCCTAGGCTTATGACATCATGCACAGCTCACTCTCTCACTCTCATGAGAGTTTGCCAGAAAGGGAGGGGGAGTGAGTCATAAGAGGGCCAGTGAGAGCTGCAGAGCTGGAGGTGTGCCTCTGTGTGTCTGTGTAAATCCAGGAAGTGAACAGGCAGCAGCTTTAGCTGCCCACAGTTAAAATGGCTGCAGCCAGACTCAGTGGAGGGAGATTTATGCAGCATATTTGGCAAGTACAGAATCACAGTATATATAAAATAATATGCAAAGTGGTTGGAGGGAAACTTCAGAATGGCAAAGATGTTTTTATTTCAAATTATGTGAGCAGACTGCAGTTCCTCTTTAATGCTCTTCGAATTTTGTGTATGTAACACACTGGATAAGAAAATATAAATATTTTCTTATCCATCATATTTCATGATTTTAAAGACTTTTCACTTTTTTTTTTTCCAATAAGCCCCTTTTCTATGTATTGGTGTACCATAAAATGATGGTTGTGCTACATATTATTCTCCTTTCTCCCTGAGCTATGCCTCCTCTTATGCCGCGTACACACGAGCGGACTTCTTGTCCGCCTGAACGCCGAAGGACTTTTCAACGGAGTTCCGACGAAACAGACTTGCCTACACACGATCACACCAAAGTCCGATCGTTTCGTACGTGATGACGTCTGACTGGAGTAGAATAAGGAAGTTGATAGCCAGTAGCCAATAGCTGCCCTAGTGTCCTTTTTTTTTCGTCGGACTAGCATACAGACAAACTGATTTTTCGATCGGACTCGAGTCCGTCAGAAAGATTTGAAACATGTTCTATTTCCAGGTCCGTCTGAATTTTTGACAGAAAAGGTCCGATGAAGGTACGATGAAGCCCATACATGATCGGAATGTCCAACAGAATCGTTCCGTCTGACCTTTTCTGACGGACAGCCCGCTCGCGCATTACTTTATTTTTATACCATTATATATCTAGACTCTTTTATCAATCTTGTCTTTATTGGCTTACTAATACTGTCTGTAGACTTGACCCGGTAGCTATGGGGTTGATTTACTAAAACTGGAGCACTCAGAATCTGGTACAGCTGTGCACGGTTACCCAATCAGCTTTTAACTTCAGCTTGTTCAATGAAGCTTTGACAATAAAAAAACCTGGAAGCTGATTGGTTTCTATGCAGAGCTGCACCTGATTTTGCACATTCCAGTTTTATTATTATTATTATTATTATACAGGATTTATATAGCGCCGACAGTTTACGCAGCGCTTTACAACAACATTAGGGCAGACAGTACAAGTACAATACAATTCAATACAGGAGGAATCAGAGGGCCCTGCTCGTTAGAGCTTACAACCTAGGAGGGAGGGTCAAGTTATACAAAAGGGTAATAGCTGTGGGGGATGAGTTAATGGAGAAAATAGTGCAGTTGTTAGATGGAGGCAGGATAGGCTTCTCTGAAGAGGAAAGTCTTCAGGGATCGCCTAAAAGTGGATAAATTTGGAGACAGTCTGACAGATTGGGGTAGGGAATTCCAGAGGATGGGTGAGGCTCGGGAGAAGTCCTGGAGGCGGATATGGGAGGAGGTGATGAGGGAGCTAGAGAGCAGGAGATCTTGGGAGGAACGGAGACGGCGTTTAGGTTGGTATTTTGAGACTAGGTTAGTGATGTAGCTGGGGGCACAGTTGTGGATGGCTTTGTAACTTATTGTTAGTATTTTGAATTTAATTCGTTGGGCGAGTGGTAGCCAATGGAGGGATTGGCAGAGAGGGGTAGCAGACACTGATCGGTTTGTAAGGTGGATGAGTCTGGCAGCAGCATTCATGATGGACTGAAGGGGGGATAGTCTATTTAAAGGTAAGCCAATGAGGAGTGAGTTGCAGTAGTCAAGGCGAGAGATAACCAGGGAGTGAATCAGGAGCTTTGTAGTTTCACTGGTTAGAAAGGGACGTAGTTTAGAGATGTTGCGGAGGTTGAGGCGGCAAGCTTTGGAAAGTGATTGGATGTGGGGCAGAAAGGAGAGTTCAGAGTCCAGGATAACACCTAGCACCCTGACATGTGGGGACGGGTGGATGGTTTTGCCATTGCTCTTCACAGAGAAGTCGGGGGAAGAGGCACGTGGGGGAGGAAATATTATAAGCTCGGTTTTGGACAAGTTGAGTTTGAGGAAGTGGTGTGACATCCATACAGATATGTCGGTTAGTAAGTTAGTGATGCGTGAGGAGACTGATGGAGTGAGTTGAGGGGTGGAGAGATAGATTTGTGTGTCATCAGCATAGAAATGATATTGAAAGCCATGAGAGGCTATCAGCTGACCCAGGGAAGAGGTGTAGATTGAAAATAAAAGAGGTCCAAGAACAGAACCTTGGGGGACCCCGACAGAGAAGGGAAGAGGAGCGGAGGAAGTAGAATTGTAAGTGACACTGAAGGTGCGTTGGGATAGGTAGGATGAAAGCCACTGAAGAGCACAGTCACGGAGACCGATGGAGTGAAGTTTTTTGAGGAGGAGGGGGTGGTCAACCGTGTCAAAGGCAGCTGAAAGATCCAGAAGTAGGAGTACAGAATAGTGTCCGTTGGTTTTTACAGTTAGTAGGTCATTTGTGAGTTTTAAAAGAGCAGTTTCTGTGGAGTGTTGAGGGCGAAATCCAGATTGAAGGGGATCAAGAAGGTTGTTTTTAATGAGGTGGTCACTCAGTTGGTTGTAAACCAGGCGTTCAAGGAGTTTAGAGGAAAAGGGGAGCAAGGAGATAGGGCGTAGGTTGTTAAGATTGGTAGGGTCCAAGGATGTTTTTTTGAGTATGGGAGTGACCAGTGCATGTTTTAGAGCATCGGGGAAGACGCCAGAGGTGAGGGAGAGATTGAAGATGTGGGTTAGAGAGTGTAGGATGGGGTCAGAGGGTGACCGTAGCATTTGAGAGGGAACAGGGTCCAGGGGACAGGTAGTTAGGTGGGCGATAGAAAGGAGTTTAGCAACTTCGTCTGGAGTAGTAGATTTGTATAGAGGTAGTGTCAGTTGAATCTGTTGACATGGGGTCTTAGCTGGGGGAGATACCTGTAGAGTGGAGATTTCATCACGGATTGTATCAATCTTGTTTTTGAAGTGATTAGCGATTTCCTGGGCAGTGAGTAAATCAGTGGGGGGAGGCGGTGGAGGACAAAGTAGAGAGTTGAAGGTAGAGAAGAGTTTACGGGGATTGGATGAGAAGGTATTAATAAGAGTTGTAAAATAGGTTTGCTTGGCAGTGTGGAGGAAAGAATAGTATTTTTGGAGGGCAGATTTGTATTGGTTGAAGTCTTTGAGAGACTTGGTCTTGTGCCACAGACGCTCAAGAGCGCGACTACGTTTTTTGAGAATTTTAGTGTCATCTGTTTGCCAGGGTTGTAGGGGTCGAGGCCTGATTCTGCGTGTAGTGAGGGGAGCGAGCTTGTCCAGGGTGGAGGACAGAGATTTATTGTAGATGGATATGGCTTGGTTGGGGCAGGACAGGGGGGAGATTTTGTCATAGAGGTGGTCGGTAGCAGAGTAGAGGAGAGAGGAGTTGAAGTTGCGAAAGTTTCTACGGGTGACGGTTAGGCGATTGGAGGGAAAGGTGGTGGAAGACAGGGGGAGAGAGAAACTAATAAGGTGGTGGTCGGAGAGAGGAAAAGGATTGTTTGAGAAGTTGCATGGAGTGCATAGGTAAGAGAATACAAGGTCAAGGGTGTTGCCATCAGAGTGAGTAGAAGCCTGTACCCATTGCTTCAGGTCAAATGAAGAGGTTAGACTAAGAAGTTTAGAAGTAGCAGGAATGTTTGTATTAG
Organism: Aquarana catesbeiana; assembly: GCF_042186555.1. Lineage (NCBI taxonomy): Eukaryota > Metazoa > Chordata > Amphibia > Anura > Ranidae > Aquarana > Aquarana catesbeiana. The sequence continues at coordinate 24,852,354 of NC_133326.1, forward strand.
CAGGGATGTTGAAATCACCGAGAAGGATTGTGGGAATTTCTGAAGAGAGAAAGTAGGGTAGCCAGGCAGAAAACTCATCAAGGAAAGTCGATAATGGTCCAGGGGGCCGGTAGATCACAGCAATTCTTAGGGAAGTAGGAGAGAATATACGTATACAGTGGGCTTCGAATGATGAGAGTGAAAAAGAGGGAGGAGGGTGAATAACCTGGAAGGTGCTCTGGGGGGATAGGAGGAATCCCACTCCACCTCCCTTGCGTCCATTAGGCCTGGGGGAGTGAGTCCAGTGAAGGCCACCCTGGGAGAGGGAAGCAGGAGAAGGGGTGTCATATTCGTGGAGCCAGGTTTCTGTGAGAGCAAGTAGATTAAAGGAATTAATGACAAAGAGGTCATGAACAGCAGTGAGTTTGTTGCAGACAGAGCGGGCGTTCCAGAGGGCGCAGGAGAGAGTGAGGCTGGTGTTGGCAAGAAGAGGAATGGAGACTAAATTGTGTAGATTGCAACTACTGCCAGAGGGTGTAGGGTGATGGTGATGGGTGTGTTGGGCACAGTTAAATAAAGTGGGCCCAGGGTTTGGGGAAATATCTCCAGTGATTAGGAGAAGCAGAAGAGTGAGGGAGGTAATATGAGAATATGATTTGTATGAGGGGACATGCTTCAGTATCCTGGGGGGTATGTTAGCAAGTGGGCTTAGAGTTAGAAAGAGGTGATGAGTGCAGTAATAGGGGGAGGGGAGAAGTGAGGGTGATATGTACAGGTTGTGGGGTGGAGCAGAGGGATGTAGAAAAGAGAGTTTGAGGAGAGAGGCAGCAATTGTGAAAAGGAGGAGAGGTAAAGAGTGCATGTTTCAGAGAGGAAGATGATAAAATTAGGAAATGGGGTCACCTGCAGTCTTTTATAGTTTGCTTTGTGCAAATCGCTGAAGTGCAAGAGCGGAAGTGCCACTTATTTTAAGAACGCCACTTCTTTGAAAGAACCCCCTGTATGTGCAGCCCCCTGTATGTGTTCCCCCGTAAGGAAGGCCTTGTTTTTATACTGTGTGTTGGGTGTGGGTTGAATCTGGCAATTAATCAATTAGGAGGGCATATTAGCAACACAGCTAGCAGGGCATAACTTTCACACCACAATCAAACTGCAAGGGGACTAAAAGGCCAAAATTGTAAAGATAAGGCAACCCATAATTTAGGTAAGACTTAATGGCTAAATAAACATTGAAATAATGTGAGCATGGCTACAGATGGAGTTGAAGCAGTGGTGACAAACAGATTTACCCAATAAGCTTTTTTGCAGTCATGCAATGTTCAGTTTTAAGGTATGTGGAGATATAAACGCAGGTTTACCTGTGAAGAGAGAAGAAGATGTTCAGGTGGATTGGGCAAGAGCAGAAGTGCCACTTATTTTAAGAACGCCACTTCTTTGGAAGAACCGCCTGTATGTGCAGCCCCCTGTATGTGTTTTAGTAAATAACTCCCTTTTTGTCTTTGTGGATTGCACTCTAGCATTTTCTACCTTTCTGTTCAACATCTTGTTGCATGTTGTCTTCTGTCTTAACGTGTTACTAAACCCAGGACTCTGCATTCACTATATCTGGTCTCCCACAGTATACAGAACATGGAAATGCAATTATTTTAGTAAATATAAACTGCTAAATACCTTTTTTCATCAGAAGTATATAGCAGTCTCATACCTCCCAACTTTTTGAGGTGGGAATGAGGGACACCTATCAGCAAAAGTATGCAGGCAAAGCACACACCCCTTGCCACGCCCCCTTAAAGGAGAATTGTACAAAAAAAAAACAAGATTGGTTAAACCCACAAGTGCTTTTTTACCACTACTATTATTTTATATTGGCTTTTGGAATTTACATTTGCAGCAATTTAGAAATCAGATGAAAGATTTAGCTCTGGGAAACAATTTTTGAAAGATAAAAAGTGCATTTTATAAACAACTGTATAGATCACACCAAAGTGAGGGACAAATGAGGAGGAAAGAGGGACAGAGGGACATTGCTCCAAATCAGGGACAGTTGGGAGCTATGCAGTCTTGTGACTTCTATCAGTTCCTAGTAAAGCTTGTAGGAAAAGTTTTCATTCTCCCCTGACCCTCTGTCTGGACAGTGCTGATTGGCCCTGTGCTGATCACATGCATTGTTCCCAGGAAAAAAAAAAACTCTCTAGCAATACACACCAAACTGAGCATGTGCAGCCCGTCCCCTGTCTCTGTAAATATCAGGTTATTTTTTAGACGTGCATTCGTTATCGTCCGAATGCATTTTCGTCCCAATTTCAGGGATTTTCGCACTCCTTTTGAACAAAGCGATAACGAACGCGCAGAATCTGAAATCCGAAAGCTCCGAAATAAAAAAATGCTTTATTTTCGTATCCATTGTATTTTCATATCGTTGCGACAATAGTTCCATATAGATAGATAGAATATTCGACATGACGGTGACAATAGCGATCTGTGTCTATGGAACCTGTGGTCGAATGTGCCTAACCTAACTCTATTAGTCCAAGATCATTCGCCATAGAGAGAAAAGATTCAACATTATAGAGACAATAGTAAAAGAGCTGTTAGTGGTCGCTGCTGGAATGGGCGGGGGAAGTAAAATGATGATGATGAATGTTATTGGCTGATTGTAACCAAAGAGGAGGAGCAGTAAAATAGCTAGAACTTAAGTACACACGTACAGACAACGTAAAGCCAACGTACTTTTACTTACAATTAATACCGTTCGACATGAAAATTCTACGAAGCAGCTAAAAACATACGATCGCCGCAAGTGGGCATTTACGGTCAAATGCTCCGCCCATTGGTTATAGAAGAATTCAAATGTTGTTTGACTTGTAATAATAATTAATACTTATAACTATTACTAGTCAAACATCAGAATTCTACTATAGCTTGTGGGCGGAGCATTCGACCGGAAATGTACGATCGCGGAGTCGTACAGTTTAGCTGCTTCGTTGGATCTTCTTAGAACATCTGACAGACACCATAAACCTTCAATTGACAGATTCTACCTTAATTCAGATTTTCTTACGAATGCATTTTTACAGGAAACAAAATAAATAAAAATGAATTTCGGGAGTAACTAAATAAATTTACCGTATTTTTCGGACGAAACTGAAATTCCGAAACAAAATATTTCAGTGTGCGCATGTCTATTATTTTTTGGAGACCGTGGAAGAAGGGGAGGATCAAAGAAGACAGGATCAAACAGCCTTTATACACAATGCAGAGGATTGACCCCTTATGTTCCACAGTGAGTATAACAAGCATGCTTTACTGCATATACAGACTGATTTTACTGTTGTGGGTTTTGGAACACTTGAATATTGTTCAATAGCTTATTAGGACACATTCAGTCTTGGAACTACTTCATTATAGACTCCTGGAGCTTCCTGCTACCAATTTACACAATTTTGTCTTTCTTATATTGTTGTAACTAGCTGCCTATAGTTCTGTCATCCTCCTATTCTTTCACACCTTATATTGCTATAGTACATATTTTTGGGGTGCACTAGTACATAGCGTCCATTCCCTAAAAGAGCAATGTGCTTCCTGCTCCCAACATGTTTCGCCACATGTGTGACTGTCTTTGGCTTCTGTTTGTTACAGATGATCAAATCAGGAGATTCACCGATTCATCGATTTTACTGGTACATATATCTCCCGAATTTGTGGAAAATTACAGAGCTTAGAAATCTAAAAATCACAAATTGTATGATTTTCTGTAGATTGAACAAAGCTTGTATTCATTCATTAATATCTATCTATCTATCTATCTATCTATCTATCTATCTATCTATCTATCTATCTATCTATCTATCTATCTATCTATCTATCTATCTATCTATCTATCTATCTATCTATCTATCTATCTATCTATCTATCTATCTATCTATCTATCTATCTATGTATATATCTATATATATATATATATAGATATAGATATAGATATAGATATAGATATAGTATATCTATCTATCTATAGATAGATATACTATCTATCTCTCTCTCTCTCTCTCTCTCTCTCTCTCTCTAGAGAGAGAGAGAGAGAGAGAGAGAGAGAGAGAGAGATAGATAGATAGATAGATAGATAGATAGATAGATAGATAGATAGATAGATAGATAGATAGATATAGATAGCTAGATAGATACATCTATATATCTATATAGATATATATATATATATCTATATGTAGATATAGATATATAGATATATAGATATATCTATATATCTATAGATATAGATATATAGATATATCTATACCTATAGATATAGATATATCTATATATCTATATCTATATAGAGATATATATCTATCTATATATATATACACAGTATATATATCTAGAGAGAGAGAGAGATATATAGATATATACAATATATGATAATAAATACACAAAATTGATCCAGAGGAAAGCAAAAAAAACCCCACTATAAACATGATCCAACTTGCTCCTTATCACCTAAAAGGCAAACAGAAATTCCCTGGATGAACAATCTCTGGTGTTGAACAATATGTTACCCCAACATTTCATATTCCTGATATGCTCCTGCTGTACTATAACACTTGTATGAAAATGTATCCTGTTCTTTTTGTATTGCTTCCTTTGTGTGAAATCCCCGGTGTTCCTGAAAGCGGGGTTCCACCCAAATTTTGAACAATATCTGTATGTATTCTCTTCCTTGCCTAGATGCTGACATGCTGTTTAAAAAAATTTAAATCGTCGTAATTACCTTTTATTTTTCTATTCTTCTTTGCACTTCCTGGTTCTCCTCCCGTGGGAGTAGGCGTGTTTCTAGCCTCTCCCAGACTCCTGGGAGCTAGTCTCAGGCTTCCCAGGATGCCACTGAGCATGTGCGGGAACGAGCTGTGAATGCTGGGAGCACAGCATTCACCACATCCAGGAAATAAATGCTTGTGGGCTTCAAATGCCCACAATGAAGATGGAAACCGCCTGCAGTGAATAATATAAGTTATTCTTTCCGACGAAATCTGACACAGGCGGACATATTACACACAATATGTGAGTATGTAATGCTGAGAAGAAAAGTTTGTGAATGAACTAAAAAAAAAAAAAACGATAGATAGGTGGACCCCCGCTTAAAGTCTCTCTTTCTTCCTTATAAAAACTGAGCACACTAAGCAGGAAAACATACCCTGGTCAGTTTTCTGGCTGTGCTAAGGGCTTATCCAATAGACTCAACACGCCTCCACCATTCACTGGGAAGACCAGTGCACTTCTGCCCCCCCCCCCCTCTTCCTTATGCAGCTTAGAACAGAGGGTGTGTGATCACTTATAAAAAAAAGGGAAAAAAGGTATGTTTATATCTATACACAAATAATTTGCTTTTCATTTCTATTTTAAACTGAATAGGTTGTTTTACAAAGAATGGGTTGTTTTACTACATCGTTTACATGCAGTATACTTTAAATATGGCGGCTTAAACCTCAGGTACCTGCTTAAAAGTGTTGTCAAGGTTCAATTTTTTAAAAAATAAAAGTAATAAACATGTTACACTTACCTGCTCTGTGTAAGGGTTTTGCACAGAGCAGCCCTCACCTTCACCTTCACCCTCACCTTCTTCTGGGGTGCCCCGCCGGCGCTCCTGGCTTCCTCCTCTTCATCAGGTGCCCCAACAGAGAGCTGCTTTCCATGGGGGGGCACCCCTGCGGGCACGCTCCCCAATCCCGCTGGGGGTGGGGGGGTCGGGGTGGTTGGGGGGGGGGCGGTGTGTGGCTGAGGAGGCCGCTGACCTCCCCCCCATCACTGTCCTGGACTAAACTGGTATTACTCTTTCTGCAATCCTATGCATGCTTCTTTTTTTTATGCTAATAGAAGATATAAAATGTATTAACCACTTTAGCCCTGGAAGGATTTACCCCCTTCCTGACCAGAGCGTTTTTTGCGGTTCGGCACTGCGTCGCTTTAATTGACAATTGCGCGGTCCTGCGACGTTGCTCCGAAACAAAATTGACGTCCTTTTTTTCCCACAAATAGAGCTTTCTTTTGGTGGTATTTGATCATCTCTGCGATTTTTATTTTTTGCGCCATAAACAAAATAAGAGCGACAATTTTCAAAAAACGCATTATTTTTTACATTTAGCTATAATAATTATCCCCAAAAAATATATAAAAAAACATTTTTTTTCCTCAGTTTAGGCCGATCCGTATTCTGCTACATATTTTTGGTAAAAAAAAATTGCAATAAGTGTTTATTGATTTGTTTGCACAAAAGTTATAGCGTTTACAAAATAGGGGATAGTTTTATGGCATTTTTATTAATAATTTTTTTTTTACTAGTAATGGCGGCGATCAGCGATTTTTATTGTGACTGCGACGTTATGGCGGACATGTCGGACATTTTTTACACATTTTTGGGACCATTGTCATTTATATAGCAATCAGTGCTATAAAAATGCATTGATTCCTGTGTAAATGGCACTGGCAGTGAAGGGGTTAACCACTAGGGGGCGGGGAGGGGTTAAGTGTGTCCTAGGGGAGTGATTTCTAACCAGGGGGATGGGTTGGTGTGTGACGTCACTGATCTCTGCCCCAATGACAGGGAGCAGAGATTGAGTGACACTTGTCCCTAGGCAGAACGGGGAGATGCTGTTTACAACGGCATCTCCCTGTTCGTCCTCTCCGTGAGGCGATCGCGGGTATGCCCGCGGTGATCAAGTCCGCGGGACCCGCGACCCAACTCATGGAGATCGCAGCAAATTCAAAGTAACGTACAGGTACATCATTAGATGTATATACCTCAAAAAGGCCTGCAGTATAGAACCCTGTATGCAAATAGCACTTGCAATGTTAACCAATTTGAATAACGTACAACTATTATTACAATGATATTGTAAACCAGTGTCAAAAATGATATGTCAATATAACAAAAACCAGTCCCAAAGCAATATAGTGATGTGTTGAAAACAAGTCTTCATCATATAATAAAGAGCTCTGTGCTCTCTTCAGTTAAGGTGTCCACTCCTTGTGTCACCAGTGCACCGCTGTGTGATATAGGTCAACACTCACCAGATGCAGTTGACCCTCTTGTCATACGACACAGAGGAGTCAAAAATCGCTTTGGTGGTCTTTCCTAGACAGTGGCGGATGGTGGTTTTTTCTTTTGGGGGGGCGGCACACAGCGCCCCCCCCGGTTGGACAGACAGTGGCGGTGGCAACCCCACCCCCCAGAGGACGGTCGGAATATCAAAGCCCGCACTTACCTAATCTAGTAAGGGGGTGGGAGGGCAGCGTGTCCAGCAGCTTTCTTCCTCCTCCTGTGGTGTGGATCCCGCCGTGCATCCCCCTCCTCCTAGGCATCCAATAGAATCGCCTGACCTTTCAGCCAATCGGGAAACGGGCATCAGACCCGCGCTTCCAGATTGGCAGAGAGGTGATTCAGTGTTAGAAAAGTGAATATTCATTTGCTTTTCTAGACCAGGGATGTCCTCGAGCTGCTCTCTCCGCAGGGGAGAGATCTCTGAGGAGCAGCTTGAGGACATCCCTGGTCTAGGAGAGACCACCAAATTGATCTTTGACTCCTCTGTGTCATATGACAAGAGGGTCAACTCCATCTGGTGAGTAGGGACCTATATCACACAGTGGTGCATTGGTGACACAAGGGGTGGACACTATAACTGAAGCATAGGTGTGCGCAGCCTATTGCATTAGGGTGTGCACCCCAAACCTGCGTGTGTGTGCTTGTGCGTGTGTGTGTGTGTGTGTGTGTGTATATATATATATATATATATATATACATACATACATAGCTCCCAACTGTCTGATTTCGAGGGACTGTCCCTGATTTGGATCAATGTCCCTCTGTCCTTCATTCCTTCTCATTTGTCCCTCATTTTGGTCTGATCTATATAGTTGTATATAAAATTCACTTTTTATCTTTCAAAACGTGTTTCCCAGTGCTAAACCTTTCATCCAACAAATTCTAAATTGCTGCATATGTACATTTTAAAAGCCAATATAAAGGAATAGTAGTGGTAAAAAAAAAGCCCTTGCTGATTTAATTAACATTTTTTGGGGGGTTAATTCTCCTTTAAGCGGGTGTGACAGGAGAGCGTGTTCTATGCCTGCATACGTTTGGTAGTAGGTGTCCCTCATTCCCATCTCAAAATGTTGGGAGGTATATATATATATATATATACAGACGTGGATGGTATCAGTAGAGTAGAGGTTGGTGCCAGCAAGACAGTGGATAGGGTCAGTCAGTAGGGCACAGATTGGTGTCAGTAGGGCAGTGGACGGTGTCAGTAGTTATTTATTTTAATGATTTTATTTTTTTATTATTTTTTACAATATTATTCTTTTTTTGTTTTTGGGAGCTTCGTTTGGGGGGGGGGGGGGGGCTTTAGTGAAATATCAGCACCAGACAGTAGGGGGAATCTGTCTTACACAGGGTGATTAGAGTGTGCCCAGGCACACCCGGCACACCCCCCTGCACACGCCTATGAACTGAAGAGAGCAAAAGGCACTTTTTATATGATAAGGAACACTGCACTATGTTGCTTCGGAACTGAGCACTTTGTTTTCGAATTTTCTTTATATCGACAAATGATTTTTGACACTGATTTACTATTTTATTGTAATAATAGTTGTACGCTATTCAAATTGGTTAACATTGCAAGCAGCTATTTGCACGCAGGGTTCTGTTCTGCAGGACCCCTGTTTGAAGTAATAGAAGATGTGCTAGACAATATCAATGCATATTTAAAAAAATTTTAAAAAAGGACAGTTTTTTTTTTTGAGACTGCTAATCTTTAATTCCAAATCCTAACTGTAGAGAAGATTTGTGTTTTTATTTTTTTTTTATTTTTGTTTTTTTAAGAAAGAAAATAAAAAATGACTACATATATTTGTGACTGAACAGCACTTGGTACCTGTTCATCACTGAAGATCTGGCAAGGCAGGGTCCCTGAGCCTCTCCATTCAGCAGGCTGTGTACATTTGATCTTTCTGAGCCTCAGACTCAGCTTGTGCAGATTCCCTGCCATGAGACAGATGGCAGTGCAAGCAAGCTAGAGCATAGGCCTACATGTTCTCCCTCTAGGTCTATCTTCTATTATACACTTGTAAATTAACCTGTCAATTTATCAATCAACACCATCTTGATTCTCCCCTGTTCCAGTGCTGGCTTTGCGGTGAATTTGCCTCGTAAATAACTGGTAGTCCACTGTTTGTTAGTGTTGTGAATGAGTTTATTATCACTTTGATGATGCCTATGAATCACAGATGCTGCTGGGAGGCAGATAAGAAAAAAGTACATGCACACATTAACAGGGCTGAAACTATTTTTGAGATAAAAGATTGAGGTGCCCTGATAGCAAATAATTTAAATAGAGAAAATGACGATGAATTGTTGGCTTCTTTCTGACTTGGATGACTCCTTCCTTTGAGAGTAAAAAAAAAAAAAAAAAAAAAAGAAAAGAAAAGAAAAAAACAAAAAACAAAAAACAAAAAAAAAAAAGAAGAAAATAAGCAAAAAACAAAAGAAAAGGAAAAAAACAGTCAACAGTATGTCATTATTAACCCTTTAAAATGCAAACTGGCCAGCCTTTGTCTCCACTCAAGTAAAGGTGTGAAAAGCTTTAAAAGCATCATCTGCAGAATTCATTAAGATGTAGACAGGTCACTGGAGAGAACAGATGAGAGTAATGTTCCACTCAGGATTTGGAATCTTTCTAGTTTCTTGAATTTATATATATATATATATATATATTTATTTTTTTTTATTTTTTTTCTAGATTGTAAGCTCTGATTCCTCCTGTATCTAATTGTATTATAATTCTACTGTCTGCCCTCACATTGTAAAGCGCTGCACAAACTGTTGGCGCTATATAACTCCTGTACAATAATTAGAATAATTAATATATATATATATATATATATATATATATATATATATATATATATATATATATATATATATATATATATATATATATATATATATATATATATATATATATATATATATATATATATATATATATATATATATATATATATATATATATATATATATATATATATATATATTATTTTTATTTTTATTATTTTATTTTTTATATATATATTTTTTTCCTTTCTCTATACAGGAGAACGATGTTCAGTTTCAATATTGCTATCTTGATATTATTATTAATAATAACAATTATTATTATATTACAGAATGTATATGGTGCCAACAGAGAGACGGTATAGTTACAATACAATTCAATACAAGAGGTTTAGGAGGGCTCTGCTCCTGAGAGCTTACAATCTAATAGCACTTTAATGTAAAAAGAAAAAAAAATATTAATTATTTATTCATATTATAATACAGAATGTATATAGCGCCAGCAGTTTGTGCATCACTTTGCATTATAAAGAGAGACGGTATAGTTACATTACAGTTCAATACAAGAGGTTTAGGAGGGCTCTGCTCCTGAGAGCTTACAATCTAATAGCACTTTATTGTAAAAAGAAAAAAAATAATTATTTATTCATATTATAACACAGAACGTATATAGCGCCAACAGTTTGTGCATCACTTTACATTATAAAGAGAGACGGTATAATTCAATACAAGGGGTTTGGGAGGGCTCTGCTCCTGAGAGCTTACAATCTAATAGAACTTTATTGTAAAAAGAAAAAAAGTAAGATTTAATGCAGGAGTGTTATTATAACATTACACCGCTTACTATGTTCCTTCTAGACACTCATATGCAATTATCACAAGGCATCAGTGTATAATTAATTTAATTTGGATAATTTTTGTTTAATTAAATAAGACATTTTATTAATTCTGCATATTTAATTCCACACATTTATGAATATTACCATCTGTCTGTCTATTTTACATATTGCCTTTTCTTATGTAGATAAAGTCTCAAACAAAACAAAGAGGAAAATTCTTTAGAGTTTAGATAATATTTAAAAAGAAGGTCAAGTATAGATTGTTGGATTTGGAGGTCTCATATATAGTTATTAAAGTATTAAAACTAAAAATAAAAAAAAAATAATTATAGTTTATAATTTTTAACCTTTATGTATCTACCATATAAAAAACAAAACAAAAAAAAAAAGCATAAAAAATATAATATGAGCTTGTTCATTTTTACTATGTATAGAGACTTTTGGACACCTTTCATTATCCTTTTATGTATTATATTAAAAGGAGAAAAAGGTAAATCTTCTGGGTAAATCTTATAAAGTTTTTTTAAGTAGATTGTATACCCCCGCCAAGAAAGGATGCAGAGACAACTTTCTAACTAGACAATAAACAAGCAAAAGGAATTTTAGCATAAACACTTATTTTAATCAATACTACATGTTTAATTGTCCTCAATTAAATAGTTTTTGGCAGAATAAACAAGTGAATAAATAAATGCATAATTCAATAAAGACAGAAATAAAAAGAGTTCTGACATCATGCAGTAACTTCTTTTTGTAGATTGCTCAATCAACTAATTAAAATGATATAATAAAATAATAAATAATGTAGATTAATCATTAAACTGGTAGCACTGATATGTTTATCCTCCATTTATGGCATCTACGTTTTCTGTTGCAGAAAAAAAAAGGTGGTTAATAGAGAAAACAGTTAATTTTCCACCAGCTGTATTTGTATATCTGCACTGACCTCCTGTATGAAATGTGCGTACAGCACAAATAAGTGTCAAATGTGTTCTGATTTCCAGCTCTAATAATTCCATTACAGCCTGAAATTTTAAAGAATCAGAATCCAAGCGGAGAAAAATGCGCCGATAATAGAAAATACCGCGGCGAAATAGAGAAAGCGAAATTATTTTGTCAGAATGCAATTTTCGAGAGTCTGATAGACTGTCCATTTTTGCTCCCTTTCCATAATTAAGATAATGTTTAAATTTAAAATGAAATTCTATATATATGTTCAATAGGCTATTGGTGTGACAATAGCGCCGGGAATCAGATCTCATTTTAACATAAATTGTGTAAGAAGCGATAAGGTGGAAAAAAATAAAATAAAAAAAAAAAAGAATTCCCTTGGAAAAATGGGAGAGGGTGACCTCAATTGGCCCAATTTTATTCAGGATTTCTTTCTTTTTTTTTTTTTTTTGTTCTTTTTGTCACTTTATGCTCTTTTTTTTTTTTTTTCATTATTTTCATTAGTTTGCGTTACTAGCTTGCGCAATTATCAGGTACAGAGAAAAAGGCATGAAGACAACTCTCTCTGCCCAAAAGTTATACCTGATCCCATTTTTTTTTTTCTGGAGATGCTGATATGTGTCTATTGGCAATCTTCAACAATGGGGGCAGCCTACAATAGAAGGCTTCGTATTCCACAAAAAAAAAAAAAAAAGGGGGGGGGGGAGGGGGTAACACAGGGGGATGCAGATGAGATCCTAATGATGTAAGCAGAAGGTTAACATCTTATTTAGTATGATAGCCTCAATACTAAAGAAATCTGCAGGAGGATTCTATATGACCACAGAAGATAGGAAGAGTCATTATAGGATTATATTACAATGTTTTTGTATTTTAGGAAAAGTGTCAAAATGCCTGAAGTCACCATGCCTCATTTATTATTATTATTATTATTATTATTATTATACAGGATTTATATACTGCCAACAGTTTACGCAGCGCTTTACAATATAAAAGTTACAATACAATAAAATACAATGGGGTTAAGAAGTCATTGCTCAGAAGAGCTTACAATCTAATAGACCGTATTAACGCATGGGGGGGTTTATAAGGTAAACCTGTTACAGGATCCTTTACAGTAGATGGAGCTCTATGTACTTTTATCTGTAGGATTCTTAGAAGGTAAACAAAATCAAAGCTTGAATCCCAACTACAAACCTGACACTCACCTGTCATTATTTTAACCACATGACCTCGGAAGATTTGCCCCCCTCCATTTTTTTTTTGCGATTTGCGTCACTTTAACTGAAAAATTGCGTGGTCGTGCATAATTAAAAAATATATGTCCTTTTTTTTACCCATAAATAGAGCTTTCTTTTGGTGGTACTTGATCACGCGGTTTTCATTTTTTTGCTCTATAAACACAAATTGAACAGAGTAAAGTGGAACCTTGGATGACCAGCATAATCCGTTCCAGGAGAATGCTTGTAATCCAAAGCACTCGCATATCAAAGCGAGTTTCCCCATAGAAGTCAATGAAAACGAAGTTAATTCGTTCCGCATTGGCTTCTATTACATGCAATACCGCATGTGGCCAGAGGTGGGGGAGAGCCTCGGAAATACTCAGGGAAAACGAGCAGAATTGAAGCTAATGGGTGGTGCAGTACCGCATTTGGCCAGAGGTGCGGGGGGTGCTGGGGACACTCGGAACAGTTCGGACCCACTTGGAAAGCCTCGGAAACACTCGGGAATGTAGTATTTCCGAGTGTTTCCGAGTCAGTTTGAGTATTTCCGAACAGCTCCGAACCGTTCCTAGTGTCCCTGGCGCCCTCCGTACCTCTGGCCAAATGCGGTAACCGAGTCAGAAAAAGGACAAAAAAGTTGCTCGTCTTTCAAAACACTTGTTAACCGCGTTACTCGTAAACCAAGATTCCACTGTACTTCGGATCGGCAGGACACACCCACACACAGAGTGTTTATTGAATATAATAAAAGCAATGGATAGGTAGAGGCAGGGGAAAAGCAGGTAGGTTTACGCGTTTCACACTGTAGAAGTGCTTTGTCAAAAGCACTTCTACAGTGTAAAAAGCATCAACCTACCTGCTTTTCTCCTGCCTCTACCTATCCATTGCTTTTATTATATTCAATAAAGGAATCCAATTCCACTCTGTGTGTGGGTGTGTCCTGCCGATCCGAAGTACAGTGGAACCTTGGTTTACGAGTAACGCGGTTACGGTATCCTGCCGATCCGAGGTACTCTGTTCCATGATTTCTGTTGTAATGGCAGGGCGTGCACCCCGTTATATGGGATCATCCTTCGATCAGTAACTGATGGTATCACCTGTGAGCAGCGGTTCTTTTCTTCTATAAACAAAAACTACTGACAATTTTGAAAAAAAAAAAAAAAAAAATATATATATATATATATATATATTTTATTTTCTGCTATAAAACATATCCAATATTTTTTTTTTTTCATCTAATTTCTTCATCAATTTAGGCCAATATATATTCTGCTACATATTTTTGGTAAACAAATATTAATAAGCGTATATTGATTGGTTTGGGCACAAGTTATAGCGCCTACAAACTATGGGATATGCTTATAATATATATATATATTTTTACTAGTAATGGCGGCGATCAGCGACTTATAGCGGGACTGCGACATTGCGGCAGACAAATCGGAGACACCTGACACTTTTGACACTTTTTTGGGGACCAGTGACACCAATACAGTGGAACCTTGGATTACGAGCATAATCTGTTCTAGGAGAATGCTTATAATCCAAAGCGCTCACATATCAAAGCGAGTTTCCCCATAGAAGTCAATGGAAACAAAGATAATTTTTTCTGCATTGACTTCTATTACATGCAATACCGCATGTGGCCAGAGGTGAGGGGGGGCGCCGGAGAGCCTCGGAAATACTCGGGAACAGCTCAGATGAGCTCGGAAAAGGCTCGGAAACACTCAGGAACGGAGTATTTTCTGAGTGTTTCTGAGTATTTCCGAACAGCTCCGAACCGCTCAGAGTGTCACCGGTGCTCCCGCACCTCTGGCCAAATGTGGTACTGCACACCGCAGAGGCTTGAATTCTGCTCGTTTTGCGAGACAACACTCGCAAACCGAGTCAGAATTAAAAAAAAAAGTTGTTTGCCTTTCAAAAACGCTCCTTAACCGCATTACTCATTAACCAAGTTTCCACTGTACGGTGATCGGTGCTAAAAAATATGCACTGTCACTGTACTAATGACACTGGCTGGGAAGGGGGTTAACATCAGGAGTGACTAGTTAACTGTGTGCCTAGGTTGTGCTTACTCACTGCCGGGGAGGTGCTTTGACTCGGGGAAGGCAAAGATCCATGTTCCTGCTTAGCAGAAACACAGGATCACTACCTTCCCTTCTGATAGAACAACAATCTGCCTGTGCCCTGTGTAATCGGCGGGTGCCGGCAGACACCAAGTCCGCGATACCCGCTGCTGGGCTCCCGCTGAGTAGAACCAAACGGGAACGGACTGCCGGAGGCATGCATGCGCGCCGCAGACCCGGAAGTGTCAGATCACGTACTAGGTACCTGCCCTGGCGCAGTAGGGGGATCAAATGGTTAACTGTGTGCCTAGCCAGTGTTTTTGTGTACTGTGTTAGGTGATTTTACTAGGGAAAGTGATAGATTTTATTCCCCGCTTTGCAAGGACACAAAATCCATCACAGAGCTCTGCCTTGTTTACATAGGCAGAGCTTTGTTCTGTTTCTATGCCCGACGATTGGCGGAGATCGAGTTCCTGGCACTCTGCACAACAGAAGTGGCCCGCCAGCAGCGCACGCACGCTCCCCCAAAGTGGAAGTGCAGAATCACGTGTATATATATATATGTGATTCTGGGCAGGAGGGCCACCTTGTAGCAGTATATCTGCTATAGGGTGGTCCTTAAGTGGGTAATCTTGGGTGGACCCCACAAGGCTTTAGAAACGCACCCCGTGCCTTGTTTTCATACATTCAAAGATGTGAGATTAGGGTAGGATCCTGATATACCTAACGTGGCTCATCAGCCCCTGTAAAAAGATTTTATTTGGCCTAATAAAAAGAAATCTGGGGTTGATTTACTAAAACCGGAGAGGGCAAAATCTGGTGCAGCTCTGCATAGAAACCAATCCGCTTCCAGGTTTTTTTCTTTTAGAGTTAGAAGCTGATTGGCTACTATGCACAGCTGCACCAAATTTTGGACTTTCCGGTTTTAGTAAATCAACCCCTATATTTATGTATATTTGTAGTAGGTTGGTTGAACTTTTTTTTTTTTTTTTTTATTACACTTATCCTTTATCCGATTCCTATAAATCACTAAGGTTCTAAAACAATACATTTAATAAATATTACATTTATATTAAATTTATTTACATTTTTATTTATTAAATATATCTAAAGCTCTAACACTTAAAGCGGTATTAAACCCAAAAGCAGACATGTATTATATTGCAGCTGACCAATTCTTAGATGTGATGGTTTTTCTTTTTTTTGCTTCCTATTTTCATCTGGTGATCCAGCCAGCGAGTATGTTCATTTTCCAAAAGCTCAAGCTCTCCAGCAGAAATGACATTTTTAATAAATGTATTTTTTGAGAACCTTAGTGCACCCTGGGGGCACCCGTGCATGCTTGCTCCTGAGCCTCCCAGTCTGCGTCTATTGACACAAACTGGGCGACTCGGCCCCGCCCCCAGTTCCCCCATCACGGCATTTGATTGACAGCAGCGACTATCAATCTGCCCAATGGGGAGGGAGACAGTGAGAGCCGCTGCTCTTGTGCACATCACTGGATCGGATCTGGCTCATGTAAGAATAAGGGGCAGTGGCGGCCTGTCCATAGGGGGCGAATGGGCACTGCCCCCCCTATCCATGCATCCGGCCCCACCGATCTACATACAGGGACGCCGGACCATGGATTCTAATGGTGGTGGTGGTGGTGGGGGGGGGGGTTGAAGCAGGTGATTACAGCCAGAAGCTCTAATAGGCTTCAAAAAGGGTGGGCTCAGGGAGCAGAGCACTGAGCCCACCCAGTTGTGTGATAACTGCAAATGAGTATTCACTATTCTCACACTAATCCTCTTCCCGGCCAATCAGGAAGCTGATTATGAGACTGGTTTCCCGATTGGCCAAAACGCCAGATGATCCTATTGGACTCCTAGGAGGAGGGAGAAGGAGGAGGGAGGAGATCGGAAAGCACGGCTGGAGGAGAAGATGCGCCGACCCACCAGCCAACACTGAATTGGCTCACCCGCAGCGGCGCTCCCCGCCTGGGACAGGGGATGGAGGGGAGATCGGAGTGAGGAGGCCGTCCGTCTCTTGAGGGGGGCGCATTCCCCACATTTATTTCCCCGGGGAGGGGGGGTGGACCAACTCGTCTCCCGCCAGGGGGAGGTGGGGGTGGCGGTTGGTGCCCCCCCCCCAAATTATTGAGCAACAGCCGCCACTGATAAGGGGGGAGGCTTGGGGTCCCCTGCAATACAGAAGGTTTTTTTACCTTAATGCATTGAATACATTAAGGTAAAACCTTGAGGCTTTAGAACCACTTTAAATTGGCAGAATTCTGATTGCTTCATCCTGAAAGCCAGCGCCACTTTCCATCCAACTTATCAGACCATTAATGACATGAGTAGGGAAAGGAAATTCAATGTTCTTTTTATTCTGATGGTACAAAAAGTGTCATTTGTGAATTCTCCCAGTTCATTATTAGCAGCGCTTCAATCTGATCATCGCCAGTGAGGTCATCAATGAAGATATTACTGAGTACTGGAAAAAGCGAATAGATTCAGAGATGCTGATATACTAAAGGGGAACTTTTAAAGTTGTATTAAACCCAAAAAACAAAAATATAACATATTGCAGCCTACCAGTTTTTAAATAAGGTGGCTGCATCAGTTTTCTATTCTTCTTTTGTTTTCACCTGCTGATCCGGCCAGTAACACACTTCCTGTGTTAACAAATTAAGGTGGTCTCAAATTTTTTTTTTTTTAACCTTCATGCATTCTGCATCTCCCCCCCCCCCCCCCCAATGCTTACCTGAGCCCAATCTCGTTCCAGCGATGTGCACAGGAGCAGCGGCTCTTTTTCTCCTCATTGGCTGAGACACCATTGGCTCTTGCTACTGTCAATCACAGCCGGTGAGTCAATGAGGAGAGAGCAGGGGTGGGGCCGAGCCTCACTCTGTGTTTGAATGGACGCACAGAGCAGCATCTCGGGAGTGAGTCTGCTCGGGTACCCCCATAGCAAGCTGCGCCGGTGTTCTGTCAAATTATCCAGCTTGTCAGAAACTCCAGCCAGTTAACTTCATTGGCTCCTGCTACTGTCAATCAAAAAGAAAGTGAATGAACAGAAGAGAAATCCAAATCCAATTAATGTTTGGTGTGACCGCCCTTTGTCTTCAACACAGCATCAATTCTTCTAGGTAGACTTGCACACAGTTTTTGGAGGAACTCGGCAGGTAGGTTGTTCCAAACATCTTGGAGAACTAATCACAGATGGATGTCAGCTGCCTCAAATCCTTCTGTGTCTTCATGTCATCCAAGACAGACTCCATGATGGTGAGATCAGGGCTCTGTGGGGGCCAAACCAACACTTCCAGGACTCCTTGTTCCTTTTTACACTGAAGACAGTTCTTAATGGCATTGGCTGTTATGTTTGGGGTTGTTGTCCTGCTGCAGAATACATTTGGGGCCAATCACACACCTCCCTGATGGTATGGCATGATGATGAAGTATCTGCCTGTATTTCTCAGCATTGAGGACACCATTGATCCTGACCAAATCTCCAAATCCATTTGCAGAAATGCAGCCCCAACTTGCAAGGAACCTCCACCTTGCTTCACAGTTGCCTGCAGACACTCATTATTGTACCGCTCTCCAGGACCATTACCCAAAAAAATGCCTCCTGCTACAGCCAAATATTTCACATTTTGACTCATCTGTCCAGAGCGTCATTTTTCTGCACCCTTGCTCCTATGTTTTCCTGCATAGTTGAGTCACTAAGCCTTGTTTACACATCAGAGATATGACTTTTTTGGCCGTAATTCTTCCATGAAGACCACTTCCGGCCAGACTTCTCCGGACAGTAGATGGGTGTCCTACTGGTTTCCACCAGTTCTGTGCTGATGGCACTGCTGGACAGTGGAAGAGAAATAAGCATCGTGTGTCTTTCATCTGCTGCATTAAGTTTCTTTGGCTCACCACCGCGTCTACAGTCCTCGACATTGCCCGTTTCTTTGTGCTTCTTCAAAAGAGCTTGAGCAGCACATCTTGAAACCCCAGTCTGCTTTGAAATCTTTGCCTGGGAGAGACCTTGCTGATGCAGTATAACTACCTTGTGTCTTGATGCTGTGCTCAGTCTTGCCATGGTGTATGACCTGTGACATGAAACTGTCTTCCACAGCCTCACCTTAGTAGCAGAGTCTGGCTGTTCCTCACCCACTTTTAAGCTTTCTGCACTTCTGTTTCTATTACAGTTAATCACAGTGTTTCAACCTACATATGAAATTGATGATCATTAGCATCCTGCTTGGTATAACTGGTTAATCATACACCTGACTCCAATCCTACGAAATCCCTGACTTTGTGCAAGTGTACAGAGTGTGCAAGTGTAATGGGGCGTACACACGGTCGGACTTTTCGTCTACAAAAGTCCAACGGACGCCGACGGACTAAAGCTGGCTGGTAATCCGATCGTGTGTGGGCTTCTCCGGACTTTCAGCGGACTTTTTCAGCCTCAAATCCGACGGACTTTAGATTTGAAACATGCTTCAAATCTTTACATCGTAACTACGACGGACCCCGAAATCCACTCGTCTGTGTGCTAGTCCGACGGACAAAAACCCACGCTAGGGCAGCTATTGGCTACTGGCTATGAACTTCCTTATTTTAGTCCGGTGTACGTCATCACGTACGAATCCGTCGGACTTTTGTGTGGTCGTGTGTAGGCAAGTCCGTTCGTAAGAAAGTCTGCCGCAAGTCCGCCGAAAGTCCGCCGGAAGTCTGTCGGACAGGCTGTCGGACTTTTGTAGACGAAAAGTCCGACCGTGTGTACGCCCCATAAGAACTGATGCTGGTTTGAAGCCAAAGGATGGTCACACCAAATATTGACCTGATTCAGATTTTTCTTCTGTTCTGTTTCTGTCTCACTTGCATTTTGTACATTAGTAAACAATAAACAATTAAAATATATATTTTTTGAAAGCATTCTTACTTTAGAGAATTTTTTTTTCACTTGCCTAAAACTTTTACACAGTACTGTATATATATATATATATATATATATATATATATATACATATATATATATACATATATATATATATATATATATATATATATATATATATATACAGAGGAAGCCATATTTACTTGTTTTAAATCACTATAGTACATCTTGCTGCTGTGATTGATCTTTAGGGTACCTCTCTCTCAGTACAAGACTATCAGTCAATGTAAACTGGCGGAATACCGTACACTCTTCATTAGGTCAATAATCCTGTAATTGGCTTTATCTCAGTAAGGATGACAATTGTACTCGTCTGATATACAAGAGGTACCGGAGGATGAATCTAAAAATACACATTTGAAAATTCCTTCATAAAAATGTTAAAATGTAAAATTCCCATCAAAAATAGTTTTTGGGCAAACTGCAGTAACATCAGAAAATGTTTAATAATTTGCCTTTAACAACCACTTCAGCCCTGGAAGATTTGGCTGCGGAATGACCAGGCCGTTTTTTGCGATTCGGCACTGCGTCGCTTTAACTGACAATTGCGCGGCTGTGCGACGTTGCACCCAAACAAAATTGACGTCCTTTTTTTCCCACAAATAGTGCTTTTTTTTTTTGGTATTTGATCACCTCTGCGGTTTTTATTTTTTGCTCTGTAAACAAAACAAGAGCAACAATTTGGAAAAAAACACAATATTTTGTACTTTTTGCTACAATAAATATTCCCAATTTTTGTATAAAAAAAAAAAGATTTTAAGCTGATACGTATTCTTCTACATATTTTTGGTAATGAAAATTGCAATAAGCGTATATTGATTGGTTTGTGCAAAAGTTATAGCGTCTGCAAAATAGGGGATAGTTTTATAGCATTTTTATTATTATTTTTTTTTTTACTAGTAATGGTGGCGACACATTGGACACTTTTGACGCACTTTTGGGACCATTCACATTTATATAGCGATCAGGGCTATAAAAATGCACTGAATACTGTGTAAATGACACTGGCAGGGAAGGGGTTAACACTAGGGGGCGATCAAGGGGTTAACTGTGTTCCCTGTGTGTGTTTCTAAATGTAGGGGGAGGGGACTGACCTAGAGGAAATGACAGATCGTGGTCCCTAGCTATTAGGAACTCACAATCTGTCTCTCCTTACAGAACAGAACAGGGATTTGTATGTTTACACACACACGTCCCTGTTCTGCCTCTCGTGCCCGCGATCGTTTGTGGCCGGCGGTCATCGCGACCGTCGGCTACAAGCATCGGCACCCCCGCAGTGCAGCGGGTGCGCGCGTGCGCCTGCCATACCGCTTAAAGAAGCCGATGTATAGCTACGACGGCTCGCGGGATCGTGCCAACCTGCCGCAGTATAATGACGGCGGCTGGTCGGCAAGCGGTTAAGAAACACACATATATAAGGGTTGATTTATTAAAGGCAAATAAGGATTGAAAAGGAATTTTCTCTTAGCTTAGTGAATTGTGTCAAAAAAATTCACCTAGCAAAAACTACCCAATCAAGTGCAAGGAAAATAAAAAAAAAAAGCATATATATATTTTGGCTTGCATATGATTGGATGATGGATTCAGTAGAGTCCCAATTCTTTTGCAAGGTGAACAGCCTATTTGCCTTTAGTAAATCAGCTAGTGTTCAATAGCAATAAACTAGCTACAGATTCATCTTTACCTGCTTCCCACCCAGCCTATTGTAAAAAGATGACCGGGCTTGAGCTCTCCTGTTCTGGGTGGACCTCATATGACATGCTTACAGAATTTTGACTCGTGGGCGCCCCAGCAGGGACGTGCAGTCAGGTGAGGCTGGTGAGGCAGGGTCATGAACATTGAAAAAAAAAAAAAAAATCGAGGGTCGTAGCTCAGCAACCTGGGGTCACAGAGACCCCAAATTGGGGGCTCCTTGCGCAGCCTGTCAGAAACTAAATATAGAGCGGCCACTTTAAATACAAACTGGCACACTCTGTTTGCAGCAGACTGAGAGGATGAGCTCACAGTGCCTCTCCTCACAGAGGCACTGAGCTCAATGGACAGCTTGGAGTCTTGGACCAATGGTAAACTACCATCGGTCCCAGCTGTCCAATAAAAATGCTGCAGTGGAGGCACGCCTCTCACTGCAGTGTCATAGAAGGGGGCGTGTGTCCAAAAGTGTTTTTCTCACACAGTTAGGAGGGAAAAACTGATTCTGTTGAGAATGTACTGTTATATTCAAACTAAATCATATATTATTATGTTATATGTTATAAGATAATAATGTATTATTTATCTATTTACTGTGAAATTACTGGTTGGAAGTTATAACTTCAAACTTCAGTAATCTGTATGTTAAGCCACCTGCTTAAGTACAGATTGTGAAAATATAGTAAATTACCTTAAAAACAATATATAATAATTATTTGTATATTACTTACTTATGGTAATTAACCCCTTTGCTACCCAGGCCAATTTCGATACTTCTCTCCGACGTGTAATAATCATCATTTTTTTTGCTAGAAAATTACTCAGAACTCCCAAACATTATATATATTGTTTTAGCAGACACCCTAGGGAATAAAATAGTGGTCGTTGCAACTTTTTATGTCACACAGTATTTGCGCAGCAATTTTTTTTCACGAATAAAAAAAACAAACAATAATATTAGCATAATTTTGTTGTATAATGTGAAAGATGATGTTACGTCGAGTAAATAGATACCTGACATGTCACGCTTTAAAATTGCGCACACTCGTGGAATGGCGCCAAACTTCAGTACTTATAAATCTCCATAGGCGACGTTTTCAATTTTTTTACAGGTTACATGTTTAGAGTTACAGAGGAGGTCTAGTGCTAGAATTATTGCTCTCGCTCTAACGATCATGGTGTATGTAACCTGTGTGTATCTGGCTGTGATACCAACCAGTGCCACTGAGCTCACTGCACGTCCCTTCGCCCCAGGGGCAACACCATGGCGCGATCTGTCACCCACTGTGTCCACCAGACACAGCAGAAGATAGATCAGTGTACCAGGCTACTACCGGTACCATGTGATCGCTGTGACCAATCACAGCAGATCACATGACAATTGTACACAATGGATGGCTTCCATTCATACCATTGATTATGTACTATTGTGGTGATCTCTGTGATTGGTCACAGTGATCACATGGTACAGACAGGGCCAACCACAGACCATCCTTACCATGTAATTAGCTGTGGCCAATCAAAGCTAATCACAATAGTACACAACGAATGAATAGATTTAATTCAGAAAAAAATGGTTACTCACAACAGTAATTATCACTAATATAAACAATCATAGTGTGTTAAAAAAAAAATCCTGATCACCTCCCCAGAGTAGTACATTGTCACTATGGCAACACTGTATTGATCTGGTCACAGCATGTAAAAAAAAAAAACGTAAAAAAATGTAATAAAAATGTAATACAAAATAAAAAAATATTTAAACAAATGAAAAAAAATATATATTTTTTAAAATTTTTACATACTGTCACCAGTCAGAGTCCCTGATCACCGCCATGCCAGTTATATGATAACGCTGTACTGCACTGGTGACAGTATGTAAAAAAAAAAATAATAAAAAAATTTTTTTTTTTTTTCATGTCTTCATTTTCCAAAAATGTGTGACAAAAACGTACAACTTCAAAAAAGTTGCCATGCCTCTTACTAAATACCTTGGACTGCCTACTTTCCAAAAAGGAATCATTTGGGGGATATCTGTACTGTCCTGACTTTGTCAGGCCTCCAGAAACGAGATGGGCTGCCAATAGATTAATTTTTAGATATATGTATATATTCAGGATTAATCAATTTTCACATATATGTACCATAGTTTGTGGACTCCATAACTTTCCTACAGACTAAATAATATACACTGATTTGGGTTATTTTCACCAAAGAAATGTAGCAGAATCAATTTTGGTCTCATTTTATGAAGAAAGATAATTTTTTTAATCCTCTAAGAGACTGCATAAATCACACATCTAACCTTCTAATTGCTACAATCTTCAGGCTATTTTTTTAAAATTATTTTTATGATTAAGATTATTCTCTATATGTTTAGTAAATTACTACTCTCCATCAGATATATACAGTTACTGTATATACTGTATGTGCTGTTACACACAGAATTGTCAAACCACAGTATATAATTGATTTATTCATTCATGATATGTAAACATTGTTATTACATAAATTGTACGCAAATTTGTACTGTTTTCAGTTTCAATAAAATCCTTATCGTGAAAAAAAAAAAAAAGATTATGTAATTTGCATAATTGTATAACAGAAACAACATTTTTGAACTTTTTTGTTTATTTAGCAAAAAATAAAAAACCCAGTGGTGATCAAATACCACCAAAGAAACTTTATTTCTGGCGGAAAAAAATGATAAAAATCTCATTTGGGTACAGTGTTGCATGACAGCGCAATTTTCATTTAACTGCTTGCCGACCGCCTCCCGCCAATATACGTCGGCAGAGGGGCACGTGCAGGGAGATTAACGTACCTGTGCGTTGCCCTTTAAGAAGCGGTTTGTGGGCGCGCCGCGACCTCCGTGTGATCGCTGGTCTCGCGGACCCGATGTCCGCAGGGATACCCGCGATCATCTCACGGAGAGGAAGAACGGGGTAATGCTAAATTAAACAAGCATTTTCCCGTTCTGCCTAGTGACAGGACACTGATCACCGCTCCCTGTAATCGGGAGCGGTGATCAGTGTCGTGTCACACGTAGCCCCTTCCTCCCCCCACAGTTAGAATCACTCCCTAGGACACACTTAACCCCTACAGCGCCACCTAGTGGATAACCCCTTCACTGACCTCTAGTGGTTAACCCCTTCACCGCCAGTCACATTTACACAGTAATCAATGCATTTTTACTTGCACTGATCGCTGTATAAATGTGATTGGTTCCAAAATCACGCCAAATGTGTCCGATCTGTCCGCCATAATGTCGCAGTCACAATAAAAATCCCTGATCGCCACCATTACTAGTAAAAAAAAAAAATATTAATAAAAATACCATAAAACTATCCCCTATTTTGTAAACGCTATAACTTTTGCGCAAATCAATCAATAAACGCTTATTGTGATTTTTTTTTTTACCAAAAATATGCAGAAGAATACGTATCGGCCTAAACTGAGGTAAAAAAATATTTTTTTTATATATTTTTGGGGATATTTATTATTAGCAAAAAGTAAAAAATAATGCAGTTTTTTATTCAAAATTGTCGCTCTATTTTTTTTTGTTTATGGTGCAAAAAATAAAAACCGCAGAGGTGATCAAATACCACAAAAAGAAAGCTCTATTTGTGGGGGAAAAAAAGGACGTCACTGTTGTTTGGGAGCCACGTCGGGCAACCGCGCAATTGTCAGTTAAAACGAAGCAGCGCCGAATTGCAAAAAGTGCTCTGGTCTTTTACCAGTCAAATGGTCCGGGGCTGAAGTGGTTAAAGTGCGATAGCGCTGAAAGCTGAAAATTGGCCTGGGCATGAAGGGAGGGGGGGTGGGGGGTAAAACTTCCTGGAATTGAAGTGGCTAATTTACAATAGTGAATTATAAATCCAGCAGCTCTACTATTATTTTAGAGTAAATGATGAGATTTGATTTGGAGAGATAAATATATCGGAATGCACTAGCGCTTTATGGCAAGATGTATGTCATTACATGACAGAGCGGGCATGGCATGCCGACAGCTGCTTGATTCCAAGCCATGCTATTGTGTGTCCCACGGTGAGAACCCATATATCAACTTCTGTGTGGTGTATGGGTAATTACACATGTAAATGGTCTCAATCCTCTTTGTATTCCTGAGTCATTAATGTATTATTGATTACACCAATAGAATCCGGAGTAACTTAAAAAAAGCTTCTAGGCTTTGTTTCACTGGAATGGAAAGCAAGTTAATGAAGATACTAGTGGGCGTTGGCGGGTTCATTTAATGGTCCTCCCTTCCATCTGTGCAGGCTTAGTCCACATCAGTGGTAGGCAAACTTTAAAGCTGAACTCCGGGAACAAAAAAAAGATGTATTTAAATACCGTATACTTCCTAAACCGTTTGTTAACCCAACACTTCATATCACTGATATGTGGCTGCTGTACCATAAACTTGTATGAGAAAGTCTCTTATTCTCTTTGCATCGTTTCCTTTGTGTGAAATCCCTGGTGTTCTATTAAAAACTGACCACACTAAGCATGAAAGCACAGCATGGTCAGTTCTCTAGCTATGCTGGGAACTCAGCGTACTCTCCTCCGATGAACAGACTTTTCCTGACACCCCCCCCACACACACACACACGCCCACCCCCTGCACAGCCTTTCATTGGGAAGATCAGTGTGCTACTGCTTCTTCCCCCCCCCCCCCAGCTCTTATGCAGCTGGGAACAGAGGGAATATGATCACTTATAAAAAAAAAAAGGAAAAAAGGCATTGATAATGTTTTCTTTTTTATAGCTATACACAAATGTTTTTCCTTTCACACACATGCCTCTTGCATTTTTTACAATATTTGCCTTTCCCCAAGTTCAGCTTTTACTGGATTTCTCCAGTGCCTCTCCCATCCTCTGGAACTCGCTACCTCCACCGGTCCGGCTATCCCCTACTCTTGCCTTCAGGCGATCCCTGAAAACTCATCTCTTCAGGAAAGCCTATCATACCTCCAACTAATCTTTTACCACTTCCATCAGCTCATTCCCCACAGTTACAACCTTCTGCCCCACCCTATTAGATTGTAAGCTCTTCTGAGCAGGGCCCTCTTAATCCTCTTGTATTTTATTGTATTATAACTGTATTGTCTCCGTTTATATTGTAAAGCGCTGCGTAAACTGTTGGCGCTATATAAATCCTGTATAATAATAATAATAATAATAATAATAATTGCTTGCCGACCGTACACCATACATATACAGTGGCAAGGCAGCTCTCTCTGTGCAAAATCAGGTACAGGTACATGATTTTGCACTTCCGGTTCTGATGTGATTTTGCACTTCCGGGTCTGGGGCGCGCATGCACGCCACCGGTGACCTGTTCCCAGTGTGATTGGACACAGTAGGAGCCAATCAGCGGGTCCGGCAGACCACGCCAATCATTCCCTAGAGAAGCAGAGCGGCGGTCTGCCTATGTAAACAAGGCAGGTCGACTTTCTGTCAGCAGGGAAGGTAGTGATTCTGTGTTTCTGCTAAGCAGGAACACGGATCTCTGTCTTCCCACAGTAAAAGCACCTCCCCCAAAGTTAGCAAGCACTCCCTAGGGACACATTTAACCCTTTGATCGCCCCTTATGTTAACACCTTTCCCTGCCAGTGTCATTAGTACAGTGACAGTGCATATTTTTAGCACTGATCACTGTATTAGTGTCACTGGTCCCCAAAAAGTGTCAACAATGTCAATTAGTGTCAGAATGTCCGCCGCAATATCGCAGTCCCGCTATAAGTGTCTGATCGGTATAAGGTTCCATCTCTCTTGAAGAAAATGTTTCCAGATGTAATGAATACCTGCTGGCATTGCGGTGAAGCAGAGGGTACCATGTTGCATATTTTCTGGCCCTGCCAGAATTTGGATGGGTTTTGGGCTAACGTGCGTGACATTACAAACCAGCTCATGGATTCAGACCCGGCCAGATATCTTCTACATCTTTAAGATTTCTCTAAGCGTAATTATAAAAATTCAATATTGGTCCATCTTCTGACTGCAGCCAAGGCTTGCATTCTGGGCCTTATGGAATCAGGAAGCACCCCCTTTGATCTTACATAGTTACATACATAGTTACATAGTAGGTGAGGTTGAAAAAAGACACAAGTCCAATCTATGAGTGTGATTATATGTCAGTATTACATTGTATATCCCTGTATGTTGTGGTCGTTCAGGTGATTATCTAATAGTTTCTTGAAGCTATCAATGCTCCCCGCTGAGACCACCGCCTGTGGAAGGGAATTCCACATCCTTGCCGCTCTTACAGTAAAGAACCCTCTACGTAGTTTAAGGTTAAACATCTTTTCTTCTAATTTTAATAAGTGGCCACGTGTCTTGTTAAACTCTCTTCTGCAAAAAAAGTTGTATCCCTATTGTGGGGTCACCAGTACGGTATTTATAAATTGAAATCATATCCCCTCTCAAGCGTCTCTTCTCCAGAGAGAATAAGTTCAGTGCTCGCAACCTTTCCTCATAACTAAGATCCTCCAGACCCTTTATTAGCTTTGTTGACCTTCTTTGTACTCGCTCCATTTCCAGAACATCCTTCCTGAGGACTGGTGCCCAGAACTGGACAACATACTCCAGGTGCGGCCGGACCAGAGTCTTGTAGAGCGGGAGAATTATCATTTTATCTCTGGAGTTGATCCCATTTTTAATGCCAATATTCTGTTTGCTTTGTTAGCAGCAGCTTGGCATTGCATGCCATTGCTGAGCCTATCATCTACTAGGACCCCCAGGTCCTTTTCCATCCTAGATTCCCCCCAGAGGTTCTCCCCCCAGTGTATAGATTGCATTCATATTTTTGCCACCTAAATGCATTATTTTACATTTTTCTACATTGAACTTCATTTGCCATGTAGTCGCCCACCCCATTCATTTGTTCAGGTCTTTTTGCAAGATTTCCACATCCTGCGGAGAAGTTATTGCCCTGTTTAGCTTAGTATTGTCCACAAATACAGAGATTGAACTGTTTATCCCATCCTCCAGGTCGTTTATGAACAAATTAAACAGGATTGGTCCCAGCACAGAACCCTGGGGGACCCCACTACCCACCCCTGACCATTCTGAGTACTCCCCATTTATCACCACCCTCTGAACTCCCCTTGTAGCCAGTTTGCAATTCATGTGTTGTGGCTCATCAAAGTAGCTGATATCTATGCTATGGAGAACATTACCGCAACCTTGCAAAGCAGAGAGGAGACATTTAAAAAAAAAATGGTCGTACTGGTCCCTCTATGTCTGTTCCAAGGTACAGTGGAACCTCGGATTACGAGCATAATCCATTCCAAAGCACTCGCATATCAAAGTGAGTTTCCCCATAGAAGTCAATGGAAACGAAAATAATTTGTTCCGCATTGACTTCAATGGCATGCAATACCGCATGCAGCCAGAGGTGGGGGGGGCACCGGAGAGCCTCAGAAACAGCCAGAAAGGCCCGAGGACACCTCGGCTGACCTCAGCAAACCCCGGAAAGACTCCGTTCCCGAGGTTTGCCGAGGTCAGCCGTGCTGTCCTCGGGCCTTTCCGTGCTTTTCTGAACGGCGCCGATCGGCTACAAAAAAATGGTCATAAGGGGGGTAAATCTTCCGGAGGTCAAGTGGTTAAAAATGAATTAACCACTTGCCGACCGCTGCACGCCAATATACGTCGGCACAATGGCAGCGGCGTGCAAATGGGCGTACCTGTACGTCCCCTTTAATTGGCAGGGCTAGCGGACGCGCGTGCCCGTGCCCGCGGGACCCATGGACTCGATGTCCGCCGGTCTCCCGGCGATCGTGTCATGGAGCCGCAGAACAGGGAAGTGCCTATGTAAACAAGACATTTCCCTGTTCTTTCTAGTGACATGACAGAGCTCACCGCTCCCTGTCATCAGGAGCAGTGATCTCTGTCATGTGAGTTGAAGCCCCCCCCCCCCCACAGTTAGAATCACTCCCTAGGACACACTTAACCCCTTGATCGCCCCCTAGTGTTTAACCCCTTCCCAGCCAGTGTCATTTACACAGCGATCCGTGCATTTTTATAGCACTGATCGCTGTATAAGTGACAATGGTCCCAAAATAGTGTCAAAAGTGTCTGATATGTCTGCCATAATGTCGCAGTCCATGATAAAAATCGCAGATCGCCGCCAAAAAAAAATTAATAATGAAAATGCCATAAAACTATCCCCTATTTTGTAGACGCTATTACTTTTGCGCAAACCAATCAATATACGCTTATTGTGATTTTTTTTTTAACCAAAAATATGTAGAAGAATACATATCGGCCTAAACTGAGGAAAAAAATATTTTTTTATACATTTTTGGGGATATTTATTATAGCAAAAAGTAAAAAATATTGTGTTTTTTTCAAAATCGTCGCTCTTTTTTTGTTTATAGCGCAAAAAATAAAAACCACAGAGGTGATCATATACCACCAAAAGAAAGCTCTACTTGTGGGAAAAAGAGGACGTAAATTTTGTTTGGGTGCAACGTCGTACGACCACGCAACTGTCAGTTAAAGCGACGCAGTGCCGTATCGCAAAAAAAGTGCTCTGGTCAGGAAGGGGGTAAAATCTTCCGGGGCTGAAGCGGTTAAATAGCTTTTTTTGGTTGGTGGTGCTCAGATGCAGTCTAGTTCCACTTTAAAAAGCAAAAGAACCTGGTGACTAACAGAATAACTTTTTTTCTTAATAGAAATAGAAAAACAAATGAGTGTACATTATTGATTCTCAGTTCTGTTAGCTTCATCTTGCCTTTGTTCATACATTTCCATGTTTTGTCAATATGAAAATGTGTAGCTTCTGATTATTACTTAAAATAAAGAAATATATTGAACATTCCATAATGGACACACAATGAGCACTGATGGAACCTTTTATCTAGAGTACTATTGCCCCGCCCACATCATTCTTTATTCAGCACTACAGTCATTCTGGGGTAGGACTGGGGACAGCCGGCGGCTGTGCAGTTAAAGTAGTTGTAAAGAGTGAAGGTTTTTTACATTCTATGCATGAAGATAAAAACCAGCCACTTTATTGGGTGCACCTGTTCAATTGCTTGGTAACAAATTGCTAATCAGCCAATCACATGGCAGCAACTCAATGCATTTCGGCATCTAGACGTGGT
Source organism: Aquarana catesbeiana (assembly GCF_042186555.1). Taxonomy (NCBI): domain Eukaryota; kingdom Metazoa; phylum Chordata; class Amphibia; order Anura; family Ranidae; genus Aquarana; species Aquarana catesbeiana. The sequence goes on from NC_133326.1 coordinate 24,883,028, forward strand.
GAAGAAATATGCCCAAAAGTGTTCAAATGTCATTAGCAGGAGTATAATTTTAGCTTGTCACATTTATTTCCTATGACCGTCAGCTCCATCTAGTGACAACAATGGCATAATTTCCTAAAACACCTCCTGCTGGAAGGCTCAGACATTCACACATCAATTTTTTTTATACATGGAACCCTAGGAGTTCCTTCATGCAACTATGACCATGACATCCTATCATATGTAGGTGCCGTATTTCATTCAAGCATCCAAGTTTATACAACACCTGTACTTGATAGTACACATCTATAAAAGTAGTCATGGGGAAGCTCTATAGTTATCAAATAGCTATGGTAGAGACTTTTTTTTTTGTAAGCCAAAAGCCCAATAGTATCTCACAGATTCAGAGCTCAAAATTTAGCCATGGCCTACAACAGTGGTCTCCAAGTTGCGGCTCGGGCCCAAATGCGACCCTTTGCTTGCCTTTATCCGGTCCTTGGTGTACTTTTCCTCCCACTGATACAAGACATAATTCCTTTCACTGACACCAACAGTGGGGCATAATTCCTGATGATGACATCAACAATGGGGCACTATTTTTCCCATCGACACCATCAATGGGGCACTATTCCTCAAGCTGACACCAATGATGGGAATCTATTCCTCCCACTGACACCAGCAATGGGGCACTATTTCTCCCCACTGGTACCAATGATGGACACTATTCTTCCAACGGACACTATCAATGGGGCACTATTCCTCCCACTGATTCCAACAATGGGACACTATTCCTCCCACTGATACCAAATGATGGGGCACTATTTCTCCTACTGATACCAATGATAGGACACTATTCCTCCCACTGACACCAATGATGGGGCACTATTCCTCCCACTAACACCACAATCCTTCCACTGACACCAATGAAGGGGCACTATTCCTCCCACTGACACCAATGAAGGGACACTATTCCTCCCACTGACACCAATGAAGGGACACTATTCCTCCCACTGACACCAATGAAGGGACACTATTCCTCCCACTGACACCAATGAAGGGACAGTATTCCTCTACTGATACCAATGATGGGACACTATTCCCCCCAGTAATCTCAATGATGGGGCACTATTCCTCCCCCTAACACCAAGTTCCTCCCACTGACACCAGTGAAGAGACACTATTCTTGTATTGATACCAATGATGGGGCACTATTCCTCCTGCTAACACCAATGATGGGGCGCTACTCCTCCCCCTAATGCCAAAGAAGCATTGTTTACTCCCACTGACACCAGGACAATTTCTACTCCCAATGGCTACAGTCTGCCCCCCCTAAAGTCTGAAGACAGTAAACTGGCCCTTTGTTTAGAAAGTTTGAAGAACCCTAGCCTAGAAAAAGATTTTGGACTTATCTTAGAATTCCAGTTTTTCCAATAACTCTGAGGACATAAATTGTGCAATGTAACATATATGTATTACTATAAGGAGAAACATTCTTTTTTTTTCTTTTTTTTTTTTTTTTTTTGCTGACAGGTGGGCAGGAAATTGGTTTTATAACTCGAATGAAGACTTATCTATAGAGCATAATATATTCAGGAGGTATTGTTCTATCATCATTAGAGCTAAATGGATATAGGTATGGTGGCTTTAACACAAATAAATGACCTTTGATACGGGTGATCACACCTCAGTCACACACTAATTACTATTGACTTGAATGGCTGCTTAGCAGGGTTACGTGTTATTGTAGTGATTAGTGAATGCTGCTGAATAGTGCTTTGTTACAGTCTTTCTTCCTAGAGAAGATAATGTATGAATCTGTCTAAGATCAGCTGATTTTTTCCAACGCACAATGTATTCCCCCCCCCCCCCAGTGATGGTCTGCTTCACTTTGTCCTCTGAACATGTGAGATTGTTACCTCGTCATGTGGCACTTTCAAAAATTAGAGTTCAACTTCAGATCATGAGCTCATTCCTCCCTGTGGAGCAGAATGTCTTATTTTGTTGCATAGAGAATCTGATGGTATCAAACATGAAGCCATAGCCATGTAAAGCATGCTATTCCCTATCCCTATGTCCTATGAGGCATTTTTTGAATATATGTGTGGATAGCTCTGACCTTGGCAAATGCATGAAAACCTGTCATTATGAGGTTCTTTCTAGTTATGAGCTCTGGGGTTGGGTTGCTTCTTCAGAAGTTTGGCGTATGTCCAAACTAAATGGGTGTCCAGTCGTCCTGAACCTCCAGCTGCAGCAGGAAGCCTTAAAATTAGCGCTACTGTGGCTGCTTAAAGTGACAGCTTCCAGCTTAGATGGTTGTCAGGGAGCCAGGAACCCCCTTAGCAAAGCACCTTGTCCCCATGTTGATGTAGACAAGGGCGTAATTGGAGCATTCAGGGCCCTGGTGCAAGAAACCATGACCCTTGACCAGGGCCCTTTCCTCCGAGCCTGGGGCCCTTCCCTCCGAACCCAGTGGCAGAATGCCCGGTTGCAAGTGTGACCTTTGCACCCGAGTGGTTTTGCCACTGGTGTCCGTAGTTTTTTCTTTTAGTAGAAGCCCAATTGGGAGGCTTTCGTGAAATATCAGTGGTCACCTTTGAGACACAGAAAAAGATTGTCAAAGGATGAACTGCAGAAGAACTGACATATTTGCCAACACTCAATATCGTCATCCTAACGTGCGCGGAAATGCATGCAGACATTGTGTACTGGTGCTTGGGCGTGCACATGTATGTGCAGCCAAGCGTGACAGATCTTGGTGCCCAGTGGTCTATTTAAAGACAGCAGTCTGGTCCACAAATTACTGGATGATCGTCAGCCCCCCTGTATCCTTTGCTTCTGTGTTGCTGACTCTGACCCTGGCTTGTTCACACAGACTTTGTTTACTGTGTATGACCCCGGCTTGATGTTGACCACGCTTCCACCCCTGTTTCTGTCTGACCTCCTGTGTATGACCCTGGTCCTGTCTCCTGACTCTGCACAGTCAAGACTTTACTTTGTCCCCTAGAGTGTCTTCTGCCTTGCTGACATCACTTCATGGTCAAGTCTCCTTCTGGTACCTTATCTACTTTGATCCTCAGGCAACTCCTTAGCTGGCAACCCATGCTCCTTTGGGTGCAGCGTTCTCTGTCTATACCTTCAGGGGGTGTTCTGCACTCAGCCGCAGCATATAGAGGAACCAATCCCCTCCATTTTTCTCTGGCAGCTGCTGAAAGACTGTGGGAGGAAAAGGAGAAGCAGACTTTCAGTGGCTCCAGGAGAAAAATGGAGGGGATAATTTCCTCTATATGCCACCTGCACCACCCCTCCTATCCAGGTGCGCCCCCATTTGGCGGCGAGTGTCAAGCGCGTTCACGTGCCTTGTCACGCACACATGGCGTTGGAGGTGGAGCTCACTGGGCCCTCTTTGGATATAAATTGGGGGCTAGTCATGGTTGGGATCTGTTTGTCACTTCCTGTTTTTTGTTTCCCTCACACGCAGCAGTTTCACTTCATTCAAGGTGAGTCCACACTCCTTGATGGATGCTAATCATCCATTCACTCCCTTCACATTTGAGCACTTAATTTTAGTATGGTCTGCCATATACATTGTCTCATACATTATTATGTTCACTCACATGGTTCATTCATGCACACACCATTACACATTCATCTCATTTATTTCACTGTCTCCGAGTTTCCAAGTCCATCTAGCTTTTAACAACATTGATTCATATATATATATACCAGGCTTGCTGCTGAGCCATGACCACCCTATTTTTTTGGTGATCAGTAGATCCAGTAACGCTTTATTTCCCTCCCTCAATCCCTCTTTTTCATATTTTTTTTTTTTTTTTTTTTTTTTTTCCATTACATTGTATACTTCATGGTTACTCTGTTGGTATAGTACCAACTGATATATATATATTCTTATTTTAGCTGATGTATACAATGGACTTGGATACATGCAATGCGGGACACACTCTATCACACTGTTTCTGTAGTTTTTTTTTATTTCTTTATATTTCTTTAGGCACTGATAATGCCTATCAGTGCCACCTATCAGAGCTTATCAATGCCGCCTATCAGTGCCCGTCAGTGCTCATCAATGCTGCCTATCAGCGCCTATCAGTGCTACCTATCGCTGCTCAATGCCTATCAGTGCCACCTATCAGTGCCCATCAATAATGCCTATCAGTGCCCATCAGTGCCACCTATCAGTGCTCATCAATGCCGCCTATCAGTACCCATCAGTGCAGCCTATGAGTGCAGCCTATCAGTGCTCATTAATGCCCATCAGTGCCACCTATCAGTGACATCCATGAATGCTCATCAATGCTGCCTATCAGTGCTCATCTGTGCCACCTATCAGTGCTCATCAATGCTGCCTATCAGTACTCATTAATGCCCATCAGTGCCACGCTGCCTTTCCGTGCCACAGATCATTGCTCATCAATGCCATCTATCAGTTCAGCTGATCAGTGCCACCTATCAGCACTGCCTATCAGTGCTGATGAATGCCGCCTGCCTCCTCAACACGATTCTGAGCAGAGAGCATCTCTCATACAGCTCAGAGCCAACAGTTCTTCCCCCTCCCTCCCTCTTTCCTCGCTTGCACGGGATGACACAGCCGATCTGCTTCTTCTCCCCCTCCGCTCTCCCGTATGTGTACCGCAGGAGTGGGAGCTCGTTAACTTCACACTTGACTTCCCGCAAAGCACACACAGGAGAGGGGAGGGGGGAGAAGGAGCAGTTCGGCTGTGCCATCCTGTGTGAGAGAGGACAGAGGGGGGAGCAGGGAGAACTGTCGGCACTGAGCTGTATGAGTGAAACGCTCTTGGCTCAGAGCCGTGGGACTAGCAACCCCGCTGGAGCCCCCGACGGTGGCAGAATGCCAGGGCCTGGTCTCAAGTGCAACTGCTGCGACCCTGGTAGTTCCGCCATTGTGTCCTTTTGTCATTTCTTTAGCACGGAGTTGCTCTTTTGCTTATTGAATTTAATAATATCCCAATATTTTAAATAATTTATATGAGTGGGTATTACGGGCAACACATCCCTAAAAAAGTATTCACCGAAACATAAAAATAGAGAATTACAGGACTTTTCACACACAAATGTCCTGTAGGACTTTTGTGTGTGAAAAAGGACAGGTGCTCACAACCTCAGGAATGAACCGCAACGGAATATAGTATTAAAACTTAATATATTTTATTTAACATACTCAGGATCAGGACACTAAGCGAGCAGCATTGGGGTGGTGGGGGGAAGCAGACCAACCAGGTTATCATATCTTGGCCTATAATCAGATGTAACAGGAAAAGGACAAAGACACCCAAAAGATAAGGACCTGCCCCACATTCCCCATGAAAATGCACTTATGAGGAGGAGATTAAATAATATCACAATATCTTATGAAGCCTTACTTCAAAACCAATTGCCTAGTGCCCATATAAAATGAATTTCCAGCCAATATATGTGTAGTGCACCCCCTTAGGTTCCACAGGTAACTGGGATCCCCCACCCTGCACAGCCAGGCACACCAAATTTCCACAGTCACTCCAGAGCTAGAGAACAGCCCACAACCCTGTCCCTTCCTGTCCACTGAAGAATAACAACTTGGATAGGGATGGGAGATTATGGGATGCTCACTTGACTTTAAAAACTTCAGTGACAATTGTTTCTATATACAGTCTCTATATACAGCTCCTCTTCTTCCTCCAGCACATACTTGCTTGCAGAACCCCGCTATGTCACTGTAGTAGTTTTGTAGCAAAGGCCCATTACAGACAGGATCTCGTGGCCCCTATACTTGAAGAACAGATAGGGTGACACAGGTCACACTTTCCCAGCATTTCCTCTCTGTGGGCGCTGATTTCAGCACCACCTCTTCAGGCCCTGCCAGCCTACCTGGCTGCAGCTGCCTCTCTCAGTAGCCCTCCAGGCTAATTCTCCACAGTCCTCCAGACTGACACTCATCAGCCCACCCGGATGACTCTCAGGAGATCTCCCAAAGGTGCTGACCTGCTCCCGCTGTCCTCTCTCCTTGCTCCTGTGCCTCCAGGAAGAGTTTAGTTTGTGTGTTGTAGGGGGAATCTTCCAGCACCCGAGCCCCAGGCCCCAGGTCTCCCCCCCAGATTAGGGGGCACCCTCAAGGTCCACCTACAGCCTCCTCAGCACTCCATCTCCATCTTTCACCTGACGTCCCCTGCTGGCATGACTCATGCCTGTTTATGAGGTTGCCTGCCCCCTGCCAGCCCTTTACTGGGGATTGGCTGAGGACCTCATAAATATTCCGAACAGCCCCTCCTAGCCTCCACCCACTATGTCTAGAACATTCTCCAATGTTCCAGAGAACAGGGGGAGGCACCAGAAGAGTTGCCAGGATAAGTCATGCAGCCCCTTAGTCACTGATCCCTGACCCAGATTCACAATTAAGGCCTGACCCTCAGCCAAGCTGGAATTTGCCTGCACTAATAATTAAACCTATTTACATCAATCACACTAGCTAGAGGGGGCTACATATGTAATCACTGTATAAAGATATTTTCAGCATATAGTTTGTCTCTGGTCAAGGGTCTGGGCAGATCTATATCTGGTCCACAAGTATATTTTTCTGTAGTCATAAAAAATGCAGAATGAAAAGCAAACATTAAGACATGTTAAAGGAAGGGTGGAGCCAGCGAGCGGCATGTGAGGAGTGCAGGACCAGAGCACCTTCTGCAGACCAGTAATCCTGCTGTGATCCTGGGCCAACGACACTCAAATTTTACATAGTATTGCTGGGGATGTGTGTGGGGACCCCTCGGAAACCTCCCGGGATGGTAAAGTACGGACCCCCCTGTCCGTTGGGAGAATGGCTGGCGCAATTCACCTGGGGCTCTCAAAATGGCGCTGGAGCACAAGAGGAGGAGGAATGGCCGCCGATCCAGAGATCCGTAGAGGCTCCGCAGCAGCCGTCTCCCCCTGGACAGGGTGAGTCCTAAGCCTCAGAGGGAAGAAGTGCTAAGGAGGGGGAGATCTCTGGACAGATTGAGAGACCGCAGGGCCAGAGCAGACAGGGAGGTGGAGGGCGAGGATGAGCCATCCCTGACCCAGATCATGGCTGACTGCCATACAGGACTGCCAGAATAAACTGATTGATCACTTTGAGGAGCTTAGAATGGAGTTCTCCTTCATGAAACATGACATGCAGGAGTTGAGGGAGAAGGCGCAGGCTACTGACCACCGCATCGCTTCCCTGGAGGATACTGCCTTTGGACACAGCTACGCACATGACTAAAAAGACTTTGTCTGAACACACTTTAAAGATGGCGGACATGGAGGACCGCATGAGAAGGAACAATATAAAGCTGGTGGGTTCCCTGAGGGAGTGGAGGGGAGGCACTCTGAGGAATTTCTAGAGAAATGGCTGATTGAACACATGGCTCCTGACACTTTCACAAAAATGCTTGCCATTGAAAGGACACACCGTATCCCAGGATGGGCGCCTCCAAAGGGAGCCCCCCCAGGTCTATGATAGCAAAAGTACTGCACTCCGTGACCGGGAGAATATCCTGCGAGGGGCTAGAACTGGCCCTGAGTTGACGTTCGATGGCTATCGAATATCGATCCATCCTGACTTTTCAGTGGCCACCTAGAAGCAGAGGGCCACTTTTCAACCCGTAAAGAAAAGATTGAGGGATCTCAACTTGATCTACAGTATGCTGTATCCCGCCAAGCTGTGCATAGTGAAAAATGGGAAAACTTATTTTTTCACTAATCCTACTGAAGCCTCGGAGTGGCTGGATACTCGTGGCCGCCATATAGATATAGGATAGAGCCTCTTGCTGCTGAGTCTGCAGACTGCTCTCGGCACTCCAAAATTCAAGTTTTTTTTTTAGGACTACCAAGGACGTGTTTTTTGTATCTTTTTTTCCTGTTTTTTTTGACAGGAGAACTGTTTTTTGATCTAGGGGACGTTGCCTTCGGGTGACGTGTCCTATGTGACAGTTTTAAGTCGCATCTCTATTACCTATTTGAACTAAGGTTATGGGAACAAACGTGCCTGACAAGATGGGGCTGGGTGCGGGGAGGGGGGCGGGGGGAGTTGGGGTGTTCTCTCTGTTGGGGATTACATGTCTGTATCTGGTTGGGATTGTCTACATTCGGTGTGATTGCATTGGGTCCTACCCAATACCATTGCTACTATGCTCTGTATATGTGGGGGGAGGAACCTGTAGCCCCAATTCTCTGGCTGCCTATATCTCAGAGGGGGAGGGAATCCCCTACTTCATATCTCTCTGTCATGGAGGTAAATCTTAAGATTTTGGCCTGGAATGTCAGGGTCCTCAACTCCAAATTTAAAAGCTCATTGATCTTTGATATTATTAAAAAGTATAAACCACACCTAAAACTACTTAAGGAGACTCATCTCCAGGGCTCCAGGGGTTCTCTCACTAAAGCGCGCTTATATTGCGGGGGCTTATCATGCCAGCTACTCTTCCACCTTGGTCACCAAAGCTATGCCCATATCCATACATGCAGTACAGACTGATACTAAAGGGAGGTATGTTATACTGGTGGTACAGGTGGCGAATAGCTTTCTAATGTTTGTAAATCACGTTTGCGATTCTGTATGTTCCTCTTCCCTTTTCGCTAGCTTATTTAGATGACATGATACAGGCTACATATGAGATAGCAGAGGGGAGGATCTTTATTTTAGGTGATTTCAACTCGGTGTCAGATCCAGCTCTGGATAGACTGGGGTCAGCATGTGGCACTCCAGCCCCCCTTTCAAGGGTGGATGTCTACTCATGGATTTAGAGATGTTTGGAGTTTTCATCATCCTGATATTAGGGAGTAATCCTGTTATTCGGAAATGCACAAGACGCTCTCCAGAATAGACACTATCCTGACTGAGGGGGAGGGTATGGAACTGGTCAGGAGGGTTTCCTATCTGCCCAGAGCCCTATCTGACCATTCCCCCATGTTGTTGGAGCTTAATCTGCCAGGTATACGTCTGTGGCGGATGGAGGCTAGTTGGCTTCAAGAGGAATATGTAAAGATTAAGTGTACAGAAGCTATTAAACATTTCTGGTCCAAAAATGGAAATTCTGGGTCCTCTCTTCTCTAGTGGGAGGCCTTCAAGGCCACGCTGAGGGAGGCATTTATAGAAAAAGTACATGGGTTCAAGAAACAGTTCGCTTCCACAGTACAGCTTCAGGAGAAAGGGGTGATGTTAGCGGAGGCAGAATATGTTAGGGACCCCACTAGTGAGAGGTTGCTGACTCTGTGGGTGAGAACCAGGGAGTACAAGACAATTCCTAACAGATCGTACCATGAAACTTAGCCTTGCTCAACAAAGGCGCATATTTGAATTTGGGGACAGGAATGGCAGACTCCTGGCATACTTGGCGCGGCCGGAATATGTTCCGGTGTATATTAAGTCAGTCTATGACAACCACAGAGTGGAAGTTTGTGACTCGGCCGATATCTTAGAAACTTTTACTAAATTTTTTGAAGAACTATATAGGTCTTGTGCCCAACAGGGGACAGAAGCATTGGTGACTTACATGATAGACATTGATCCACCTAAGCTGACGTAGGATGACAGTGCTGCTCTAGAATCCGGCATTACGGTGGAGAAGGCGATTGCCTCCTTTCCCCCTAGGAAGTCTTCCAGTTTAGATGGCCTCCCCTTGGAATGGTATTGCACTTTTCGGTATGGTCTGGCCCCTTGTTTGCTTAAAGTGTTCAATGCAGCTAGGTCGGATGGTAGATTATCTCCCTCTATGAGGGAAGCCTTGGTTGTTTTGATCCCTAAGAGGGGGAAGGACCCCCCAGACTGCCCATGACAACTCCGAGACTAGAAAAGTAGCCTCCTTAGATACAAAGAAGGCCTTTGACTCAGTGGAGTGGTCATATTTGTTCCACCTACTGGAGTCTTACGGCTTGGGCCCTGTTTTCATTTCCTGGTTGCGGCTCTTATACACGGATCCTCTGGTCAGACTAAGGATTAATGGCATTATTTCAGACCCCTTCCCTATATTTCGGGTCACCAGGCAGTGGTGCCCACTCTCACATCCTTCTGTTTGCCCTGGCCATAGAGCCCTTGGCAGTCAGGGTAAGATCTACTTCAAATTTGACTGGTCTAAGACTTGAGGAGCTAGTGTCACTCTATGCAGATGACATGTTGTTATATCTGCAGGACCTGGGACCCTCGCTCTCATAAGCCTTCCCACTGATTCATGAATTTAGAGACTACTCCGGATTTCGCATAAATTGGAAAAAATCCTCCCTCATCCCTATTGATGATGCGGTGGTAATTCCGTCGGATTGCCCCATTCCTTTGTCCACCTCTTTTAGGTATTTGGAGATTGAGGTACAGCTTCCTATCTCTAGGTTCCTGGAGACTAGGGATGAGCCGAACACCCCCCGGTTCGGTTCGCACCAGAACCCGCGAACGGACCGAAAGTTCGCACGAACGTTAGAACCCCATTGACGTCTATGGGACTCGAACGTTCAAAATCAAAAGTGCTCATTTTAAAGGCTAATTTGCATGGTATTGTCCTAAAAAGGGTTTGGGGACCCGGGTCCTACCCCAGGGGACATGTATCAATGCAAAAAAAACTTTTAAAAACGGCCGTTTTTTCGGGAGCAGTGATTTTAATGATGCTTAAAGTAAAAAAAAAAAAGTGAAATATTCCTTTAAATATCGTACCTGGGGGGTGTCTATAGTATGCCTGTAAAGTGACGCGTGTTTCCCATGTTTAGAACAGTCCCTGCACCAAATGTCATTTTTAAAGGAAAAAATCTCATTTAAAACTGCTTGCGGGTTTAATGTCATGTCGGGTCATGGCAATATGGATGAAAATCAGTGAGACAAACGGCATGGGTACCCCCCAGTCCATTACCAGGCCCTTTGGGTCTTGTATGGATATTAAGGGGAACCCCGCACCCAAATTAAAATAAGGAAAGGTGTGGGGCCACCAGGCCCTATATACTCTGAACAGCAGTATACAGGCGGTGCAAACAAGACAGGGACTGTAGGTTTGTTGTTAAGTAGAATCTGTTTGTAATTTTGAACATTTTTAACGTGTTTAGCTCCAGCCAAAAAATCTTTTCTAAGCTTTTTGGAAAACATAGGGAAGGGTTATCACCCCTGTGACATTTGTTTTGCTGTCTTTCCTCCTCTTCAGAAGATTTCACCTCACTTTTTTGTCCCAATGAAAAATGTTTTTTGAAAATTTGGGTTTTTTTGTGGAACAAGGATTGGAAAGCATCAGTGGAAAGGAGAAATTGTTTTCCCATATTAACTCTTACAGGAGAGAATTTCCCTTCCTAGGGGTAGATTTCATCTCACTTCCTGTTGTCTCCTTCCGTTTGCAAGTAGGAGTCGTTTGTAAGTTAGATGTTTGAAAGTAGGGTCCTGCCCTATATACTCAGCAGAAATTTGGGCCTTAGGTGTTGCTGTGGCCACAACACTGTAAGCCCTCACAGGGCCCTGCTGTGAAATATTAGATCAAGAATTGTAATTACATGCCCCTGTTGAACAGGAGCTGAAAAATTAGGCCTTAGGCACTGGTGCTGGTGCCACAACACTGCAACCCCTCACAGACACTCTAGTTGGAACGCAGGAACGAGCCCTGCTGCAAATTATTGCTTCAAAAATTGTAATTACACGCCCCTGTTAGACAGGGGCAGAAAAATTGGGCCTTAGGCACTGGTGCTGGTGCCACAACACTGCAACCCCTCACAGACACTCTAGTTGGAATGCAGGAACGAGCCCTGCTGCAAAGTATTACATCAAAAATTGTAATTACACGCCCCTGTTAAACAGGGGCTGAAAAATTGTGCCTTAGGCACTGGTGGTGGCGCCCAGAACCAAAAATGTTCTTACAAGCTATCAGCGTGATGATTGAGGAGGAAGAGGATAATTACTCAGGGATAGTCACTCAGCATCAGCATAGGCAGTCTTTGAAGGGATCTGAGATTTCAAAAAAAATTATTCGGTTACATCAGCATCAGGTGCTTGGTAGCTGGTGGTGATCCAAGACTCATTCATTTTTATGAAGGTCAGCCGATCGACCGAGTCGGTGGACAGACGCACCCTGTGATCGGTTACCACGCCTCCAGCAGCACTGAATGTGCGTTCCGAAAGAACGCTGGATGCAGGACAGGCCAGTAGCTCAATTGCATACTGTGCAAGCTCTGGCCAGTGATCCATCCTCAAGACCCAGTAACCCAGAGGATTTTCGGTGGGAAAGGTGTCCAAGTCTGATCTTGCCCCTAGGTATTCCTGCACCATGTAAAACAGACGCTGGCGATGGTTGCTGGAACCGATCATACCTTGGGGCTGCGGACCAAAAAATTGTCTGAACGCATCGGTCAGACGGCCACCTTCTCCACCGCTCCTTCTTTGACTGACCGAAGCCTCAGCAACACGTTGTCCAGAAACAGGAGTTTGTAACCTCCCAGTCTCTGGGAACGCGTTGCACAGACCTTTCTGCAAGGCCTCCCGAAGATGTTTCATCCTCTGCTCCCTCTGCGATGGCAAGATAAGGTCCGCAACCTTACCCTTGTAACGTGGATCAAGGAGGGTTGCCAGCCAGTATTGGTCCTTCTCCTTGATACCACGAATACGAGGATCCTTACGCAGGCTTTGCAGGATCAGGGAGGCCATGCAGCGTAGGTTTGCTGAGGCATTCGGTCCGGAGTCCTCTGGGTCACTAAGAACGACATGGTCCGCAGCCACCTCCTCCCAGCCACGTACAAGTCCATGTGTTTCTTGGGACTGATCCCTTAAAGACTGCTGCTGATGCTGAGTGCCAGGCTCCACCTCCATACTGACACAATCTTCCTCCTCCTCCTCTTCCTCCTCGTCCTCTTCCTGTGTGATCGGCGGGCACGCAGGAACACTGTCTGGATAAAGGGGGCCTTGAGAGCTAAGGAAGTCCTCCTCTTCCTGCCTCTGTTCTGCCTCAAGTGCCCTGTCCATTATTCCACGCAGCGTGTGCTCCAACAGGTGGACAAGGGGGACAGTGTCACTGATGCATGCACTGTCACTGCTCACCATCCTCGTGGCCTCCTCGAATGGTGACAGGACAGTGCATGCATCCCTGATCATGGCCCACTGGCGTGGGGAAAAAAAACCAAGCTCCCCTGACCCTGTCCTGGTGCCATAGTCGCACAGGTACTCATTGATGGCCCTCTGCTGCGTGTGCAGCCGCTGCAGCATGGCCAACGTTGAGTTCCACCTGGTGGGCATGTCACAGATTAGGCGGTTCTTGGGCAGGTTAAACTCCTTTTGGAGGTCCGTCAGCCGAGCACTGGCATTATATGACCGGCGGAAATGCACACAGACTTTCCTGGCCTGCCTCAGGACATCCTGTAAGCCCGGGTACCTGCCCAAGAACCGCTGCACCACCAAGTTAAGGACGTGAGCCAAACAGGGCACATGGGTCATTTGTCCCTGTCGGAGGGCAGAGAGGAGGTTGGTGCCATTGTCGCAAACCACCATTCCTGCCTTAAGTTGGCGTGGCGTCAACCACCTCTGAACCTGCCCCTGCAGAGCTGACAGAACCTCTGCCCCAGTGTGGCTCCTGTCCCCCAAGCACACCAGCTCAAGCACCGCATGGCATCTTTTGGCCTGCGTACTTGCGTAGCCCCTTGAACGCCTACGGAGCACCGCTGGTTCCGAGGAAGAGGCCATGGAGGAAGAAGAAGAGGAGGGGGTGGAGGAGAGAGGTGTGTCACAATCAGCATTTTGGAGGCGTGGTGGCGGAACAACCTCCAACACTACTGCACCTTGTCCTGCATCCTTCCCAGCTGCCAGCAGAGTCACCCAATGCGCCGTGAAACTTAGGTAACGTCCCTGTCCATGCCTGCTGGACCATGAGTCAGCGGTAATATGCACCTTACCGCTGACCGCCCTGTCCAGCGAGGCATGGACATTGCCTTCCACATGCCGGTAGAGAGCCGGAATCGCCTTCCGTGAGAAAAAGTGGCGTTTGGGTACCTGCCACTGAGGAACCGCACATTCCACAAACTCACGGAAGGGGGCAGAGTCTACCAACTGAAAAGGCAGCAGTTGAAGTGCTAGCAATTTTGCCAAGCTAGCATTCAACCGCTGGGCATGTGGATGGCTGGGAGCAAACTTCTTTCGGCGGTGCAGCAGCTGGGGCAGGGAAATTTGCCTGGTACAATCTGACGTCGGTGTACCAAAAGCAGATTGCCCACAAGTACTTGGCTGTGACACACCTAATTCTACACCTTCATTCCTCTCACTGCAGGTCTCAGAGAGGACTGAAGGTCTAGTGGGGTTGGAAATCTCAGCTGATGAGGAGCAAGGAGAGATCCTCTTTGTTCTTTGGTGTGGGTCTTTTAGATACGCTTGCCAACGAACTGCATGGCAGGTCAACATATGTCTGGTCAAGCATGTGGTACCCAAGCGGGAGATATTTTGGCCACGCGAGATACGCTTGAGACATATGTTGCAAATAGCAGCGGTGCGATCTGATGCACTCGTCTCGAAAAAGGCCCACACCAAAGAACTTTTTGAATAACGCGCAGAGACTGCAGCGCCCTGCACATGTGGAGCTTTGGGGTGTGATGCAGTCAATGTGCTGCCCTTAGGCTGGCCCCTGGAGGGCATCCTGCCTCGTTGGTGATGTGCTGCCGCCTCCTCCTCCTCCTCCTCCTCCTCCTCCTCCTCTCTCCTATCAGGCACCCACGTTGAGTCAGTGACCTCATCATCCCCTCCCTCCTCATCACTGGAGCAAACCTGGCAGTATGCTGCAGCAGGGGGAGCATGACTGCCAGATTGCTGTCCTTCTTGGGCACCCCCTCTGTCCGCGCTCATGTTACTGCCTTCATCGAGCTCAGTATCGTCATCAGAGCCTTCCAAACGCTGGGCATCCTCCTGGAGCATGTACCCAACACTGTGGTCAAACAGTTCGAGGGAATCCTCATGAGGACATGGTGGAGCTAGGGAAGGAGTCACTGATGACATTGAGCTGAGGGAAGAGGCCGCTGCTTTGCCAGACAAAGCACCCTGGGCATGGGTGAGAGAGGATGAGGAGGATGAGGACGGCTTGGTCATCCACTCGACCAAGTCTTCCGCATGTTGCGGCTCAACATGGCCAGCTGCCGAAAAAAAGGCCAAGCGTGTCCCATGGCCACGTGCTGATGAGGATGCACCGTCTCCACGACCAGCACTAGACACAGAGCCTGCTTGCCCTCTCTTATTGGCTTGTGACTGTCTGCCTCTCCTTCTTGGCCTTCCAGACATACTAATGGCCTGTAGCTGCACTAAGCTGGGATAGAACACCTGTAATTTTCTTCAAGTAGCTTTATATACTGTAACCAGACAAGCCTGCCTGTCAGTAGGAAGATAACAGGAACGGATCTAGCTGAACACTGTGAGCAGGACGCACTGTACTAAATGTAAATAGTCTAGCTGCCTGACCGTGGTACTAATAGGATCAAATAGAACACCTGTAATTTTCTTCAGGTAGCTTTATATACTGTAACCAGACAAGCCTGCCTGTCAGTAGGAAGATAACAGGAACGGATCTAGCTGTACACTGTGAGCAGGACGCACTGTACTAAATGTAAATAGTCTAGCTGCCTGACCGTGGTACTAATAGGATCAAATAGAACACCTGTAATTTTCTTCAGGTAGCTTTATATACTGTAACCAGACAAGCCTGCCTGTCAGTAGGAAGATAACAGGAACGGATCTAGCTGTACACTGTGAGCAGGACGCACTGTACTAAATGTAAATAGTCTAGCTGCCTGACCGTGGTACTAATAGGATCAAATAGAACACCTGTAATTTTCTTCAGGTAGCTTTATATACTGTAACCAGACAAGCCTGCCTGTCAGTAGGAAGATAACAGGAACGGATCTAGCTGAACACTGTGAGCAGGACGCACTGCACTAAATGTAAATAGCAGGAACGGATCTAGCTGAACACTGTGAGCAGGACGCACTGCACTAAATGTAAATAGCAGGAACGGATCTAGCTGAACACTGTGAGCAGGACGCACTGCACTAAATGTAAATAGCAGGAACGGATCTAGCTGAACACTGTGAGCAGGACGCACTGCACTAAATGTAAATAGCAGGAACGGATCTAGCTGAACACTGTGAGCAGGACGCACTGCACTAAATGTAAATTGCAGGAACGGATCTAGCTGAACACTGTGAGCAGGACGCACTGCACTAAATGTAAATAGCAGGAACGGATCTAGCTGAACACTGTGAGCAGGACGCACTGCACTAAATGTAAATTGCAGGAACGGATCTAGCTGAACACTGTGAGCAGGACGCACTGCACTAAATGTAAATAGTCTAGAAGATAACAGGAACGGATCTAGCTGAACACTGTGAGCAGGACGCACTGCACTAAATGTAAATAGCAGGAACAGATCTAGCTGAACACTGTGAGCAGGACGCACTGCATTAAATGTAAATAGTCTAGATAGAAGATAACAGGAACGGATCTAGCTAAACTGAATACAGTGTATATATATATATGCAACACCTGGGATGCATATATATACACAATACACTGTAAGTGCAGCTAACTGACTGACTGTTCTGCCTAATCTATCTAACTCAAATCAAATGACACTGTCTCTCTCTCTCTCTATCTCTCAGCACACCGGAACACACACTACACAGGGCCGCCGTGCAGGCGGCCTTATATAGTGTGGGGTGTGTACTAAATCCCCTGAGCCATAATTGGCCAAAGCCACCCTGGCTTTGGCCAATTACAGCTCTCTCTACTGACGGCGCTGTGATTGGCCAAGCATGCGGGTCATAGTGCATGCTTGGCCAATCATCAGCCAGCAATGCACTGCGATGCCGCAGTGAATTATGGGCCGTGACGCGCCACACGAATTTAGCGCGAACGGCCCATAACGTTCGCAATTCGGCGAACGATCGAACAGCCGATGTTCGAGTCGAACATGGGTTCGACTCGAACACGAAGCTCATCCCTACTGGAGACCAATGTGTCGCCGATTGTTGGGAATTTTCGAGAGAGGGTACAGAAATGGCAGAATTTACTGATCACCTTGATGGGACGGATAAATCTGTTCAAAATGATCTTTCTTCCCAAGTTTCTTTATATCTTGAATTCCCTGGTTTTTGTGACACTACGGGTGTTCAGGCACATTGACACCATTATTGCCAGTTGCAATGGGAGGGATGGCCCTTCCTGATTTGCGTTCCTATTTTATGGCCTCGCAGCTATCCTTTTTGCACTGGCGACCATTACCACAGACGCCCAATGCCACTACCTTGTTGGAGGTAGCAGTTGCCACCTCACAAGAAACCCTGCAGAATATGTTGTACAGGAAGGGGATTCTGGGGAGGAAGGTGGGATCAGTCGTGGCACTTCCTGGGAAAGTATTTCACCTGTGCTCCCAACGGCTGAGAATGAACCCTTGGTGTAAAAGAGCTTTAGGGGAGTTTTTGAAATTATCTGACGGGCAGAAGACCTGGGCAAAATATGGCATAAATTACTTACACCACATTTGTCAGGGTGACCGTCTCTGTACTTTTGTCTAATTAAGAGAACAATTTGGAGTACCTAAGACCTGTTTTTTTCGCTATGCGCAGCTGTGGCATGCAGTGATCGCTCAGTTTCGGGGAGGTGAAATTCGGGTGCAGAATACGGACTTGGAAAGTGTTCTGATTGATCCGGATACATCTAAGCGAGTTTCTAGACACTATGGGGCAGTTGGTCCGGGGGTAACGGGCTTAACCTCTAAGGCCAGGGCTCGGTGGGTGACGATTGTCCCGGAGTTGTTGGAAGAACTGTGGCAGGAGGTACTGGACACATATTTGATGTCTGTTATCTCCTCTATGGATAAAATTATTCAGTTTCATTACCTTCATTAGCAGTATTATACACCAGCTAGACTTTACCGAATGCACAGGAGGGAATCTGCTATCTGCCATAAATGTATGGGGGCGGGAGGCACTTTTCTACATATGGTGTGGGAATGCAAAAAGGTGAGACTATTATGGTCGCAGGTGACTGAATTTATCTCAGATAAGTTTGATTTGCCTAACATTTGCTCTCCCCTACGTTGCCTCCTCAGGGTTTTTGATCATACACTAAACTGTTTCTTAGGATCCTATTTTTTGGAGTGAGGAAACTCATTGCCAGACATTGGATTCATGACGAGCAGCTGACTCTGGGGATGTGGATAAAAATAGTAAATGCGGACATGATGATGTACAGGATGACCTTCAAAGCTAGAGGGGCTCACAAGAAGTTTAGAAAGGTATGGTTCAGGTGGGTGGACTCAGAGAACACGCTGGAGGAGAGGGGGTCTTAGACCACTAGACTGTTAAGAGTGGTTTTACCTTAAAATCCATGGTGCCCAGTTAAGAGGGAAGATAGTGAGCATAATTTTATTTTTACAATGTGGACAGGTTCGGTTTCTCTTGTCTTATTAATCACAGCACTGAATGCTGACATCCCTGGGGGGGGGGGGGGGGGTTTGTTCATTTGTATAGAAAGGAGCTTGTCCCCTTCGAGTAGAGAGGCACAGTTTGTTCTCTCCCCGGGGGGGTGGAGTATTAGCCGTTCTATACTGGTTCTTGTTTTTATTACCTGGTTGTTTTAATTTAAAAAAAAAAAAAAATGAAATATAAACCATTGTAGGATAGAGTCGGAGATCTGAATGGCTCAGTTAGGGAAGATTGATATTTACAATGTTATTGACACTGATGTGTAAATGCTGCTTAATAATGTTGATGTAACACCTATCTGAATGTACTTGAGTATCCTTCATGTGCACAATAAAAACTTTTTTCAAAAAACAAAAAAGACATGTTAAAGGAAATTCTTTATTCCCGTGAAAAACCAACCTTGATCAATGTATTTCATATATTAAATGGTCATATTCACCAGACCTGACAGTTGTGGCAGTACATGGTTACAAGGTTAAGAAAAAAAAAAATCTTTCATATTATGTTTCGAAGGGACAGACCTAGTCATGTCCTTTCTTATAGATGAATGGGATTAAGAGAGACAAACTAGAGATGAAACATTTTGATTGAGATGAAAATCTCTACTGACCTTATAAAAAAAAAGAAGGCAGTGATTGTCCTCTTTGTCTTTGTAAAATGGGATAGGTAGAGCGCCGCTGGACAAAAAGCACCTTCAACTCTTAAATTGTTCAGACATGTTGAGATTAGGAGAATAACGGCTTTCATAGACAGATGGAGCTATAAGGCTGATCATATAATTTCAGATAGAAGTCTTGTATGTATCTATACCTCAGATTTTGTTTCTTTCTACAATAGTGAACATTTATTACATCTCAATACAGATATTAAATCTATGTTTCTTTCAGTAGTAATATGGTTGTAATGGGGATACACAATTTTAGATTTTATTGGCTTAAAAAGGTTAATTTAAATTTCACTTGTTGGTAGAGTAACACGGGTTGGTAGAGTAACACGAGTTGGTAGAGTAACAAGAGCTGGTAGAGTAACAAGAGTTGGTAGAGTAACAAGAGTTGGTACTCTTCCTCTGTAGTAACTTTTTTCTTCTTTTTAATTGCAGATAAATAATGGATTCC
Source organism: Aquarana catesbeiana (assembly GCF_042186555.1). Classification (NCBI taxonomy): domain Eukaryota; kingdom Metazoa; phylum Chordata; class Amphibia; order Anura; family Ranidae; genus Aquarana; species Aquarana catesbeiana. The sequence continues at coordinate 24,902,566 of NC_133326.1, forward strand.
AAGCAGAAGCAACATGCCGTCACTGAGTTTTTATTGAAAAAGAAGTTCAGGCTGTCTGACATCCACAGAAGGCTACAGAACAGTGATGGTACCATTGACAAAAGCAATGTGCACAGATTGATGAAGAAGTTTAAAGAAGGGGAAACCAGCACTGAGGACAAACCATGCAGTGGGAGACCATCAACATTGAACAACCTGCACCCCTCCTTTATCAAGAACCCAATGACGGCACGTTGCTTATGCTCAGAATTAATTAATAGTGGCTAAGTGGTTAGCATTAGCAATTCTTTGTAATTGCAGTTAAATAATGGATTCCAAGCAGAAGCAATGTGCCGTCATTGAGTTCTTGATGAAGCAGGCTGTCTAGCATCCACAGAAGGCTACAGAATGTTTATGGAGATGACACCATTGATAAGAGTAATGTGCACAGATTGATAAAAAAGTTTAAAAAAGGAGAAATCAGCATTGAAGACAAATCCAAACAGTGGGAGACTCTCCTTCATCAAGAACTCCTCCTTCATCAAGAACTCTTCCTTCGTCAAGAACTCAATGACAGCACATTGCTTCTGTTTGGAATCCATTCATATTGGCTAAGTGGTTAAGACTTCTGCCTAGCAGCACCATGGTCAATGGTTTGAATGGTTTGAATGGTTTGAACGGCAGTACTACCTGCCTGGAGTTTTCATGTTCTCCCTGTGCCTGCGTGGGTTTCCTCCCACACACCAAAGACATGATGGTAGGTTAAATGGCTCCTGTCTACATTGGTCCCAGTATGTGTATGTATGAATGTGAGGTAGGGACCTTAGATCGTAAGCTCCTTGAGAGCAGGGACTGATGTGAACGTACAATAGATGTAAAGCGCTGTGTAAATTGATGGCGCTACATAAGTACCTGTAATAAATTAAAAAAAAAAAATGTATCTGCAATGAAAAATAAGAATAAGAAGAGTTACCATATGGGAAGAGTTGCTCTACCAACATGTAAAATGTGAACAAGCTGTGTACGTTTATAAAAAAAAAGTCATGCCCACTTTTTCACTACTCTTGGTACAACCCTTAAACTATAACTGAAGATATTATTCAATGATATTTGGAGGTGAGAACTATCTTATAGTCTTAGGTTTTGCATTGCCTAATCTCAACTCAACTTACACAAGCAATAGTTAATTGAGAACATTGCTTGCATAGAAATGGGTCATGTATGATCTCTCTTTATATGGTCATACCGTGGCTGGTTATTTCCAGATTAGGGCTAAAATTAGGGCTAAAACCAGCGGCGGATGCTCATGCAGGGGCGCCGTCCCCCTAATCCATCCCCTTATCCCCTTATCCATGTGCCGGCCCCTAATCTACATGCAGGGTGCCGGATGCATGGATTCCAATTTTTTTTTTTTTTGAAGCACATGATTGGAGCCTGAGGCTCTAATTGGCTTTAAAAAGGGTTCCACCCAGTTGTGTGACATTAACGAATTAATATTGGCTAATGTCTTCCTGTTTCTCCTCCTGGCCAATCAAGAAGTGGGTCCTGAGACACGATTGGCCATAAGTCCTGCTTGGCCGGGGGGAGAAGCGACTGTTGGGACTCAGGAGAAGACACAGGGGGGGAAGCCGCGACCTGGATGGGGTAAGTGCGGGGCTGGCGGGGGGCCTGTTGTTTGACTGGCCGACTGGGAGGGGGGTGGGGGGTCGTGGGCCGCAGCCCCCCATAAAAATTGACTGGCTAAAACATACCAATAGATACCATATTCAACAATTGAAACCAAACACTTTTACCTTTTCTCTCCTGCAATACGAGATCAGAAATGTTGCAGTACAGAGCCTGAGACCCCAAATTAAATATACTGTATATCCTGTATGCAAAATTATGGCAGAGCTTACACCATGCTGCAGAGGAGTGGCTACACACATACTACATATGACAAGGGGCCCCAACATTTTTTATTGATTCTTTGAAACTGCAATGGAGTAATTACGTATATGGCCAATCTTATGCAAATCGTGTTTAGTTCTTATTTAAAAAGGAACTAAACTGTATCTGAGCACCACAAAACGCTATTTAAAGTGGTACTAAACCCATCGATTTAACAGTTTCAAAAAATAGTATATAAATCCTGTGTAATGATAATAATAATAATAATAATAATGACAGTTATATTTCCAGAATGCCAGGAATGCTAAGAGCCGGTTCACACAGGGGCGACTTGTCAGGCGACCTAGCCGCCTGACAAGTCGCCTCCCGTTCTGTACAATGGAACCGTTCTAATAGGAGCGACGCAAGTCGCTCCGACTTAGAAAAAGGTTCCTGTACTACTTTTGGGGCGACTTGCATAGACTTCTATACAGAAGTCGTTTTGCAAGTCGCCACGGAAGTCGTTTGCAGGTCGCCTCGCTGAGGCGACCTGCAAGTCGTGCCGCCCCTGTGTGAACCAGCACTAACTGTCACATTTGCTCGTGCTCTCGAACAAACTGTCAAACCATCAAATGGTTGGTGTCATAAGTGATCACATGTGCAGTATCATGGCAGTTGCAAATCAAACAGAGGCCAAGATGGAATTCACTTCCAAAGAACATCAAAGAGTTATCTTCTCTAAACTCATTCAAATCAAATCTAAAAACTTTTTTCTTTTTTCCTATATGTTTGTGTTTCTTGTGTCTTTGTAAAGCGCTTTGAGAAGCTACCTTTAAAGGTGCTATATAGAATAAAGTTTATTATTTATATTATTATTATTATATAAAGCAAACTCACCCATCCATCCATGTCTCCAAGCTTATTGTTGAGAAATCACTTTGAAAAACACACCGCCTAGCATTTCTAGCCATGGCCATCTTGAGTAAGGGCAGATGATTCATGTAGCATCCATCTGCCCTTAGCTCAGGCATGCAGGCAGGAGGGAGTGCTTAGCTGAGAAAGTCTCTCCACTCCTGCCGCCCTCCGGTGCTTCTCCTGGCTTTCCCATGCAATCAGCGAGCCAGAGAATGAATCCACCGGTGGTGGCTATTTACCATAGAGCTGGCCAGGGACCATATGGTCCCTGGCCAGCTCTATGACCTTGGGAGGCCGGAAGCAATGTCATGACGTCATTTCCGGCGCCGGCAGATGTTTTTTTAGCTGGAAAGTGCAAAATCCATTTTTTTTTATCTCAGGCTTTCCAGCATAGAGGAGAGATGTGGGGACTTGTAGACCCCAGATCTCTCCGTAAAGAGGACCTGTCATGCCCTATTCCTTTTACAAGGGATGTTTAGATTCCTTGTATAAAGAATAAAAGTGATAAAAAAAATAAAAAATGAAAGGAAAAGTGTAAAAAACTAAATAAATAAATACAATAAACAATAAAAATTAAATAAAAAATAAATTAAAGCACCCCTATCCCTCCGTGCTTGCTCGCATACGTAGGTCGCGCACGCTTATGTAAACAGCGCTCAAACCACACATGTGAGGTATCGCTGCGAACGTTAAAGTGAGAGCAAGACCTCCTCTGTAACTCTAAACTGGTAACTTGTAAATATTTTTAAAGCGTAGCCTATGGAGATTTTAAGGACCGAAGTTTGACACCATTCCACGAGTGTGTGCAATTTTAAAGCGTGACATGTTAGGTATCTATTTACCCAATGTAACATCATATTTCACACTATACAAAAAAATTTGAATAAATATTGTGTTTTGCTTTGTTGTTATTTTTTAACTCATTTCCAAATAAATAATTGCTGCGCAAATACCAAATGACATAAAAAATTGCAACGACAGCCATCTTATTCCCTAGTGTCTCTGCTAAAAATATATATAATGTTTGGGGGTTCTGAGTAATTTTTTAGCAAAAAAATTATGATTTTACATGTAGGAGAGAAATGCCAGAATTGGTTTGAGTGGTTAATGCAGAAAAACCTTCTAAACAGCAGCAGCTGGACTATAAGGAGTGCAGGAGCTCTGCCCCCCTAATCTCTATGCATGGCACCAGATGCATAGATTCCTCTCATTTTTTTTTTAAGCACATGATTAGAGCCTGAGGTTCTAATTTGCTTCAAAATGGTTTGGCCCCAAGCCCACCCACTTGTGACATTAGCAAATTAACATTCGCTATTCTCTTCCTGCTTCACTTCCCAGCCAATCAGGACAGGAAGCGGGTCCTAAGACCAGATTGGCCAGGAGGAGAAGCCGGGGAAGTAGGGGCGAGTGAGCGGGCAAGCGTGCCCCCCACAAAATGAAGCACCAGCCACCACTGCTTCTGAACCTTCTGTGCTGCAGCTCCCCCCCTAGCAACATAGGGGTTGAAAATAGTTAATTTGATTTAGAGAGTGAAGTTCCGCTTTAAGTTAGGTAGGTGCTAGATTGAGGATTTTCTAGCAGAGTAGGTAAATTTAGACAGGCCTAGCTTGTGACTAGGCCTGTTTGTTTTCATTCTGGGCTGGGAGTGGTTCAGGGTAGCAGCTGGTGACTAACAGGCATCCCTCTTCTTTCTAGAGCTTGTGAGAAAGATCTGGAAAGAGAGGAGGAGAGGAGGGGTGGAGCTGTCTGGGGTGTTTTAGGGAGCCCTGACTAATCCCCAACCTGGTATGGCAGGGGGCAGACCTCCTTAAAGTCCTAGGGTCAGCCCAGCTGGGGAGGACTTGTTGGGTGGAAGAGCTGAAGTGAAAAAGTGTGGAGGCTCTTGGGGCCCACGGGGATCTCCCCAGTCCGGGAGGGGGGGTGACCCAGGGCTGGGGCTCGGGTGCATCAAGGAGGAGTGACAAGATCCTGGAAGGAGAGGAACATGAGAGAGCAAGGAGAGGACAGCGAGAGAGAACACTTCTATGATTCTGCTGGGAGGACAACTGGTCGCAGCCGTGAGGGCTGATGAATGAGCACAGTCGGGAGGACTGAGATGGGTGCAGAACCAGAAGAGAGGACTGTGGAGAACGGCAGTGGAAAGAGGTATATTCATCCAGGCTGGCTGGCAGGGCCTAAAGAGAGCTATCTGGGAGCTGGTAGCTGAATAGAGGACAGTTAGCACCTGAACTATTTCTACACCACAGGGGCCCGAGGTCCCGGCCCACAAAAGGCAGTTCATTGAGGCCTGGCTGAAGTAGTGTCAGGCCTACCCATGCGGTGCTAGCTAGTCTGGAGGAGTAACAGTCTTCAGCAAGGGAAGTGCTGGAGGAGGAACGGTGTGGAGCAAGTGTTTGTGCTGGAGAGAAGATTGGAGTGTATATACTTGAGTGTATATAGAAGTCCCAAGCAAGTTTGCACTGAATATTCCTGGGGATCCCATAATTCCCAATTTCCCATCCAAGTTTAATCCACTCAAATAAAAAAACAAAACAAAGCTATGAGTGACTGAGAGATGGATGTCTGGCTGGGCAGGGTGACAGGTGAACTACTACATTCAGAAGCCCCTGCGGGGGCATAGCTACAGATATAGTTCTCTGTTTTATGGCAATTATACTATATACTCCACTGAAAATAGCCAACTGATATGTGGCATTGGACTGCATAGCGGTAAAACATGTATCCATTCTTGGTAAACACAGTATTATTATTTCATGGTAAAATTAGCAATAAAAACTGGTTTATTAAACTCAAAAGAATTAATTTGCATTTAGAGTTTTTAATGAAAGATAATGTGAGCTCTAAATTGGTGTAAGCTTCTTTTCTGCATGCATTAATAAGACGATGTACGGCGGATGTGGACAGAAGCATGAACAAGTGATATCTTGCACGATGTGAGATTCATCCCTTACGCAGAGGAGATCATTTACTATTTAATCAAGAAGCTACAAGTAAATCCATTCTTTCATATCTAATTAAATCAGAAAGAAAGTTGGGTACATACTGCAAAATTTATCATCATCAACTATCATTTTCTTGTACGTGGAAAATAATACGTGGACATTTATTTATTTTTTTTTCCTCCTCTTTTCATTTTTCCACTCACCAAGAATTCTCTGACATAATAGACTCACACAACAGGCACAGCAGAAATCGGAAATTAAGTGGTTTGAAGGGGTGCTTTATGGTCACATTAAATGGCTTCAGGTGTGAAACCCTTGTCGTCAAGAGCATAGCACTGAATGTATAGCTCCTTTCAGGTTCTTCCTTCTGTCCTCTATGAGGGGAGACAAGGACGCAGGGGACACTCAAAAAAGCAAGTTGTTTGTCAGGCTGTGAATGAGGCGAGCTATTCAGACTCTCCATTGTGCTACTGGTAAGGGGTGCAGATTGCACTGACACAAACATCTTTGGTCACAATAGTCAGAGAGAGAAAGAGGCTGAGAATAAGATGTACGGAGAGATGTCTGGATGTAAGGATAGGCCAATTGTTCATTGTGGAATAATGCGTTTCAAGAGTGAAAAGGGTTCATAGGCAATTTTCATCCATACCCAAGAGGAGAGATGCTCCATTTCTCTTCAAGCTTCTGTATCACACCTGTCCCACGGAGAATAAAATTGAGGGAAAGGCACATTTAAATGAAATTCTCACCAATATGTGTACACAAAAGCGGTAGACAATTAGGAACAACAGATCCAGTTATACTTTTTGAAGGCTATTATAAATAAATAAGTCCTTAAATACAAGGGGTGGTGAAAAAAAATTGAAACTTTCCAAATCAAAGACCTAACAAGTAAAAGGGCTAGCCTTTCACTTCAGCTTTGGTGCCTCTTGGGAAGCTGTCATATGGATAATGATTTGTGTTAGCGAATTGTTCATTGTTCTGGAAACCTTACACTTCTGAAGATGGCGGAAACCTTTTTCACAACCAGTGCTCCAAAATTTGCGTTGGGATCCCGCATTTAAGAAGTAATACTTATTTTGAATAAAGCCAACGTGGATTCCCAAACCCAATTCAATAGAAGCCATGGTTTCCATATACTGCACTGTTAATAACCTACTAGACTGCAACAGCTGTATGCTGTTTGGAATAATGGTTCTACAGTCATGGCCAAAAATATTGGCACCCCTGCATTTCTGTCAGATAATGGACCAGTTCACCCAGAAAATTCTTACCAATATGTGTACACAAAAGCTGTAGACACTTAGGAACAACAAATCCAGTTATTCTTTTTTGAAGGCAATTATAAATAAATAAGTCCTTAAATACAAGGGGTGGGGAAAAAAATTGAAACTTTCCAAATCAAAGACCTAATAAGTAAAAGGGCTAGCTTTTAATTTCAGCTTTGGTGGTTCTTGGGAAGCTGTCATATGGATAATGATCTGTGTGTAGCAAATTGTTCACAGTTCTGGAAAACTTTCACTTCTGAAGATGGTTGGAATCTACTTCACATCCAGTGCCCCAGAATTTGCTTTGAGCCCCCACATTTAAGAGGTAGCACTTATTTTATATAAAGCCAATATGTATTCCCAAACCCTTTTCAATAGAAGCCATGGTTTCCTTACACTGCACTGGTAATAGCCAACTAGACTGCAACAGTTGTATGCTGTGTGGAATAACGGTTCTACAGTCATGGCCAAAAATATTGGCACCCCTGCATTTCTGTCAGATAATGCACCACTTTGCCCAGAAAAATTGTTGCAATTACAAATGTTTAGGCATTCTCATGTTTATTTATTTTGTTTGTATTGGTATGACACAAAAAAGTGGAGGAACAAAAAGCCAAATCAATCGCTTCTTGTAATCATCAATACATTTCTTACACCTCTCTACTGGAATTTTGGACCACTCTTCTTTTGCCAAGTGCTCCAGGTCTCTCAGATTGGAAGGGTTCCTTTTTCCAACTGCTGTTTTGAGATTTTTCCACAGGTGCTCTGTGGGATTGAGATCTGGACTCATTGCTGGCCAGTTCAGTACTCTCCAGTGCTTTGTCTTAAACCATTTCTGGGTGCTTCTTGACGTGTGCTTTGGGTCATTGTCCTGCTTTAAGACCCATAACCTCTGACGGAGACCCAACTTTCTGACACTGGGCCCTACATTGCACCCCAGAATTATTTGGCAATCTTTCATAATGCCATGCACACAGTCAAGACATCCAGTGCCTGAAGCAGCAAAGCAACCCCAAAACATCAATTTTGACACATTTTTGGAACCATTGATAATAATACAGCGATCAGTGCGATTAAAAATGCATTGATTACTGTAAAAATGTCACAGGCAGTGAAGGGGTTAACACTAGGGGGCAGTGAAGGGGTTATTGTGTTCCCTAGTGTGTGTTCTAACTGAAGGGGGATGGGGACTGTGCAGGGAAGATAACAGATCGCTGTTCATACTCTGTATGAACAGACGATCTTTCACATCTCCCCTCAGAGAACCGGAAACTGTGTTTACACACACAGTTTCCGGTTCTCCGTGTCTCAGCGGCGATCACAGAAGCCCGGCGGTGATCGAGACCGCTGGCCACGGACCGGCTCAGGGGGGTGAGCGGGGGGGGTGATGGGGTGTGCGCGCGCACCCCCCAGTTGTCACAGAGCGAAGCGAAGTTACATAATGCTGTTTCGCCCAGCCGTGCCATTCTGCCACAGAACAACTGCGGCGGCTGGTCAGCAAGTGGTTAAAGGCCTCATTTCTTTTCTGAAAACAGTAGAATGATGAGCTTTAGCAAAAAGCTGTAATTTTGTTTCGTCTGTCCTCAGCACATTCTCCCAAAGGATTTTGACTTCCTCAGGTAAGTTTTGGGAAACTCTTTGATCAATTTTTCTCTTTTGTCCACGTCCAGAAAGATTAACTACAGTGCCATGGGCTGTAAACTTCTTGACAATGTTGCGCACAGTGGACACAGGAACATTAATATCTCTGGAGATGGACTTGTAACCTTGAGATTGTCCATGCTTTTCCACAATTTTTTGCTCTCAAATCCTTAGACAATTCTTTGCTGCTCTTTATCTTCTCCATGCTCCGTGTGGCACACAGAGACACACAACAGTAAGGTTTAGTCAGTTTTTCACCATTTTAACTGGTTGTCGGTGTGATTTCTATATAGTCAGCACCTGCTAATTGATTCAGGTGAGTTTAATTACAAATTACAAGAGCATCACAACCTTTGAATGCAATTTCTTACAATTTTGAGAAGGTGCCAATAATTTTGTCCAGTCAATTTTTGGAGTTTTACGTGGAATGTGTCAGATTTGGCTTTTTGTTGCTCTACTTTTTTGTGTCATACCAATACAAACAAAAGAAATAAACACGAGAATGCCTAAACTTTTGCAATTGACACAATTTTCAGGGCAAACCGGTGCATTATCTGACAGAAACGCAGGGGTGACAATATTTTTTGCCATGACTGTATATTATTTGGCTGTATGTTTTGTAAACAAGCAGTTCTTGATGAACAGTTGGCACACAGGCATAAAGGCAATAACTTTGCATTGCTCTACCAAACATCCTAAAATAAGGAAAAAATATTTGTGGATGAATGATGGAAGGAAGACCTTCTGTTAAAAAAAATAAAAACTGGGAGGCGCATGCGTAGAAGTCTCCAGGATGGCCGCTTAAGCCAGGAGCTCCGCGCTCCACGCTGCCATGGCACACCTAGCGGGGGACACAGGGTCGCGGGACCCACCGCACCAGCACCAGCACCATCCAATGGAGGAAAGCCCCAGGGATGGACACATGTCAGCAGTCTCGGCCCGGAGAGACCTGGGGCCGCAATTCAACATCGTAGCAGATCAGGCTGAATCCAAGATGGCGGGCGCCATGCAGCCACACACTCCAGGCACAGAGGAGCTCTCCAGACTCAGGCAAACCCTGGCTCCAGCTACCTTAATCTTCACCCCCGGGACCCGCGTGAGTAACCACCAGACCGTGGCCCCCTCCCTGGCCTCTACAGAATCCCTTATTGAACGATATATGGAGAATCTCCTGGACTCCCTCTAGGGCCTCCCCCTGTCTGTACAACAGATATGCTTTATACATATGACATGTCCCCCAACTCCATCCACACAGCTCCTGACCTTTTCAGATCTGCTGGACAGGGGACTATTAGAAACAGCAGACAAAATCACCAGTGATATCTGGGAGGACTTCCAGAACCTAGAATCCATGATGGGAGCTATAGAAAGTAAACTGGACATTAGGTCCAGGAGACAGAATTTCCGACTCAGAGGCCTCCCAGAATCAATCACTAACACCATGTCTGTTGTGCAACATTTCCTCAAACAATTGATTCCCAACATCCCGCCGCACAAATTGGAGATAGACTGGGCCCACAGGACCCTGGGCCCTCCAAGAAAAGATGTCTCCCCCAGAGACATAGTGGTGAAACCCCATTTCTTCTCAATTAAGATAGAAGTGATGAAGCTGTGTCGCTTCCAATCTCCCACAACTTGCCGGGGGCATGCCATACAAGTGTTTGCTGACATCACGCCAACCACTATTCAAAAAAGGAGATCTTTGAAACCCCTTCTAACAGTGCTATCTCAAAGTGACATCAAGTACAGATGGGCCTTCCCCTTTGCTTTAAAGTTCGACTTCAAAGGCAAGATGCATTCCTTCCACAGCTTCCAGGATGGTGCACGTCTCCTCTTGGATCTACATTACATCTCGCAAGAAGCGGCTATGGACTTTGCTAACTCTAGCTTCGGATCAGCCAAGCATCCATCTCCCACAAGCCCCCTGACAACTGTCTGGAACAAACCTAATCCAAAACACTCCAAGGACTCTAGACCCCCCTGATATCCCAGGCCCAAACCCTGACACCAATTCCATTATTTTTCCTCCCAAGACCAGGAGGTCACGGGGCGTGAAGCCCCCAGTTCTCATTTTTACCAATCCCTAGTTCTTAGTCTATATCAAGTTAGCTGTTTTTGGCTTTTCACAGGTTAGAACTTTATTGCCTAAACATTTCTTTATTATTACTCTGTTTGGGTCGAACCATTGACCCACTCTGTGCTGCGACCCTGAGTTTCTGGGACGCCTCCCCGGGAGGTTCGGATCCTTCCCCAACAGGGGGAGGAGGCGAGCCCCCTGGGACTATGTGCCTGGGACCATAAGGTCCCCCATACCTTAGCATTCTTTTGCAGTTGCTATTTTGGTGTGCCGATGCCTAGGCAGTATTGCAGTGCTTCCCCCTACCCCATGGATTTAGTTTTACCTTCTCCCTGGGTTAGGTTTCCACCCCTCTTAGAGGAAGTGGACATATTTTGTTGTCTCCCAGGAAGCAGGTTACGCTATGCCTGTTGTCTACTAAGGCTTCCTGGAGGCCTGAGTATCTTACCCTATCCTCTCTTCCTATTCTTCCTTCTCACCACTCTCTCTTTTTTAGCCACCCGCCAGATCCTGTGCAGAACACCCATCTCCCGGAGGTTTCAGCTTCCCAGCACACAAGCCACCAAGACCAGTCTCACAGCTTCCCGCAGGTAAGTGATGGTGATTTGGGTATAGGTCTGATCCTCCAGCTCCATGATGAGAAAGGCATCACAAGCTGCTCCCTTAAGAGTAGCAGCTCATAATGCCCAAGGGTTAAACTCCCCCACCAAACGCAAAAAGGTCCTCGACTACATGAGATCCCATAAAATAGATGTCCTCTTTCTACAGGAAACACATTTTCCGATCCAGTAATAACCATCTTTTATCCATGCTCAGTTCCCTCTATTTTTCCTATCCAATGCAGAGGACAAAACCAGAGGGGTGGCTATTCTCATCTTGAGGAGCTGTAGGTTCTCCTTGAGATCAGAACAAGGAGACCCCGAGGGCAGATTCCTCCTGATCAAAGGGACCATAGACAATCACCTCTACTCCTTTGTGTCCTACTACGACCCTAATGCCGGCCAATCAAAAATTTTCAGCGCACCCTAGGTCCCCAGTTAGAAGGTTCTGTAATCTGGGGGGGGACTCTAATACAGCCTTTGACCAAGGTCTAGATAAATAGAAACCTCCTCACGCCCTCAAATTATTCGCCCAACCAGGAGCAGTTCCAAGATTGCCAAAATGATCTTTCAGCTTTCAGGTATCCTCAACACTTCCCTTTCAGGAGCAAGTCTGAAAGTCATCACTAGATGGTACATGACTCCATCAAAACTTTCCACTATCTTCCCTTCGATGTCACCTCTCTGATTTTGAGGGTGTCAGATGAAGGGAACCATGTTACATGTATGGTGGGACTGTCCCAAAATCAGAAGTTTTTGAAACAGAATCTTCCAAATAATGTCCAAGGTTACAGGGCAGGGCTGGACTGGGACAAAAATGTGGCCCTGGACTTCATCCAGACCGGCCCAGGGCATAACACATCAGGGGACAGCACATCAGGGCACAGGACACAGAACATCATGACACAGCACATCAGGGCACATCAGGGCACAGCACATCAGGGTACAGAACCCAGCACATCAGGGCACAGGGTACAGCACATCAGGGTACAGGGCACATCAGGACACAGCACATCAGGGCACAGTATATCAGGGCACAGTACATCAGAGCACAGTACATCAGGGCACAGTATATCAGGGCACAGTACATCAGGGCACAGGACATCAGGGTACAGGACATTAGGGCACAGGTCACAGTACATCAGGGCACACGACATTGGGGCACAGCACATCAGGGCATGGGGCACAAAGCACATCAGGGCATGGGGCACATCAGGGCATGGGGCACATAGCACATCAGGACACATCAGTGTACATTGGGGCACATCAAAGCACATGGGGCACATCAGGGTACATTGGGGCACATCAGGGTACATTGGGGCACATCAAAGCACATGGGGCACATCAGAGTACATTGGGGTACATCGCCGCGGACCTCACCGCAGAACAACTGGGAAACCCCAGTTAAGAAACGATGTAATAGGCAAATTATGCAGATGCTGGAACCGGCCCACTGAGCCATCAGCCCACCGGGAAACTCCCGGTAGTCCCGATGGCCAGTACATGCCTGTTTCAGGGTTCTCGGTTCTCAAGTCTACGTCAACGGACCTCCTGAACTTCCGAATCCCTAAAATTCCAAAACACTCTCAAAAACTCAACTTTTTTATCCTCTTAGGCACCAAACTCACCATAGCTAAAGCCTGGAAGCTCCCCAAGGTCTCAATTCAGGCAGCCAAACGTAAGATCTCATGGATCATGTCTCAAGAGAAATTGGTGAGCTCCCTACTGGGTACTTCCCACCAGTTCCAGGAGATTTGGAATCCCTGGGCTAACGATGTAGGAATTCACAAACCCCCCAATTTCTCCCAATCTTAAATGTTACCAATGTTGCTCTGGCGACTAAGCCTCTTTTTTCCCGTCCTCCTTTTTCCTCCTTTTCTCTTTCGAACCGCTTCTTTTTCCTTCCTTTCCTCACCCTACGGGCCTCTCTTTCCCATATTGCAGTTCCGTTCTTGATATTGATATTACCTCTTTATCCATGAGATGCTATGTTTCTCAAGACATAAATATGACTAGGGGAAAAGTACAATACCTTATTTCTCATTTTGTTTGCCTTGTCTGATATTTTTGCTAGAGTATCTTCAATGGCTGGAACCGAGAGGGGGAGGCCCCGCCAATCCCCTCCTGCACAGCTAGCTACCTCTTGGGGTGCAGTTGGTGGAAGGGTCTTAGTCTCCCCCCTCATTCTCCTTAGCCCTAAGTGTATGATATTTACCACATGCCGGCTTCTCAATGCCCTAGTCTAAAGCAGATCGCTCCAGTTATTGTCTCTTAACCAGTCTCGCTGGATGTTATCTTGATGTTCTTTATATCATCACATCTATGTGCTTTATTACTTTTATGAAAATTGTTTAAAAATCTTTGAAAGTAAAAAAAACCTGCAGACATTTTTTTTACTAATGGATTCCCTCTTCCCCTCCACTTGGTGCTCATTTTCTGCTACAATCACATACTTACAACCCTGCTCACAGAGGTCCCATCCCATGCCACCATCTTCATTCTTTACATTGTGGGGATCCAACTGTCTCTTCCCCCCTCTTCAGCCAGCCCCCTGATGATGCAGTGCCGGATCTTGCACATTCACAAAGAGAGATATGGTGCTGCACAGTAGTTACTGGTGTTTTTTTGTTTGGGAGGCGGCAAACAACCCCCCGGCAGCACCTCAAACCCCCCCCATTTGCTGTCTTCCGGTCCACTGGCACTTACCCTATCTAGCGGGCATCGGACATCAAGGAGTGGCCAGGCATCCAAACATCAGGCAGAGGTTCCTGTGTCTGACCCTTCTCCTCCTCGCTTCTGCCGTTCTGCCCTCCTCTCCTCCTCCTAGGCATCCAATAGGATCACCAGTCCTTTCAGCCAATCGGGTGATGAGTATCAGACCCGCTTCCCGAGGAGGATCAGTGTTGCAACAGCAAATATTCATTCGCTGTTGCAACACATCTGATGCAATGCTCTGCAACCCGAGCCCACCCTATTTTGGAGAAGGGTCAGACACAGTAACCTCTGCCTGATGCCCGGCCACTCATTGATGTCCGATGCCCGCCGCCTAGATAGGGTAAGTGCCAGTGCTTCAAAATACACACCCCCAGCCATAGGAATTTATGCGCAGGGATGGACACAGGGAGGGTAGCAGTGCTGGATAGGGGGTGGCGCCCGTGCGCCCTCAATGGACGGACTGCCCCTGGTGCTGCAACTGCTTGCATACTGATCTATGAAAGGGGGATAGTAATGCCCCCTGGCATACTGACATCACATATCCCAGGATTAGGGTTGCCACCCATCCCGGATTCACCCGGACAGTCCGGGTTTGGAATCATAATGTGAGATGGACAATGTCACAGACACTAGGCTTAGACAATTGCAGTCAGCCCTCCTGACAGTTGGCAATCCTGGTGATTAGGGTATGCCCAGGCACACTTGGCCTGTTCACTTGCCTATGCACTCAGCGGTTGTGGTGCTCAATAACTTGAGGAGCCACAGTCCATTCTGAATAATGTGTCTGGGTTTCAGACCGCCTCAAACCATAAAAAAAAATGCTCCGCTAAAGTGTCTGGGTTTGGCTTAAAGAAAAGGTGGAAACCCTACCCAGGAAACATTACTTTTCTTGCATTTATAGAGCATGGAAGCTCTATATAGTATGGAAGCTAGACATGTGCAGTTTGTTTCATTTCGAATAAATATTCGGACAAATTTGTTGTTATTCGTAGACCCTCATAAATCTGAATACCTGAAATACAGTATAAACAAAGTTTACCAAATGCTCCAAATAATGAAACAAAATTTGTCAGAATTTTCTAAATTCAAATTGTAATTCAAATCGAATTTTACATAGAATTCCATTTGAATCCGAACCATAAGCATATTTCTGAAATTAAAGACGGTGTGTGTGTTATTAGATTATCATTTTCGAAATATTGCTGTTTTTGTTAAGCCAAAGGTGATTTAAAGAGTCATTGTAATCATTTGATGAAAATGTTTCTTTTGTTTGTTCATTTTGCCGCATTTGAATTGAAAAAAAAATTCAAACATTTTCAATTTGACTGATTTGAAAATTTATTGATTCAAACGTTTTGAATCGAAAAAATCGGTAAATTTGAAGAAAATTTGAAAAAAGACATAAAACTAATTCCGAATATGAATTCCCAATACAGATTGAACGAATCAACCGAATTTAACAAAACTAAATAACTAGATTAACGAATCTAAAGAAAACAAATTTTCCGGCATGATGACAGATATCCCTAAGTGCACGTGCAAGATCTGTGCCAGGTCTATTTACTTGACTGAGAAGGGTTCTCCTCCTGCAGCCTCCTAGGATATGCAATGTTGATAGCCTAATGCCTCGTACACATGATCGGACATTCCGACAAAAAAATCCATGTTTTTTTTCCGACGGATGTTGGCTCAAACTTGTCTTGCATACACACGGTCACACAAAGTTGGTCGGAAATTCCGAACGTCAAGAATGCGGTGACGTACAACACGTACGACGAGCCGAGAAAAATGAAGTTCAATAGCCAGTGCTGCTCTTCTGCTTGATTCCGAGCATGCGTGGCACTTTGTGCATCGGAATTGTGTACACACGATTGGAATTTACACAAACGGATTTTGTTGTTGGAAAATCTGAGAACCAGGTCTCAAATTTTGTGCGACGGAAATTCTGACAGAGGACTGCGATGCCCCAAAGTTTGAGTGAAGGTCTACTTTATGTAAAGATACATGTAGTAATGTTAATGAACAATTAATTAGATGAAATTGTGTTTTTGTTTTTTTTTTTAATATCTGCCTGATTTAATAAAAAACTTGGTACAGAGCAGCAAAATAAAATTTCTTGTTCTGGTTTGATTTCATTTATAGTTATATTCATTATTTTAGGTCATGAGCTCATTTTACAGGAGAAAGTAATGTTTTTAATCATTCTTTGCAATATGTGTCTTTTTCTTTCAATTTGAGTTATCTGAACACAGACAGGACTGTCATCATCAGAACCTGGTTTTCTTTTTAGAATTCCCATCTGCTAATGTTGAAGTTTAAAAAGTGTGGATTTTTTTTTAAGTTTTGGATGCAATGTCTATTTGGGGAGACTTCCCTTCATTTCCTGCCCTGGAAACGCAAGTAGAAGTTTCAAGAAAGGTTCTTCTGAGACAGCTTTCAGTTAGAAATGTGTTTATTATTATACGTCTTTCCCTGGCCATAGGCGTGCGCAGGGGGTGTTCTGGATGTGCCTGGGCACATGCCAAATAACCCTGTTCAGCACACATTCCCACTGCTGGTATTTCACCAAAGCCCCCCCCCCCCCCCCCAACGGGGCTCCTAAAAAAATAAAACTGTAAAAAATAATAAAAAAATAAAATAATTAAAATAAAAAACTCCTGACAACGTCCACTGCCCCACTGACACCAACCACTGCCCTACTACATTTTAAAATGTTTTTACAAATTTTTTATTTGTGTCCTTTATTAAAAAAAAAATAAAAAACAATGTCCCCTGACATAGATCCATCATTAATCATGACAGCTGCAACACCAAAGCTGATGGGGACAAGGGCCTCTTCCCCACAACCCTGGGCTGTGGTTGTGGGGGTCTGCAGTCGGGAGGGCGTTTATCGGAATCTAAGATGCCTTCTTTAACAATGGGGCCCCCAGATCCCCCCCCCCCAATGTGTGTACATAGTAACCGTACCTATTCACCAAAATAGTGTACAAAGTGAGTAAAGACACTACATGAGTTTTTGATAAGTACTTTATTAAAAAAAAATAAAAAACAATGTCCCCTGACATAGATCCATCATTAATCATGACAGCTGCAACACCAAAGCTGATGGGGACAAGGGCCTCTTCCCCACAACCCTGGGCTGTGGTTGTGGGGGTCTGCAGTCGGGAGGGCGTTTATCGGAATCTAAGATGCCTTCTTTAACAATGGGGCCCCCAGATCCCCCCCCCCCAATGTGTGTACATAGTAACCGTACCTATTCACCAAAATAGTGTACAAAGTGAGTAAAGACACTACATGAGTTTTTGATAAGTACTTTATTAAAAAAAAATAAAAAACAATGTCCCCTGATGTAGATTCATCATCAATCACGACAGCTGCCACACCAAAGCACCCCCCCATGTTTGTTGAGGGTATGGGGCCTTGTATGGTTCAGGAAGGGCGGGCACTCTCTCGCCCCACCCCCATGTTCCTGACCTGCTGGCCTGCATTCTTGGATAAGGGTCTGATATGGTTTTTGGGGGACCCCACACAGTTTTTTTATTTTGGCAAAGGACCAGGCATTGATTCGCAGGGGAACCCCACACTATTTTTTTTTTTAATTTTCTATTGCCGGCATTCTTTTGTTTATATTTCAGCTCTCAGAGGGGAAGCCCACTGACAGCTGATGAGTTAGTCATCTGTTATTAGGGACACGGCGGATGGCTTCCCGGCCCGCTGCTCATCAACCAGCTATTCTGCACACAGAATTCAAATCGGTCAATCGTTTTTCGGCCGATCCAAATTAGAATTGTTCCAAAAACTTAGAATTCATTGGTAAATGAATAATCAAAACTAATTTTAATGAATTTCAATTAAATTTGTTACTATTTCATTTAGAGATTCGGATACATCCGAATTTTCGAATAACCAAAAATTTGTCTGTATTTGTCTTTGGACCGAAACGATTTGCAGATGTCTAGTGGGCGGGGCAATTGGTAGATTACAGAAGATAGCTAAGAAGGAAGGTATTTTTTGGTGCAGCTTACAGGCGGTGATAAGGACGCTGCATTTTTGGCAAAATCAACAGGTATTTTCTGAATTTGTTGAACATTTTGTTGGCTTGAAAGAAAACTAATGTAGCCAATGCTAGACTGTAAGCTGCAATATTGCAATATATTGCATTTTTGTACTTGGGTTTAGTTATCCTTTAAAGTTGAAGACAACATGTGATTACTATGTAATCACATCTGTGCGATAACATAGGAAAATAAGATAAAAAAATAAAATCATAATTTGTAGGAAAAAAAAAAAAAAAATATATATATATATATATATATATATATATATATATATATATATATATATATATATAATGGGGACAAGGGCCTCTTCCCCACAACCCTGGGCTGTGGTTGTGGGGGTCTGCAGTTGGGAGGGCGTTTATCGGAATCTAAGATGCCTTCTTTAACAATGGGGCCCCCAGATCCCCCCCCCCCAATGTGTGTACATAGTAACCGTACCTATTCACCAAAATAGTGTACAAAGTGAGTAAAGACACTACATGAGTTTTTGATAAGTACTTTATTAAAAAAAAATAAAAAACAATGTCCCCTGATGTAGATTCATCATCAATCACGACAGCTGCCACACCAAAGCACCCCCCCATGTTTGTTGAGGGTATGGGGCCTTGTATGGTTCAGGAAGGGCGGGCACTCTCTCGCCCCACCACCATGTTCCTGACCTGCTGGCCTGCATTCTTGGATAAGGGTCTGATATGGTTTTTGGGGGACCCCACACAGTTTTTTTATTTTGGCAAAGGACCAGGCATTGATTCGCAGGGGAACCCCACACTATTTTTTATATATTTTTATATAGTATCTCACTAAAGTGAGTACGTGTATATCCCTCACATTTTTGTAAATATTTTATATTTTATTCTATCTTTTCATGTGACTGAAGACTGACACACTGAAGAAATGACACTTTGCTACAATGTAAAGTAGTGAGTGTACAGCTTGTATAACAGTGTAAATTTGCTGTCCCCTCAAAATAACTCAACACACAGCCAATAATGTCTAAACCGCTGGAAACAAAAGTGAGTACACCCCTAAGTGAAAATGTCCAAATTGGACCCAATTAGCCATTTTCCCTCCCCCAGTGTCATGTGACTCGTTAGTGTTACAAGGTCTCAGGTGTGAATGGGGAGTAGGTGTGTTAAATTTGGTGTTATCGCTCTCACTTTCTCATACTGTTCACTGGAAGTTCAACATGGCACCACATGGCAAAGAACTCTCTGAGGATCTGAAAAAAAGAATTGTTTCGCTACATAAAAAAGACCTAGGCTATAAGAAGATTGCCAAAACCCTAAACTGAGCTGCAGCACAGTGGCCAAGACCATACAGCGGTTTAACAGGACAGGTTCCACTCAGAACAGGCCACGCCATGGTTGACCAAAGAAGTTGAGTGCACCTGCTCAGCATCATATCCAGATGTTGTTTTTGGAAAATAGATGTATGAGTGCTGCCAGTATTGCTGCAGAGGTTGAAGGGGTGGGGGGGTCAGCCTGTCAGTGCTCAGACCATAAGCTGCACTCTAAAGATGATGCACAAGAAAACCTGCAAACAGTTTCCTGAAGACAAGCAGACTAAGAATTGGATTATTGTAACCATATCCTGTGGTCTGATGAGACCAAGATAAACTTTTTTGGTTCAGATGGTGACAAGTGTGTGTGGGGGCAACCAGGTGAGGAGTACAAAGACAAGTGTGTCTTGCCTACAGTCAAGCATGGTGGTGGGAGTGTCATGGTCTGGGGCTGCATGAGTGCTGCCGGCACTGGGGAGCTACAGTTCATTGAGGGAACCATGAATGCCAACATGTACTGTGACATACTGAAGCAGAGCATCATCCCCTCCCTTTGGAGACTGGGCCGCAGGGCAATATTCCAACATGATAATGACCCCAAACACACCTCCAAGTAGACATGTGCACACTGAAATATTTTGTTTCGGAATTTTGTTTTCGTCCGAAAAATACATTTATTTAGTTACTCCCGAAATTAGTTTTTATTTATTTTGTTTTTCGTTAAAAATTGCATTCGTCCGAAAATCCAAATTAATTAAGGTTGAATCTGTCATTGAAGGCTTATAGTGTTGAATCTTCTTTGAACATTCGACAGAGCAGCTAAACTGTACGTGTACATTTCCAGTCGAATTTTCCGCCTACAAGCTAGCTGTAGTAGAATTCTAATGTTGTATGACACTGGTAATAATTATACTTATTAATTATTTTACTAGTCAACCATTATAAGAATTTTTCTATAGCCTATGGGCGGATGCATTTGACCAGAAATGTACGATTGCAGCGTTGTACAGTTTAGCTGCTCTGTCGAATCTTCTTAGAACCTTCAACAGACACCATAAGCCAAAGATTCGACGTTTGTATGTTTTTCGTTGCTTTGTCGAATCTTCGTCGTTCATGTTGAATGGTCTACTCTACCCCAACAGTCAGCCAACTTTCACATTTGTTTCCCAAACTCCAAGTGCAACGCCGGGCGCAGCATCCGACGTTGTGTCAGATATTGATATGGCATTATAATATAGAATCTATAATAATAAATCCCCCCCCCCCCATAACATGGGCAGCCTCTGAGGCTATCACAACACTAGCAACACTAGTATCACTATCAAGTTCACAACACTAACACAATAGCAGCAGATTGTTATGAAAAAGTTAAGTTGAACTGTAGCTTGCTTCACTATTGTTCTGCTGCTGTGCTTATGCTTAATTGCTAAATAATTCAGGTTCTCTGACAAATGGACCAGCTAAGATTGACTGTCTTCTGAAATGATTCAGTGTGTGTGTCTCTCTTTGCAAGCAAATTGTAAGTGAAAAGAGGTTGGCTGTACGTGTGTACTTAGTTCTAGCTATTTTACTGCCCCTCCTCTTTGGTTACAATCGGCTAATAACATTCATCATCATCATTATTTTTATTTTACTTCCCCCACCCCATGTCGAATCTTTTCTCTCTATGTAGAATAATCTTGGACTAATAGAGTAAAGGTTAGGCACATTCGACCACAGGTTCGATAGACACAGATTGATATTGTCAGCATCATGTCAAATCTCCTATCTATATCGAACTGTTGTTGCAACGAAAATGAAAATAAAGCATTTGTTTATGTCGGATCTTTCGGTTTTCATACTCTGCACTTTCGTTATCGTTTGTTAAAACGATAACGAAAATACCTGAAATTTGGACGAAAATGCATTCACGTGAAAACGAATGCACATGTCTACCTCCAAGACGACCACTGCCTTGCTACAGAAGCTGAGGGTAAAGGTGATGGACTGGTCAAGCATGTCTCCAGACCTAAACCCTATTGAGCATCTGTGAGGCATCTTCAAACGGAAGGTGGAGAAGCGCAAGATCTCTAACATCCACCAGCTCTGTGATGTCATCATGGAGGAGTGGAAGAGGACTCCAGTGATAACCTGTGAAGCTCTGGTGAACTCCATGCCCAAGAGGGTTAAGGCAGTACTGGAAAATAATGGTGGCCACTCAAAATATTAACACTTTGGTCCCAATTTGGACAGCAAATTTACACTGTTATACAAGCTGTACACTCACTACTTTACATTGTAGCAAAGTGTCATTTCTTCAGTGTTGTCACATGAAAAGATAGAATAAAATATTTACAAAAATGTAAGGGGTATACTCACTTTTGTGAGATACTGTATATATATATACATATATATATATATATATATATATATATATATATATATATACATACACAGACACATAAAGATGCACACCAATGGAGTTGTACCTCGCCTAAAAGAAACATGCTCGTTTTTGGTTCATATATCATGAGACTGTCAGGTGTGAAAGCAAATAAATGGCTTATGTTTATCTAAGCTACACTGTGCCGTTCTCCAAAAGATTCACTTCATGTAGCTTTATTCAGCCATAAATAAATTGACCAAGTCAGGGCCTGCAGCTGATAATGAAATGCTGTCGGAAGCGGATTCTCTGCGTTTAGATTCTAACCTCCTTTTATCAGCTTCTGATTGGGAAAAACCCTTTTGCAAAAGATGAAGTAGGTAGGAATCAAAATAAATGGATCCTATTAAAACCAGCAATGCATCACCTGCCTGATAAAGTGATTAATATACAGCTTTGGATGGTGATTGATTAAACTCTTTAATCAAAGAGCTAAACTGACTTAATATTGATAGTTTTGGAGTGCTCAGACTATATATTTTCTTTTGCCATTTGCTCGGTGCTTCTTGTGCCTGCGTTCATTCTCCAGCCGGTTCAGTATGGGACCGCTCATGGGGAAATAGTTTGAGGCAGGCAATAAATAACTTATCAATTGAAGCTGGGTTTTAAAGGCCAATTGAACCCTCTGTATTTATTACTTTAATGCAGTCAGACTGCATATACAATAATAAATACGCGGCTTTTTTAGGTTGTTTTTTTTTAGTTGCTTTGTACTAAAGCAAGGATTTGGATACCTTGTATTGGCACATTGTAGAAGGGGATTACTGGTCTCACATACAAGCAGTGGTAGTATGAGCTAAGGTACAGGCCGAACTCATTCAGCTCGAACCCATGGGAAACTCTCACAAAGAGTGCCACCGTCCCAATCAGTTGTGGCCATGGAAGTCACCTCCGCACAACCACACATGACAAAGGAGTGAGGATGTTGACGAGATCATTGACCTAACATGGCTACATGGTCATATTAGGTCAATTATGTCACCCACACCCCCATCCTTTGTTAAGTGTGGCTCCAGGAAATGGAATTCCACAGCTTCAGCTGATTGGGCCAGCAGCCTGCTATCAGGTGACAGTTTCCCATGAGTTCAAGCCAAATTGAGTTTGCTGTGAAGCTTAGCTAATTCCTATATCATACTGAAAGGTGCTACTCATGGAGCTGTCCAACGCTTTCCCTTCACACCAAGGGCCGAACTCATGATAGAGAGCCAAGGTCCAATCAACTGTGGCCATGGAACCACCCCACAAACACAAGTAACAAAGGAATGAGGATGCTCATGACATCATTGACTTAATATGGCAAGGACTTGACTTAATATGGCAAGGCTGCCCACTGCATCCCCTGAGGAAGCCAAGTTTTAGGGCAAAACATGTTGGGAATTACGCTAATCTTGCTGTACCCATAAAGACTGTACTATATGAGTCTGTTTTTACTGTATTGTATTGCTTTTATAATTTGATACTCTTTTTAATTGTTACTAAATAAAATGTATACATTGTTAATTTCCCTGGATTCACTTACCAGAATGCACCTTAAAAAATCCCACAAATTTCGATCTATTTTCTAACTATGGGGGTGCTATAATGTTGGTGCTTTGTCCATAAGTAAAACAATTTTTCATGACATGTTTGTTAATTAAAAAAAAAAAAAAATTTGAACCTTTAGGATCACTTTGAGCACTCCAGTATTCGAAACTCGTGAAGTACTAACTAGACCATAATATTTTTTTACTAAAGCGATAAAACTCATTCTTGTCTTTTTTATTTATTCTTTTTCACTCTATCAAACAGAATATATAAAAATATAAATAATGCTTGCATGAGAAATGTTTATCCTGTTTTGGGATTGACTTCCTGCGCAGAACAAAAACTCTTTTTTGTCCAAACAGTTGTGCAACCATTTTGGCCCTGAAGAAGTAACTCATCATTGTATTTACACGGATGGAGCTCAACCAAACGGTATGAACATAAAAGAAAGTATTTCAAAGTAGACATTTGAACATCATCAAGCAAACCTACGCAGCGTCTCTATCAAACGTGGGATAGAAAGCGCTTTTTTTATTTTAAGGACAAACCATTTCATTATTTCATTCTAGCTAAGCTGTGAATCTGCCTCTAAAAATAGGCCATTATGGCTTTGTTTGATAGGCTAAAAAACAATACTTTCCAAGTGTATATGTTCAGGGCTAACGAGTGATACCATCTGCAGTACTGGAATATTTTCACACTCCTCTCCATTATACAAAACAATAAAGTCTCTCCAGCTGATTTTTCTCATTGTGGGACGCAAATTGCCAATAAAAGACCTCGGGGTGTGAGAAGACACTTATCAAATAGACATTACACATTCCTCCCTCCTAGCTACTCTATGTAGACAAGAAATATAATGCTTAGAGGGAATGCTACCTGCAAATCAGCCTTTGTGAGACACTCTAACTAACCCTTTCAAGGCATTATTCTCATTAGGCCGGCCAAAAACACATAGACACAAAATAAATAAATAAAGGACACAGTACTTAATTAGAGCTTTTCATGTCACTCGTTTCCTTCGGCCGTATTGTGTCACAATCCCCGAAATATTTCTTTCCATATTAAAAGACTTTTTTTTATGTTTAAAATGCAAGAACAGTAAAACTATAAGGAATATCTAATTTATTATTATTATTATTATTATTATTATTGGTATTATTATTATTATCATCATTTTTATTATTGTTATTATTATTATTGTTATTATTATCATTAATAATAATAATAATAATTATAATAATACATTATTAATATTTTTAACCTCCTTGGCGGTATTCCCGAGTGTGGCTCGGGGTGAAAATTCAGAACCATTAGTGGTAACCCCCGCAGTGTACGGCGGCCGGATCCTCCGCCCGATGCTCTGTGTGTTCCGGCTTCCCTTCCCTGCAAGCGTCTCGACGCAGGGGGGTGGAACCGGCAGCAGATTCGAAAAGTATAAACCACAACACACACAATACATTGTAATCTTATTGGATTACATTACTGTATAAAATTATTTGACCTCAGTTTGCTCCCCAGTGCTTTGTCCAGTGCCCTTGCCTGCAGATTTAATGTACTTTCTGCCTGGAAACTGGAGAACGACCATGGCATCAAAAAAGCGCCTCTACCACAAAAGTGGTTTATGACGTGCTGGAAAACAGCGATAGCAATACAGAATCACTTGCAGAATTGAGTGATATCGATTAATGGGGAAGTTTGTCATCAGACACAGAAAGTGATTTCAGCGACGATCCTGCGACTGACCTCAGTGATATGCGGACTTGGTGCTCTATTGGCTGCGGTAGAGATCACGCAGCGCCCCCAAGATTCCCATTTACTGGAGCACCTGGTATCAAAGTGGATGTTGAAGATGACAACTCCTTGGCATACTTCCAACTATTTTTGACCGATGAGGTTATTGAAAAAATTGTTATGGAGACAAATCAGTACCAGGAGCAACAAGCTGCTCGGAGGTTTTCAAGGAGCAGAAAGTGGGAACCAGTGACCAAAGAGGACATTTGGAAATTTCTGGGCCTAATAATTCTTCAGGGAGTGGTGGGGAAACCCCTGCAGAAGTGGTATTGGACAACCAATAAGTTACTAGCCACTACAATCTTTGGCACGGTCATGTCGGAGTACAAATTTTCCCTGATAAAGAAGTATTTGCACTTTGAAAATAATGAAGAATTTGACAAAACTACTCATCCAGCACCCAAACTCAAGAAGATTTGAGAGATATATCAAATGATTCAGAAAAATTTCCAACAGAGCTATGTGCCAGATAGAGACATCAGCATAGACGAAAGTCTAATGGTCTACAAGGGAAGGCTCAGCTGGATACAATATATGGCGTCAAAGAGAGCACGACTTGGCATCAAATCCTTCATGCTATGTGAATCGAGCACTAGTTAGATTTGGAATTCTGTCCTATACACTGGGAAAGGAACCAAATTCAACCAAAAATACAGTAATTATGGAATGGCAACATCTTCAGTTCTTTCATTGATTGAGCCATTGCTAAATCAGGGCTATTGTGTAATTTTTACAACATCTCCTGAACTCTATGAGTTCCTTCTACAGAATAAAACGGATGCCTATGGAACCATTAGGGCTAACCGGCGTGACATGCCGCCAATCTTTGGCAATAAGAAGCTCAAGACGGGCAAAATTATGGCACTGCGATGGCGTGACAAAAAAGATGTGTGCCTAATGAGTACAATTCATAACACCTCCACTGTCATGGTACACACAAAAGGTGGGAAAGACTTCATAAAACCACAAGTGGTGATAGGCTACAAAAACACCATGGGAGGTGCTGACAGAACCGACCAGGCAACGACATTTTATCCAGCAATGAGAAAACAACAAAACAAGTATTACAAGAAGATCTTTAGGCATCTTCTTGAGCAATGCTTGTGGAATGCCTTCATTCTGCTAGAAAAAAAGAGTGACAAGCCTGTGGTTCATGCTGACTTTGTTTGGAAGGTTGCCGAACTGATCTTTCTGAAACACCAAACACCAACGGCTGTAAATAGAGGTGGACGTCGTGCTGCTGGTGTTGTCAATCCGGAACGCCTGACTGGTCATCACTTCATGGACCACATCCCACCAACTGAAAAAAGTCAGCACCCACAAGGATGTGTGTGGTTTGTTGCTCAAAGCGTGAAAGATTCGAAAGAAAACCAGGTTCTATTGTCCTGATTGTGACGTCGGATGTTGTGCAGTCCCATGTTTCAAAATTTACCATACTCGGGATGTTTACTGAAGCAATATGACTAGTAATATTGCACCCTTGTTTGGCCAGAAAAAATGTCAGTGTTTTTGATTTGATTATATTATTGACTAAAATGTATTGAATAAAATGTATTATTATTATATTATTATTTGTTATTATTTATAGTTATTTATTATATTATAATTTATGATTATGTGTTTCAAACTTGTGTCTACTAGACTCTTGTTTGGACAGATTTAGGGGAGTTATTCCTAAGAATTACAGGCCTACAATATAAAACGCCAAATTTCGATGCAAAATAATTGTACTGCTTTCAGCATCAAAAATCTGACATAATCATACCGCTAGGGAGGTTAATAAAAATAATAATAGCAAAGTAATAACATTTCTCGAGAATAAATTTAACTGCTTCAGCCCTGGAAATTTTTACCCCTAAAAATCCTCCGGGGTTGAAGTGGTTAATAATTGGTAGAAAAATCTGTGTAGATCCAAAACTGTTTTAAAGAAGAAGTAGGGTCAAAGCTCTTTTGACTCGACTTCTTATGTGGGTCACAGGACGGTACTTAGTTCTGCACTCCTGTGACCTGTTTTCAGCCAACAGCGAGCTAATGACCATTTTCGGGCTGACATCACTAGACATGTGCACTGCCGAAAAATTTGTTCGTTTTCGTTTCATTTGTTTGGGGTTTTTTTTTTTGTTTTTCGGGTCATTCGTTATGATCATAATTCAAACATTCGTAAATTCGAAAATTCAAAAATTCAAAAAAAAGAAAGAAAATCCAAAAATTCAACAGAATAACTAACTAACTAACTAACTAACTAACTAACTAACTAACTAACTAACTAACTAACTAATAATAACTAACTATTAAATTATAGGTATTGGAATTTCCTTTCAAATTTGTCTGTTAGTGAACGTAATGAATACGAATTTATCTGAAGTTACGAATTCTCCGTAATAACGAATGCTGTATCTAAATGAATGTAACAGAA
This sequence comes from Aquarana catesbeiana, assembly GCF_042186555.1. Taxonomy (NCBI): domain Eukaryota; kingdom Metazoa; phylum Chordata; class Amphibia; order Anura; family Ranidae; genus Aquarana; species Aquarana catesbeiana. The sequence continues at coordinate 24,930,067 of NC_133326.1, forward strand.
TGAATTAATAATAAATAATTAATAATAAAAGTTTTTATTATTTTTATCGTTATCTATTAATATTCATTTTTTATGTTCTATTCGTTTAGATACAGCATTTGTTATTTTGGATAAATTCGTATTCGTTATGTTCACAGCCACATTTGAAAGGAAATTCCATTACTTATAATTTAATAGTTAGTAACAGTTAAGTTATTATTAGTTAGTTATTATTTCAGATCTTTGAATTTTCGGGTTTTCAGATTTTCGAATTTCGAATTTGCAAATTCACAAGTTTACGAATTTACAAATTTTCGAATATTCAAATTTTACAAAGAAACTAATTTGTCAATTCGGAACTGAACAAATTGCACATGTCTAGACCTCACTCAGCTGGTCCAGGCTCTGCAAAGGTCCCAGCTTTAATGTCAGGATCCACCCAGATGCCCAAGCAACTGGCGCAGCCTCTCAGCACACCGAGCCTGAGAGCCTAAGCCAGCCGCTTGTGCCCCCTCCACAGCCTGGCCCACCAGTGAGCACTGGAGGGGCAGAGCAGAGAGTCAGTGACTAAGTCACCGGCTCTCTGCTCACTGAAGATGAAGAACTGAGCGATCAGCAGTCTTTGATTACTCAGTTCTTTGTGTAGTGGTGGCGGGGGACAGATGCTGTATCCACCTAGGGGAGTATGTTTTTTTTTTAAATGTCCCACTTCTCTTTTAAAGCTTTTGTCATCCATGTAAACAAAAGTTGCAAAGTGCAAGAAAGCAGAATATAAAAATAAAAGCTTTTACTTTCTAATCTCATCCCACCTTTAGCTCAATTGAGAAAATGCAGTCATTTTGTTATCTTCTCTTTACTTTTGTTAAAAAAAAAAAATTAAATAAAACAACAATCCGCTTTGGGTGGGTAATGCACATTGCAGAGATTTTAAAAAACTTTGTTGCAGATTGCTACCTGTTTGTTGTATACAGAGTGAATGTGAATGGGAGTGACCTTTTCTTTATTAATCAGCTGATACACTTGCAGTGTTCTAACCTCTTACCTACCGCATCACTTAGATATACAGCGTCAAGGCGGCTCTGCTGCGCCAGATCACATTCTAGGTACGTGATCCCGCACTTCTGGGTAGGGGGCATACGTGCCACCAGTGACCTGGCTGTGCTACGATTAAACACAGCACATGCGGATCAGCGCCGATTGTCCGGAACGCACACAGGACAGGGTTTGTAAACAAGGGGAAGTGATGAATTTTCTTTCCCTGCAATTCAGGGAATAAAATCCATTACTTCCCTTAGTAAAAACACCACACACTGTGCACAAAAACACTGGATAGGCACGCATGTAACCTTTTGATTGCCCTAGATGTTTAACCCCTTCCCAGCCAGTGTCATTAGTACAGTGACAGTGAATATTCTCAGCATTGATCACTGTACTGGTGTCATTGGTTCCTACAAAGTGTCAGTTAGTGTCAGACTGTCCACCACAATATTGTAGTCCCGATATGTCTCTGATCGCCGCCATTACTAGTATAAAAATAAATAAATAAAAACTCCAGTATACAGTGAGGGAAAAAAGTTTTTGATCCCCTGCTGATTTTGTAGGTTTGCCCACTGACAAAGAAATGATCAGTCTATAATTTTAATGGTTGGTTTATTTTAACAGTGAAAGACAGAATAACAACAAAAATATCCAGGAAAAACAATTTTAAAAAAGTTATAAATTGATTAGCATTTTAATGAGTGAAATAAGTATTTGATCCCCTATCAATCAGCAAGATTTCTGGCTTCCAGGTGTCTTCTATACAGGTAATGAGCTGAGATTAAGAGCACTCTCTTAAAGGGAGTGCTCCTAATCTCAGCTTGTTACCTCTATAAAAGACACCTGTCCACAGAAGCAATCAATCAATCAGATTCCAATCTCTCCACCATGGCCAAGTCCAAAGAGCTGTCGAAGGATGTCAGGGACAAGATTGCAGACCTACACATGGCTGGAATGAAATGGGCTACAAGACCATCGCCAAGCAGCCTGGGAGAGGGTGACAACAGTTGGTGCGATTAGTCACAAATGGAAGAAATACAAAAATAAATGTCATTCTCACTCGTTCTGGGGCTCCATGCAAGATCTCACCTTGTGGAGTTTCATGAGAACGGTGAGGAATCAGCCCAGAACTAGATGGGAGAATCTTGTCAATGATCTCAAGGCAGCTGGGACCATAGTCACCAAGAAAACATTTGGTAACACACTACGCCGTGAAGGAACGAATTCCTGCAGCGCCCGCAAGGTCCCCCTGCTAAAGAAAGCACATGTACAGGACCGTCTGAAGTTTATTAATGAACATCTGAATGATTTAGAGGTGAACTGGGTGAAAATGTTGTGGTCAGATGAGACCAAAATCAAAACTCTTTGGCATCAACTCAACTTGCCGTGTTTGGAGGAGGAGGAATGCTGCCTATGACCCCAAGAACACCATCCCCATTGTCAAACATGGCGGTGGAAACATTATGCTTTGAGGGTGTTTTTTGCATCAAAGGGACGATGGACGGGGCCATGTACCATCAAATCTTGGGCGAGAACCTCCTTCCCTCAGCCAGGGCATTGGAAATGGGTCATGGATGGGTATTCCAGCATGACAATGACCCAAAACACACGGCTAAGGCAATAAAGAAGTGGCTCAAGAAGAAGAACATTAAGGTCCTGGAGTGGTCTAGTCAGTCTCCAGATGTTAATCCCATAGAAAATATGTGGAGGGAGCTGAAGGTTCGAGTTACCAAATGTCAGCCTTGAAACCTTAATGAGTTGAGGATCTGCAAAGAGGAGTGGGACAAAATCCCTCCTGAGTGTGTCCAAACCTGGTGTCCAACTACAAGAAATGTCTGACTTCTGTGATTGCCGACAAGGGTTTTGCCACCAAGTACTAAGTCATGTTTTGAGAAGGGGTCAAATACTATTTCACTCATTAAAATGCAAATCAATTAAAAGCATTTTTCTGGATATTTTTGTTGCTATTCTGTCTCTCACTGTTAAAATAAACCGACCATTACAATTATAGACTGATCATTTCTTTCCCAGTGGGCAAAAGTACAAAATCAGCAGGGGATCAGATCTAATACTTTTTTCCCTCACTGTATATCCCATAGTTTGTAGATGCTATAAAATTTACACAAACCAATCAATATACACTTATTGGGATTTTTTTTTACCAAAAATATGTAGCAGAATAGATATTGGCCTAAATTGATGAAGGAAGATAGAATAAAAACGGCGCTCAGAGATTAGAAATAGCAGTTACCACTCACTGGACATATAACATAACAAATAAATAGTGCAGCGCTCAATAAATGTATGTGAAAAAGATGAATTAAAACAAATAATTGAAATGAACAAACTGGCAGTGAGGACATTGTGGTATACAGAAAAATCAAATATTAATGTCCATCAACAATAATTTAATAGATGAATAATGAAAAACCGTGCTCAAAAATATTCAAAGATTATAATTGTATAATTATGTGAAAAGATGGTCATATGAAAAATAGTCCACCATGAAAATGAAATCACCGAAGTAAAAGAAAAGACACCCATGTGAGGGCACAGTAGAGTTGTGACTTCTCTTATGATTGTGAGATCCACCATAAAATTGGCACACTTACCAGAGAGTGTGGACATACCCGTAAGTATTGCATCAAACGAGCGTTTGTGAGTCGAACCTCAACAAAATCCAGCAGTATCAGATGGATGGTTGGAGATCACCCCGTCGTGATAGGAATGGAGAAGTTTCACTTGAGGCAAACAGACTCCCACGGACAGCAGATATCAATGAGAAAGGCCGCTCCCGAACATGTATATAGGGAATAAAAGGCCACACCTAGTGTAAAACTGCATAAATTGTTTAAAGTGCTTGTTAACCCAACAAAAAAAAAATATGCAGATCCTGGTCCCTTAAAGCAGATTATACAGCACAGTGCTTGTGTTATGTATTTTGCCCCCCTCTAAACTGTAACCCCCCCCTTGAACTTGCCACTTCCTGTATGCCCTCTCTAAACAGACCAAGAAAATCAGGGCTGCTCAGCCCTGATCACCATGCTCAGATTGCATCCCTCCGTCATACACATCTATCCACTCTGCTCTCCTCTCTCCCCCCTCACCCCCTCTTTCCTGTCTGCCATCCCTGCAACATTTTCTCATCCCACTATAGTGCAAACAAGCACAGCCTACATAAGAGTTTCAACTCTGCTCTGAAATCAGGAAACTGCACTACATGAACTTCACTGGCAGGCATAACAGCTGCGCACAATCTTCACACCCCAGATGATGTCCAATAGGACGAAACGCGTCAAGTGACCCTGGTGGAGTCATTGCAATTCTTTCTGATCTCAATTTGAATTGTACTGCTTTCATTAAGTGGATGTTTGTAAGTGTACTTCTGTTTTTTACATTAAACAATTTATGCAGTTTTATACTATGAGTGGCCGTTTATTCCCTATATACATGTTTGGGAGCGGCCTTTCTCATTGATGTCTGTTGTCTGTGGGAGTCTGTTTGCCTCAAGTGAAACTTCTCCATTCCTATCATGATGGGGTGATCTCCAACCGCTCGTTTGACTCAATACTTACCGATATGTGAGTCCACACTCTCTGGTAAGTGTACCAATTTTATCACATGGTGGTGGATTTCCCAATCAAAAGAGAAGTCACAACTCTACTGTGCCCTCACATGGGTGTCTTTTCTTTTACTTCAGTGATTTCATTTTCATGGTGGACTATTTTTCATATGACCATTTTTTCACATAATTATACAATTATAATCTTTGAATTACGGTTTTTCGTTTTTTCATTATTCATCTATTGAATGATTGTTGATGGACATTAATATTTGATTTTTCTGTATTTTTTTTTCTCTCATTTTTTTCTTTAAATGTTCATTTCGTTTATTTGTTTTAATGCATCTAAACTGATGATACAATTAGCTTTTTAAACATGTTTTATTGAATATGTTTTAAAACAAAAAGCAAAAAATATCGTTTTTTTTTTTTCAAAATTGTCAGTCTTTATTTGTTTATAGCACAAACAAAAAAAAAAACGCAGAGGGGATCAAATACCACCAAAAGAAAATTCTGTTTATGGGAAAAAAGGACATCCATTTTATTTGGGTACAGCATTGCATGACTGCGTAATTGTCAGTTAAAGTAACACAGTACCGTATTGCAAAAAAATGGCCGGTCATGAAGGGGGGTAAATCTTCCAGAGGTCAAGTGGCTAATGAGGAAAGTTGCAGGGTCTGCACCCATTTAGCAGCGATTGACCCTTAGTGTATGGGTACTCAACCTGGTGCCCTCCAACTGTTGCAGAACTACAAGTCCCATGATGCCCCTGCCTTTGGGAGTCATGCTTGTAACTGTCAGCCTTGCAAAGCTTCATGGGACTTGTAGTTCTGCATCAACTGGAGAGCCAGAGGTTGAGCACCCATGTCTTAGTAAGTATCTCACCAAAAACATAATTTGTGTTGTACAGGATGTCTAAAACCTGATTTGTATCTTAGAATAGACTTCTGGGAAAATTAGTGAGCCAATCACACAGTCAGGAAATTACATTGCTGTGGGTTTTCCATACACCAATGGTTTACATAATGCCTCTAGGTTGCCATACTGAATTTTATAGCAGTGCAGATTGAAAAGGAAAGGCAAGTATAGCAGTTGTATATGCTATCTCTCTCTCTTGCTATCTCTCTCTCTCTCTCTCTAGATATATATAGATATAGCTATATATCTAATCTAGATATATAGTATCTCACAAAAGTGAGTACACCACTCACATTTTTGTCAATATTTTATTAAATCTTGTTATGTGAAAACACTGAAGAAATGACACTTTGCTACAATGTAAAGTAGTGAGTGTACAGCTTGTATAACAGTGTAAATTTGCTGTCCCCTCAAAATAACTCAACACACAGCCATTAATGTCCAAACTGCTGGCAACAAAAGTGAGTACACTTCTAAGTGAAAATGTCCAAATTGGGCCCAATTAGCAATGTGACTCTTTAGTGTTACAAGGTCTTAGGTGTAAATGGGGAGCAGGTGTGTTAAATTTGGAGTTATCGCTCTCACTCTCTCATACTGGTCACTGGCAGTTCAACATGGCACCTCATGGCAAAGAACTCTCTGAGGATCTGAAAAAAGAATTGTTGCTCTACATAAAGATGGCCTAGGCTATAAGAAGAATGCCAAGACCCTGAAACTGAGCTGCAGCACGGTGGCCAAGACCATACAATGGTTTAACAGGACAGGTTCCATTCAGAACAGGCCTCGCCATAGTTGACCAAAGAAGTTGAGTGCACGTGCTCAGCGTCATATCCATAGGTTGTCTTTGGGAAAAAGACGTATGAGTGTTGACAGCATTCCTGCAGAGGTTGAAGGGGTGGGGGGACAGCCTGTCAGTGCTCAGACCATACTCTGCACACTGCATCAAATTAGTCTGCATGGCTGTCATCCCAGAAGGAAGCCTCTTCTAAAGATGATACACAAAAAAGCCCACAAACATATTTGGTTCAGATGGTGTCAAGTGTGTGTAGCGGCAACCAAGTAAGGAGTACAAAGTCAAGTGTGTCTTGCCTACAGTCAAGCATGGTGGTGGGAATGTCATGGTCTGGGGCTGCATGAGTGCTGCCGGCACTGGGGAGCTACAGTTCATTGAGGGAACCATGAATGCCAACATGTACTGTGACATACTGAAGCAGAGCATGATCTCCTCCCTTCAGAGACTGGGCCGCAGGGCAGTATTCCAACATGATAACGACCCCAAACACACCTCCAAGACGACCACTGCCTTGCTAAAGAAGCTGAGGGTAAAGGTGATGGACTGGCCAAGCATGTCTCCAGACCTAAACCCTATTGATCATCTGTGGGGCATCCTCAAACGGAAGGTGGAGGAGCGCAAGGTCTCAAACATCCACCAGCTCTGTGATGTCGTCATGGAGGAGTGGAAGAGGACTGCAGTGGCAACCTGTGAAGCTCTGGTGACCTCCATGCCCAAGAGGGTTAAGGCAGTGCTGGAAAATAATGGTGGCCAAACAAAATATTGACACTTTGGGCCCAATTTGGACATTTTCACTTAGGGGTGTACTCACTTTAGTTGCCAGCGGTTTAGACAATAATGGCTGTGTGTTGAGTTATTTCGAGGGGACAGCAAATTGACACTGTTATACAAGCTGTACACTCACTACTTTACATTGTAGCAAAGTGTCATTTCTTCAGTGTTGTCACATGAAAAGATAGAAGAAAATATTTACAAAAATGTGAGGGGTGTACTCACTTTTTGAGGTACTGTATATATATCGAGAGAGAGAGATAGATAGATAGATAGATAGATAGATAGATAGATAGATAGATAGATAGATAGATAGATAGATAGATAGATAGATAGATAGATAGATAGATAGATAGTAGATAGATAGTAAATGTTTGTATTATATTGTAGCATTAATCCAAACACTGACACTGTTGGAGAAAAGTATTTATTGTATACTGTATTATGCCAACACTATCTACAGTGTCTTATAGCAGGATACATTATTTATATCAGTCCCTTTCTACAGCAAAGTTTGCAAAGTAATGCCCCTGCCATAGCTACAAACATTTTGGTGGAACTTGATAAAACTACCAGTAAGGATAAAGTTTGGGTTTGCCGCTATTGTGGGTTTAAGGCATATCTTGGGATTTCAAGATTTGCAGTCCCAGCGTATTTCTGTGCAGATTTGTCCAGGATCATTTTTCTAAACCATAATGCACTGCGTAGCCTTTGACTTATGGCTGGCAGGATTAGAAGGGCCAGAAAGGGGACTTTTGGATAAGCTGAACAACTCACTATAAAAAGGGGGGCACAGAGCAGCCATAGTTTTAGTGAATTGGAAGCTGTTACAGGGCAAGCTGACAAACGGCAATGAGGAAAATATTTGGGTCAGTTAAGAAACTGTACTTTAACCACTTATGGACCGGAAGGATTTCCCCCCTTAATGACCAGGCCATTTTTTGAGATACGGCACTGCGTCGTTTAAACTGACAATTGCCCGGTCATGTGACGTTGTACCCAAACAAAATTTATGTAGTTTTTTTCCCCACAAATAGAGCTTTCTTTTGGTGATATTTGATCACCTCTGCGGTTTTTATTTTTTGCGCTATAAACAAAAAAAATCGACAATTTAAAATATATATATATATTTTTTACTTTTTACATAATTTTATATAATATAATAAATATCCAAAACAAAAAAAAAAATCTTCCTCAGTTTAGGGCAATATGTATTCTACATATTTTTGGTAAAAAAAAATCGCATTAAAGTGGGGTTCCACCCAAAAAAACAAAAATACATCAAAAATCCTAAAAAAAAACAACAAATAAATATTTGGATATTTTTTTTTTTTAACTTACCTCTAAATGCCTGTTGCTAGGTGGTCCCTCGTAGTCTGCCTCTTTCAGTGCCTGGGCTGGTGACATCACTTCCCCCTCGGCACAGGAAGGGCTTAGCTCTGCTCCCTCTCTCCTGTCAATCATCTGGGACCCATTACAGGTCCCAGGTGACTGAGCGGCCAATCACGGCGCGTGGCGCCGCTCGCGCATGCGCAGTGGGTGCCAGGCTGTGAAGCCACAGCCCGGCGCCCACAGTTGCAATGCCGGCGCCGCTGAATGCAGGGGGAGACGAGCGGGGCTTTGATCCCCCGCATCGCTGGACCCAGGGACAGGTAAGTGTCCAATTAAAAGTCAGCAGCTGCAGTATTTGTAGCTGCTGACTTTTAATTTTTTTTTTTTTTTACTGGACCCCCTGGGTGGAACTCCTCTTTAACCATATATTGATTGGTTTGCGCCAACGTTACAGTGTCTACAAAATAGGGGATAGATTTATGGCGTTTTTATTATTTGTTTATTTTTTACTAGTAATTGCAGCGATCTGTGATTTGTAACAGGACTGCGACATTGCGGCGGACAGATCGGACACTTTTGACACTTTTTTTGGGACCATTGACATTTATACAGCGATCAGAGCTAAAAATAGCCACTGATTACTGTATCCATGTCACTGGCAGGGAAGGGTTTAACACTAGGGGGGCGATCAAAGGATTAAGTGTGTCCTAGGGAGGTGTTTCTAACTGTTGGGGGAGGGGACTGACTGGAGGAGGAGAGAGATTTGCTGTTCCTGATCACTAGGAACAGCAGATCTCTGTCTCTCCTCCCCTGTCAGAACGGGGATCTGTCTGTTTATCTGTCCGGCTCTCTGAGGAGCGATCGCGGGTGGCCAGTGGGTGCGTGCCAGCCACGCGCATTGGCTCCGGCGTCGTGCCGCGCGTCCCCTATAGCTTCTTAAAGTGGCCGATGTACAATGACAGCGATTCACGCAGCCGTGCCAACCTGCTGAAGTACAACAGTGGGGGCTGGTCGGCAATTATTTCATTCTGATTACTGAATATTTGGGTTCTAATTATGGGGGGGCTTTGAGACTTTCATTTTATTTTGGTCAGTTTTAGCTGCTGTCATCAAGAAAAAAAAAAAAAGTGATATTTTGGGTTTGTTGTTTCTTTTGCTTTATTAAAAAGATCACATTAATGGGGCCTTTTTTTAACCACTTTAGCTCCAGGAGATTTACCCCCCCCTTCATGACCAGGCCATTTTTTTTAATAGGGCACTACGTTACTTTAACTGACAATTGTGCGGTCATGCCAAGCTGTAGCTACGATTGTGAGGTATCATCGCAAATGTCAGAGCGTGAGCATCAATTTTAGCTCTAGACCTCCTGTGTAACTCTAAACTGGTAACCTGAAAAGGCTTTTTAAAGCGTCGCCTATAAAAATTTCTAGGTACCATAGTTTGGCGCCATTCCACGGGTGTACGCAAATTTGAAAATATGACATGATATGTTAGGTATCTATTTACTCGGCATAACATCATCCTTTATATTTAAAAAAAAAAAAAATAGGTAATATAGAGTGTTTGTGTGCAATAAAATTCTGTAAAACGTATTTTTTCCAAGAAAATTGCGCAAATTCCATGTGTGGAATAAAAAAAATGCAACACCCACCATTATAGTCTCTATGGCCTCTGCTAAAAAATATATATAATGTTTGGGGGTTCTAAGTAATTTCTAGCAAAAAAATACTGATTTTTACATGTAGGAGAGAAATGTCAGAATTGGCCCGGCAGGGAAGTGGTTAGGAGCCCCAAACTTAACCACTTGCTGACCGTATACTGTATATTTGCTACAGCAAGGCGGCTCTTCTGTTCAGGATCACGTACCTAGTACGTGATTCTGCACATCCGGGTTTTGCAGCACGCACGCGTGCCGGCGGCAGCCCGGACACAGCGAGAGCTGATTGGCGGGTACGGCAGACTCTATGTCCACAGGCACCCGCCGATGCTTCAGCACAAAGGCAGAATCGCGGTCTGCCTATGTAAACAATGCAGATCGCCGTTCTGTCACCACAGAGGACATGCATCTTATATCTCTGCTAAGCAGGGGCACGATCCATGCCTTCTCCTAGTACAAACACCTCTCCCACAGTAGTAAAGAACTGGTCAGGCACACATTTATCCCTTTGATCTCCCCTACCAGTGTCACTAGTACAGTACAGTGACAGTGCATATTTGTAGCGCTGATCACTGTATTAGTGTCTCTGGTCCCCAAAAAGTGTCAAAAGTGTCAGTTAGTGTAGCGACTCTCAGCCGCAATATCGCAGCCCTGCTATAAGTCGCTTATCACCGCCATTACTAGTAAAAAATAAAAATAAATATCCCATAGTTTGTAGACGCTATAACTTTTGTGCAAACCAATCAATATATGCTTATTGGAATTTTTTTAAAACAAAAATATGTAACAGAATACATATTGGCCTAAATTGATGAAGAAATTAGATTTTTTACATTTTTTTTTATTGGATATGTTTTATAGCAGAAAGTAAAAAAATATTTTTTTCTTTCCGAAGTTGTCGGTCTTTTTTTCGTTTTTAATGCAAAAAAATAAAACCACAGAGGTAATCAAATATCACCAATATCACCAAAAGAAAGCTCTATTTGTAGGAAAAAAAGGACATAATTTGGGTACAGCTTTGCATGACCGCACAATTATCAGTTAAAGTAATGCAGTGCCGTAAGCAAAAAATGGCCTGGTCATGAAGGGGGGGGGGGAATCTTCCGGAGTTGGTTAAAAAGTGGTTAAAAAAAAAAAAATTAGTCCCAGAAAATCTAGACCCCCCCCCATAATGTCTCACACTCTATCCCATTCCCTAACGTTATGGGACGAATTATGCCAACTACCCTCCCTAACCTCTGAAATTTGCCCTCTAGTGCACATATTCCACAACCCACAATTCCCACCGGGCGTGAACGTCAAATCTTTCCAATGGTGGCTGGACAAGGGGATGTACCGTATTGGACACTAATTCTCGATGGCAGGCCCACTGACCCTGAAACACTGTATAAACAAACTTGAGCTACCAACCTCAGAAAGATTCATGTTTCAGCAAATTTCCCACTTTTTCTTCCCAATCTGGAAGAACAAATCTGTACCCTTAGAGTTTACAAACTATGAACGCTGGTGCCGACAGGTAAGGGAACAAAAAGGTGGGATATCAATAATCTACACAGCACTATCCAAACCCTCTTCCAGGTTTCCATATATGGAGGCATGGGAAAATGACCTACAAGAAACCTGGGATCTGGAGGAAAGGCATCAAGCGATATTGAGAACCTTTAAAGGTATAATGAACGTCTCCCTAGTCAAAGCCAATGTGAAGGTAATCACTAGAAGGTACCTGGTGCCCACTAGACTGGCTATTATGTCCCCCTCAGCCTCTCCACTGTTTTAGGGATTGTCACACTCTTGGTTCCATGATCCACGTATGGTGGGAATGCCCGAAAATTAGAGGCTTTTGGAACAAAATGTTCAACCCTATCAGGAAAGTATTGGGACAATCTGTTCCAAAGTCTGCCCAAGTGGCGACACTGAATTTCCCCATACCTCTAACCCCCAAACACACTCAAAAAATAATTTTCTTTATCCATTTGGGGGCAAAGATGACAATTGCCAAAGCTTTGGAAATGACCCACAGTCTCCTTCCATGCTGCGAAAAGTAAAATATCCTGGATCACGACCAGGCATGTACTGGCCATTGGGACTACAGGGAGTTTCCCGGTGGGCCGATGGCTCAGTGGGCCGATTTCAGTGACAGTGGACCGCTGCCTCCCTCCAGTCCTCTGTCCCCCCCCGCAGTGCTCACCTCCTCTCCCTGGCTAGTTATGCAGCGCGCCTGAATACAGACATGATGCTCAGGAGTCAACACTTAGAAGCTCATCATACGATCTGGAAGGAGGGCGGCCTCACTTTCCTGCCTAATCTTGTTCCATGGGGGGGGGGGGGGGGCGCCAAACTGATTCTTTGCCCCAGGTGAAATAATGTCTAGCTTCCCCACTGATACTGCCTATAAGAGAAATAATGTAGAATGGCTAATAGCTAGTGGGGGGGCTTGGGTGGCAAGCCGGCATGGGAGAGACCTGTCAAAGTGGGCCAGTCTGGGTGAAGTCCAGGGCCAAATTTTTGTCCCAGTCCAGCCCTGATCACGACCCAAGAAAAAATGGTTAGCTCCATCTTGAACACCACCAGTTCATTCCAAGCAACATTAGAACCCTGGGCCAGATATGTAGGAATACTGCTCATTCCTGGAAGCTAATTAACACGAAATAGGGGCCACCTCCGGAATCTGGCTCCCTCACCTCCTTCTCTTTTCTTCCTTCTCTCATCTCTCTTTCCTCTTCTTCTCTTCTAGGTGAAGGTAATAATGTTGAGATCCAAGTTTTAATTATGGTTGTCTTCTACCTGTTTTTGGCATTTCAACAGCAGGTGGTCGAAAATTGCCATTGGTTAGGTAACTAGAAATCCACTACCAATACTGGAATGTTCCTTCCCCTGTTGAGATACACTTCGTTAGATCTCCCAGCATCCCTGGAAACTACTGTCATTTCCAAGTTGCTTGTACAGAGGGCACCGGTCACTTCTTACCCTTGGCAGCCGACTCATGACACAGTGTGAACCCCGCTAGGGGTGTCATGAGCGACGGACCAACATGATGCCTTATTAACAGTTGGGAATTATTACCCAGTTATTAGACTACCTTTACCTTTTTGTAACAATGTCTTACCAATACCTTGCAGAGTGATATTTGTTTAGATAGACAACGATCAATGTGAATTTGACAATTTGTTCATTTTCTTTATTATGAATGCTATCTCTTGTCATGCAATTTTTTTTTCAATAAACATTTTAAAACTTTATAAAGTATAAAATGTATATATTTAAAAAAAAAAAAAAACAAAAGAAACAACAAACCCAAAATATCACTTTTTTTTATGATGGATAGGACAGCAGCTAAAACTGACCAAAATAAAATCAAAGTCTCAAAGCCCCCCCCCCCCCCCCCCCATAATTAGAACCTGAACATTCAGCAATCAGAGTTAAAGTACAGTTTATTAACTGCGGCCCCTGGGCCAAATGTTGCCCCTTACTATCTTCTATCAGCCCTTGGGCACTGTTCCTCCCACTGATATAATGCACTATTCCACCCCACTGACACATTGATGAGGCAACCATTCTTTCCACTGACACCAACATTGGGGAACTATTCCTCCCAGTAACGCCAACCATGGAGCATTGGGGTTATTTACTAAAACTGGAGCGTGCCAAAAATCTGGTGCAGCTGTGCACAGTAATCAGCCTTCAACTTCAGCTTGTTCAGTTAAAGGGATGTAAAGGTATGAATTTTTTCACCTTAATGCATTCTATGCATTAAGGTGAAAAAACTTTTGAAAATACCGCCGCCCCCAGCCCCCAGCCCCCCCACCGTTTTACTTACCTAACCCCTCGAAATTCGGCTGCTCAGCCTGGCCGCTGATTGGCTACAGGTGGATGGATTGGAGGCAGCGCAGCCATTGGCTCGCGCTGCTGTCAATCACATCCAATGACGCGGCACGCTGGGGGGCGGGGCCGAGTGATACAGCGAGCGGCTATAGTCCGCCGGCTGTATCACGGGAGCGTGCCCGCAATAACTAACCACCATGCGAGGGAGCTCGCATGAAGGAGGTTAATTATTGCGGGGAGGAGCTGAGACAGCCGCCGAGGGACCCCAGAAGACCAGGTTCGGGGCCACTCTGTGCAGAACGAGCTGCACAGTGAAGGTAAGTATAACATGTTTGTTATTTAAAAAAAAAATAAAAAAATACCTTTACAACCCCTTTAAGCTTTGACAATAAAACCTGAAAGCTTTGCAAAGAATACCCAGAAACATGCAGGGAAAAACAAAACAGCATTTTTGCTTACACATGGTTGGCTGATGGAAGTCAGCAGAACTTCTGCTCATTTACTAATCTCTGCAGGAATTGCTCTTGCAGAGTGCAACTACACTTTGCAAAGTGCCACAGTCTATTTGACTTTAGTAAATCACCCCCATTGCTCCTTTCACAAACACCAATGCTAAGACACTATTCTTCCCACTGATATAAATGATTGGTAACTATTCCTACCACTGATACCAATGATGGGGCACTATTCCTTCCACAGACACCAATGATGGGGTACTATTTCTCTACTGATACCAATGATGGGGCACTAATTCTCCCACTGATACCAATGATGGAGCACTATTCATCCCACTGATACCAATGATGGGGCACTATTCCTCCCACCAACACCAATGATGGGGCACTATTCCTCCCACTGATACCAATGATGGGGCACTATTCCTCCCACTGATGCCAATGATGGGGCACTATTCTTCCCACTGATACCAATGATGGGGCACTATTCCTCCCACCAACACCAATGATGGGGCACTATTCTTCCCACTGATACCAATGATGGGGCACTATTCCTCCCACTGACACCAATGATGGGGCACTATTCTTCCCACTGATACCAATGATGGGGCACTATTCCTCCCACCGACACCAATGATGGGGCACTATTCCTCCCACTGATACCAATGATGGGGCACTGTTCCTCCCACTGACACCAATGATGTGGCACTATTCTTCCCACTGACACCAATGATGGGGCACTATTCCTCCAACCGACACCAATGATGGGGCACTATTCCTCCCACTGACACCAATGATGGGGCACTATTCTTCCCACTGATACCAATGATGGGACACTATTCCTCTCACTGATACCAATGATGGGACACTAGGACAGAGCTCTTGCTGATATGCCTTTTGCAGTAGTTTGGTCGATTTTTAGGTGGAATGTCTTAAAAAATAAATAAAAATAAATAAATAAAAATAAATAAATAAATAAGAGAAAAAGACAGAATGGCTTAACTTGGGCAGATAGTCAACTGATGTAGACAGCTATCCTCCAAATGAAAATCTCAAATGCTTCAGATCGGTATATTTTTGGGTGGAAAAAAAAAATAAAAAAAAAAATATATATATATATATATATATATAGAGAGAGAGAGAGAGAGAGAGAGAGAGAGAGAGAGAGAGAGAGAGAGAGAGAAAAAGACTGAGTGGATTAATTTGGGCAGATAGTCAACCGGTGTACACGGCTATCCTACCATTGAAAATCTCAAATGCTACAGATACTTTTGGGTGGAATACTTTAAATAAAAAATACAAAAAATAAATAAATAAGAGAAAAAAAAAAAAACAGAATGGATTAACTTGGACAGGTAGTCAACTGATGTAGACAGCTATCCTCCAATTGAAAAACAGATTGGTATATTTTTGGGTGGAATGCCTTAAAAAAAATAATAATAATAATTAAAAATATCTAAAGAGAAAAAAAAAACTGAATGGTATACCTTGAGCAGATGGTCAACTGACATACACAGCTATCCTCCTGTTGAAAATATCAAATTCTACAGATTGGCTAAAAAAAAATAAATAATAATAATAATACTTGCACTACATTTCTTAGAATGCCTAGACAGTTGATGCTCCCCAGCCAAAGCCTATGTTGGCCATAGGGAAGCGATGGAGTCTTACTAAATGCAAGCACACATCAGCTACAATTGTCACTGAACAAACACCAAGCAGAACAACAATTAAGATCAAATTAATTTGTGGAGTTGCAAGTCGAAGGCTTTCAGATGTTTACAGGATCTCCATGATGGATGAATTATCTGCTGCACTTCCACAAATCACAGCTAGTGGAGGTTTAAAAACATGCAGAGAGATGGGAAATTCCACGAGGTTTCTAGGTAACTAGAATTGAGACAAACACTAAGGATTTCAGATGGGGCATTTCTAGACAATCTTACGGGTTGTCAGAATCACGCCGCACTGACATGTCAATTTGATCCCTTTTGTGCATTCAGCTAGAGTGTCTCCAAGTATTCTTCTGTACTTTGATTTTTTTTTTCTCTCTCTCCTTTTGTCCCAACAGACCGTCTCCCAGTGGTGCTTGACAGTGAATGATCTTTCACACCCCCTGACTGCCCTATAACTTTCCAGACATAACCTTTGACATCACATTTGACAGTTTAATTTATTGTCCGGTGTTATGATTTATAGGGAGCTCCTTTGAATAATTAACAGAAAACAGGTGGTAGCACAATATTTTTTGATTACGCAGCAAAATAATACAATGTCGATTTCTTTCTTTTCTTTATTCGACTGAAAAAGACATCAAAACAATTAGAGATTCGGCACAGCAAATCTATTATAACCCTCTGTCTGGCTCTTGTGAATTGTCTTGGGAAGTGGACCAGTTGCAAAAAAAAGAAAAAAAAAAGAAAAAAAATCTTTTTCTTTGTTTGTTTTCGAACATAACAAATAACATAAAAATTGTATACTTTTTAACAAAGCAAATATGTATTGTTTATTTATCATTTAATATTGTATTATTTATATTTAACCCTCTGTCTGGCTCTTGTGAATTGTCTTGGGAAGTAAGACTGGACCAGTTGCAAAATAAAAATAAATAAATACATATTTTTAAGTAAGACCGGATCAGCTGTAAGAAAAAAAAAATATTTTTCTTTGTTAGATTTTGAAAGTAACAAATAACATCATTAAAAAAAAAAAAAAAAGTGAATATTTATCATTTATTTATCATTTATTATGTTATTATTTATTTCATGTATTTTATAAATTTATTTTTTATTTTCTAAATAGCTTGTGATAAACATTTAAAATTTGATCCCTGTCTGTTGAACTAGATAGACTTGTGTCCTTTTTCAACCAGACTAACTTTGTAACTATGTAACTTATCAAGTAACAGAGGCAAGAATTTGGACAAGTGTAGATCTATACTCAGACAAAAAAGTAAAAAAAATACATATCAATAAAACAAAACAAAAAAACACCAAAAAATATATAGATTAAAAAAAAAAATTGGCCAGACCAATTTTTTTCTGCTGTCACTCTTTTATGTTTCTATGATTTCAGCTAAAAATTTCAGCTTGGCAAAGCATTTATCAAGTAACAAGTGCAAGATTTTGGACAAATATAGATCTATGCTCAGAAAAAAAAATGTAAGCCCCCCCAAAAAATAAAAAATAAATAAATAATCATATATATAAAAAAAAAAAAAAAACCTAAAAAAAAAAAAATTATATATATATATATATATATATATATATATATATATATATATATATATATATATATATATATATATATATATATATTTTTTTTTTTTTTTTTTTTAATATATATATAAACATGTATATGTATAAAATATAAAAATGGTGCCATTGCTGTTTCCATGTTTCTATGATTTCAGCTAAAAAATTTAGCTTGGTAAAGCATTTAATATGGTAATAAATATCTTTACCTAAAAATGTTTTTTAAAAATCTTCAGACCAGAACTTGGCTCTGCAAGAAAGTACTAGGCAACAAGCCACTGTAAACTAAAGCATTGCCGGTTTATACTTGAATTCATATTTAAGTCCAAGTTTGGCTAGAAATTTTTAAGCAACTCACTCAACGCAAGTATTAAATCTGTCCAGAGTCCATGGATTGTCTGTTAAAATGAACTAATATATAAATATACTGACACTTTAACAAAGATCATAATTTTTGGGGCATTTTTATTATAAATCAGGCTTAAATTTTTTTTTTAAACATGATTGGGTTAAAAGGGAAATTTCCAACATCTCATCTCATCTCACTCAATGGATATATATATATATATATATATATATATAGACACTTTAACACAGATTATACATTTTGGGGATTTTATCATAAATCACACTTTAAAATGATTTTAAAACATGATTGGGTTGAAATGAAAATTTCCAACATCTCACCCAATGCAATATTTAATCTGATCAATGTCCAGAAATTGTTGGTTGAAATTAATTTTCTAAGATTTTATATATAATATTAAGAGAGAGAGAGAAAGAGAGAGAGAGAGAAAGAGAGAGAAAGAGAGAGAGAGAGAGAGAGACTTTAACGCAGATTATAAATTTGGGGGATTTTATTATAAATTAGACTTTAAAATGATTTTAAAACATGATTGGGTTAAAATGAAAATCTCCAACATTTCACTCAATGCAATATTTAATCTGACCAGAGTCCAGAAATTGCCGGTTGACATGAACTGTCTAATATATGTATACTGACACTTTAACACAGATTATAATTTTTGGGGGATTTTAATATAAATCAGACTTTAAAATGACTTTGAAACATGATTACATTAGCAATGAAAGCACAAGGGAAGGGCAGCACTTTACATGTATATAATTAGGACTAATCATAATTTTGTAAATTAATTAACAAACATACTTCCAAGAGAAACCCAAATTCCACAAGGGTGACTATGAAGACTGGCAAATTATCTTGTTAAATGGTATTTGTCCCTTACCTAGTGGAGTCGTTGGATTACCATTACATCATGATCTGACTAGTTTAAATCCAATTTCTAGTGTTTTAGTTTCCCATCAATTCTTAAATTAATTATTTGCAAGCAAGCATGGCTTAATTTTTCCATAGAGGTTTTGATTAGAGGCTGTGACCCCTAGCATCTTCTGTACAATACCAGTGACTCCTGATGACCTCTGACATCTGATTCAACAAAAAGGAACGGCCGCACTAGATCTTCCATATTCAGCAATCTTTTTTTTTTTTTTGTCCTCAAATGAATAATTAACCTTGTCTACATCTTAATCAGAATTTTTTTCTTTTCATCTCCATACTGATTGCTATCATATTTCAAGCAGCATAAAACTAAATGTGGCAAGTGGATGGTCATCTTCTTTACCAATAATATGAAACTACTACCCTAAATAGTTGCCTGTTGAACAATCTAAGGCATAAGTTTCATATATTAGGGTGCTATATTATTGTAATATATTATTACAATAATATAGCACCCTTATAAAAGGAAATGTTGGAGCCTAAATTTTGATATTTTAACCTGCGCTTGGAATTCGACCATTTTTCTATGACTTACAGCAATTGGCTTTCATATGTTTACTTAGAACAAAATCACTACACCTGGGCATAACCCCCCCAAAAATATTTTTTAATAAAAAAATGGCCCACACAAATAAATATACACTATATTACCAAAAGTATTGGGACACCTGCCTTTACACGCACATGAACTTTAATGGCATCCAAGTCTAATGCCGCGTACACGCGATCGGAATTTCCGACAACAAAACCGTGGATTTTTTTCCGAAGGATGTTGGCTCAGACTTGTCTTGCATACACACAGCCACACAAATGTCGGAAATTCCGAATGTGAGAACGGGGTGACGTACAACACATACGACGAGTCAAGAAAAAGGAAATTCAATAGCCAGTGCGGCTCCTTCTGCTTGATTCCGAGCATGCGTGAGCTTTTGTGCGACGGACTTGTGTACACCCGATCGGACTTTCCGACAACAAGTGAAGTTGGCGGAAAATTTGAGAACCTGCTCTCAAACATTGGTGTGCGGAAATTCCGACAGCAAATGTTCGATGGAGCATACACACGGTTGGACTTTCCGACAACAGGCTCACATCGAACATTTCCCGTCAAAAAGTCTGACCGTGTGTACGCGTAATTAGTCTGTAGGGTTCAATATTGAGTTGGCCCACCCTTTGCAGCTATAACAGCTTCAACTCTTCTGGGAAGGCCGTCCACAAGGTTTAGGAGTGTGTCTATGGGAATGTTTGACCATTCTTCCAGAAGGGCATTTGTGAGGTCAGGCACTGGTGTGGATGAGAAGGCCTGGCTCACAGTCTCCGCTCTAAAGGGGTTCGATCCGGTTGAGGTCAGGACTCTGTGCAGGCCAGACAAGTTCCTCAACCCCAAACTCGCTCATCCATGTCTTTATGGACCTTGCTTTGTGCACTGGTGCACAGTCAGGTTGGAACAGGAAGGGGCTATCCCCAAACTGTTCCCACAAAGGTGGGAGCATGGAATTGTCCAAAATGTCTTGGTATGCTGATGCCTTAAGAGTTACCCTCACTGGAACTAAGGGGCCAAGCCCAACCCCTGAAAAACAACCCCACACCATAATCCCTCCTCCACCAAATGATTTGGACTAGTGCACAAAGCAAGACATGGGTAAGTAAGTTTGGGGTGGAGGAACTTGACTGGCCTGCACAGAACACCTTTGGGGTGGATTAAAGCAGAGACTGCAAGCCAGGTCTTCTCGTCCAACATCAGCGCCTGACCTCACAAATGTGCTTCTGGAAAAGTGATCAAACATTCCCATAGACAAACTCCTAAACCTTGTCAACAGCCTTCCCAGAAGAGTTGAAGCTGTTATAGCTGCAAAGGGTGGGCCAACTCAATATTGAACCCTACAGGCTAAGACTGGGATGATGTATAAAGGTAGAGTTTCAAAATACCAAAATATTGTAATAATACTCAATATGCCAAAAATGTGTATGGGTTGAGAGCTGCTCGTTATAAGACTTAAGGTAAGTCGATAAATCTAACAACCAGAAGGAATATACCATGCTCTCAAAACCCCCAATAGAAATTAAAGTGTCATTAAAACATAAATAGGCATACAACTAGAGTCCATAAGAAAAGTCCAATTAAAGTACTCAGTGCAAAGAAACTCCAAAAATAATGAAAAGGTGACACCAAAAAAGAAAGAGATTGTGTTCTTCCTCTCCACCCGACACCTGCTACACAGCGCACTCACCAGAGATCCATGACTCCTTTTTTCGAAGTCAAAAAACGCTTAACAGATCCTCAACTGGCGGTCTCTCATACCAAGCCATGGAGTTCAGCTCTCTCTTCCATCCAGTAGTTAATCCCATACATATGGATAAATGGGTACCAGCATACATTTATTGGTGCTCCTGCCCCTTTAAGAGACCATAAGTAACTCAGTAACATGAAGAGGGAGATAAAGGAGCCTCTAATAGTGTAATACTTTCAATTTATTAAAAAAAAAGGTTAAAATTGCACTTACATTCAAGTAAAATACTCAGGCATCAAAAATTTAACTTAAAAATGCTGGTTTGCGTTCTACCTGCATTCCAAATACCGGAAGTGACATGTTGCAGAAAGTCCTGACCAATACGTTTCGTTAGCAATGTTTTTCATATGTATTAGTTTAAAAAATATCAAGCTGTAGTTCATGTAGAACAAGTCTTATGATGAGCTGATTAGACGCTCTTTAACATCTCAGCCCACAACAACGCACTGTATTTATGTTGGGGTGTGCTGCAGTCGGTTGTGCATCCGGCTCTATTAGATATAAGCAGTTGGTTTCATTCCGAATAAAAATTCTGACAAATTTTTCATTATTCAGAGTTTCGGATGTATCCGAATCTCCGAATTACAGTACAAAAGAATGTTACCAAATTCTCTGAATAAATAAGTTAAATTTGTTGCGAATTTCTGAAATTAGAATCGAAATTCAGATCGGATTTTAAATCTAACTCCATTTGAATTCAAAAGGGAATTTGAACTGTAAACATATTACTGAAATCAAAGACTATGTGTCTTATTAGTGTACCAATTTGAAATAATGCTGTTTTTTAAGCCAAAGGTGAAAGATGGAACTCCACGTTTACAATTCTTCAGCATCCCTCACTAAACTGTGCACTGTAAACGAATTGGATATTTTAAAATTTTTTTTCTCAGCACCTACTGTATATCTGCTGTATTCATTTTTCACTTCCTCCTCCCTGGCCATGGCCCATCGCATCATTTCCTGTTTGCAATGCCTTCTGGGAAGGGGCGGCAACTTCCTCTGACACTGCTGTTGCTATGGAAACCTGACCTGAAACCTATTACACTGCTTGTGCTGCACTGAGCATGTGCGAGAACTGCAAGGATGAGATCCAGGAAGAAATACAGTCTGGCTTCAGATGCCCACACTTAAGATGGCCACGGCCTGCTGCAAGTTTATAAAATAACAAACTTCTGCTATAAACTAACAAAACAGACCTTAGTTTACAGACTAACTTTACTAGAATACATTAAGCTTGTGTATTATAGGGGTATTTTTATTTAAAAAGTATAATTTCGGCCGGAACACTTTAACCGGTTCAATACAGGGCATTTTCATCCCCTTCCTTCCCAGACCAATTTTTAGTTTTCAGCGCTGTCGCACTTTAAATGACAATTGCGCGGTCGTGCGACGTTGTACCCAAACAAAATTGACGTCCTTTTTTTCCCACAAATAGAGCTTTCTTTTGGTGGTATTTGATCACCTCTGCGGTTTTTATTTTTTGCGCTATAAACAAAAGAAGACCGACAATTTTGAAAAAAACACAATATTTTTTACTTTTTGCTATAATAAATATCCCAATTTTTTTTTTAAAAAAACAAATTTTTTCCTCAGTTTAGGCCAATACGTATTCTTCTACATATTTTTGGTAAAAAAAATCGCAATAAGTGTATATTGATTGGTTTGCGCAAAAGTTATAGCGTCTACAAAATACGGGATAGATTTAAGGCATTTTTAA
Source organism: Aquarana catesbeiana (assembly GCF_042186555.1). NCBI lineage: Eukaryota > Metazoa > Chordata > Amphibia > Anura > Ranidae > Aquarana > Aquarana catesbeiana. The sequence goes on from NC_133326.1 coordinate 24,952,953, forward strand.
AAAATATATATTTATTTATTTTTTTTACTAGTAATAGCGGCGATCGTGATTTTTTTTCATGACTGCGACATTATGGCGGACACATCGGACACTTTTGACACATTTTTGGGACCATTCACATTTATACAGCGATCAATGCTATAAAATTGCATTGATTACTGTGTAAATGTGACAGGCAGTGAAGGGGTTAACCACTAGGGGGACACGAGGGGTTAAATATGTTTCCTAGGGAATGCTTCTAATTGTAGGTGGCGGGGACGTACAAGGGGAGGAGACCGATCGGTGTTCCGCTGTACTGGGAACATAGATCGCTCTCCTCTCACCTGACTGGACGTGGATCTGTGTGTTTACACACACAGATCCACGGTCCGGCCCGGTTAACAGGCAATCGCGGGTGCCTGGCGGACATCGCGGCCGCCGGGCACACGCACCGGGTCCCGAGCAACGCAGCGCGCGCCCCCCTAGACGGCCGGGAACCTGAGGTCATCGTATGACGTCCACCAAGGATGGGAGATCCCATCTGTGGACGTCATATGTCTATACGCGGGTATTGAAGTGGTTAAAGATTGATTTTAATCGTTAGCTGAAGATTTTTCTTTTCTTTGCAAGTGTAAAATTGATAAAAAAGAAACCAGTTAAACATTGTACATAATAAAATGTTGAAAGCAAGATATTGTATTTATTAATTAGAACACTTCACCTATTTTGAATAAGCTTATTTTTAATACAAGCAAGATCAATGTGTATAAAGAACAACCAAATGTTTGGTCGCTCTGGCTGAGCTTCAGAGATCCTGTGTGGAGATGGGACAATTTTCGAGAACGACAACCATCACGGCCGGCCTCCACTGATGTGGCCTTTATTATGGCAGAGTGTCTAGATGAAGATGGAAGCCTTTCCTCATTGCAAAACACATTAACCAATTTGCGCCCGCGCTATAGCCGACAGATTACTACAGCACGGGCTTAGAATGCTGGGAGGGAGTACATGGGACTTGGCTGATCACATATCGGGGTAAAGGGACAATCACAGCAGGCCCTTTACCATGTGATCAGCTGTCAGCCAATGACAGCTGATCACGGAAGCAAACAGAAGCCAGTTACCAGCTTTTCTTTTTCTCATGCGGTCAGCGTGAAGAAAAGAAGAAAGCCATTAACCGGCTTTTGTTAGAGCAGTGGTTCTCAACTCCTGTCCTCAGGACCCATTAACAGGCCAGATTTGAAGTATTACCTTGGGGAGATGTAGACTAGAATACTGCAATCACTGAGCAGTAAATGATATCACCTGTGATGTATTTCAGTTATCTTGCAAAACTGGCCTGTTAGTGGATCCTAAGGACAGGAGTTGAGAACCACTGTGTTAGAGGGACATTGGACCCCTTAGTGATCACCAGTGCTGCTAATCAGTGCCCTCCAGTGCCGCTAATCAGTGCCTACCAGTGCCGCCTATCAGTGCCCATCAGTACTGCTAATCAGTGCCCATCAGTACCGCCTATCAGTGCACAACAGTGCCACCTATCAATACCGTTCAGTGCTGCCAATCCGTGCCCATCAGTGCCTCCTGATCAGTGCCCACTAGTGCTGCCTCAACAGTGCCACCTATCAGTGCCCATCAGTACTGCTAATCAGTGCCTATCAGTGCCGCCTATCAGTGCACACCAGTGCCACCTATCAATACCCTTCAGTGCTGGCAATCCGTGCCCATCAGTGCCTCATCATCAGTGCCCACCAGTGTCGCCTATCAGTGCCCATCAGTGCTGCTTATCAGTTCCTATCAGTGTTGCCTATCAGTGCCAACTATCAGTGTCCATCAGTGCCATGCATCAGTGCAGCCTCATCAGTGCCTCCTGATCAGTGCCCACTAGTGCTGCCTCATCAGTGCCACCTATTAGTGCCCATCAGTGCCGCCTATCAGTGTCCATCAGTGCCACCTCATCAGTGCCCATCAGAGCAGCCTATCAGTGCCCATCAGTGCCACCTATCAGTGCCCATCAGTGCAGCCTATCAGTGCCAATCAGTGCCGCCTATCAGTGCTCATCAGTGAAACCTCATCAGTGCCCATCAGAGCAGCCTATCAGTGCCCATCAGTGCCCCCTATCAGTTCCCATCAGTGAAGGAGAAAAATTACCTGTTTGCAAAATTTTAGAACAAAATATAAAAAATGTTTTGTTTATTTTTCAAATTTTCTGCCTTTTTTTGTTTGTTTAGCAAAAAATAAAAAACCCAGTGGTGATTAAATACCACCAAAAGAAAGCTCTATTTGTGTGAAAAAAGGACATGAATGTGGGTACAGTGTTGCATGACTGCGCAATTGCCATTCAAAGTGTGACAGCACTGAAAGCTGAAAATCGGTCTGGGCAGGACGGGGGTGAAAGTGCCCGGTAAGTAAGTGGTTAAAGTCTTCTTGGATTTTTCAAAAAAGCACCTGAAGGGCTCTTAGACTGTGAGGAACAAGAATAATCTCTGGTCTGAAGAAAGAAATATAGAACTTTTTTGTCTCCATTGTAAATGTCCTTTATGTAGGAAACCATTTCAGCAGCCGAATCAAATTTTTTTTTTCGGTTTGATCGTTTAAAATCTGAAAAAATGGGGGAAAATTTAAGAAAATTTGAAATAATAAAGTAAACAAATTTCGAATACAAATTACGAATAAAAATTTCCAAAAACGAATTCAACGAATCAACCGAATTTAATGAAACTAAATAAATAGATTAACGAATCTAAACGCAACGAAATGAAACATTTTTTTTTCCATCCTGTTGTCAGGGCTGTTAAAAATCGCAGGGCCCTGTACAGACTACCTGCTGGATCCCAATCCCAATTTAATTCCCATGGCTATACCTATGTATTTATTACTAGTAATCGAGGGACCAGGCAAAATTTGATTCACAGTAGGTCAAGTGGATCCTAAACTCTAGGGATGCACTGATACCGGATTTTTCAAGTACTCACCGATAACAAGTACCGATACCTTTGGTCAAGTACTCACCGATAACGAGTACCGATACCTTTGTGGTGCGATTTGAGGCCATACAATATGAATGGGCTCAAATTGCACTGCAAAGAATCGCATGGGATTTGAACAGGTATATAGTGCGTTTCCTGTCTGAATCGCATTCGGTTTCCTGAACTGTTCCTGTGTGAACCCAGGCTGAAATCACTATGACAAGCCTGGGTTCACATATGAGCGGTGCGGGAAACCGCATGTTATTCAGACAGGAATTGAACTGCATGCAATTCTTTGTAGTGAAATTTAAGCCCATTCATTTTATATGGGCTCAAATCGCACCGCAAAGGTATCAATTTCGGGTATCGGAGCACTCGTGAAAATATTCGGTATCTGTGCAACCCTATTAAAATCCTATCCCAAACACAGCAGCAGACTCTATTGGAGTCTATGGGAGCTAAATCTTGTTATTTTTCCAAGGCCAGTTTATAAGCTTTTGTTTAACCCCTTGACTTTCGGAAGGTTTTACCCCCTTCATGACCAGAGCATTTTTTGCTATTCAGCACTGCACTAGTTTAACTGGTAAATTGCGCGGTCATGCAACACTGTACCCAAATGAAATTTTTAGAATTTTTTTTCACACGAATAGAGCTTTCTTTTGGTGGTATTTGATCACCACTGGCTTTTTTATTATATAAATAAAAAGAAAACAATTTCTGTTAAAAAAAAAAATCCAATAAAAAAAAATAAAAAAATCTAATTTCTTCATAAACTTAGGCCAAAATACCACTAGCTAGTTTACAGAAGCCGGCTGAGATCCGCCTATCCCTACACTAGCTTCCCATTGCCCAACAAATAATATTCAAAACACTTATGCCGTGTACACACGAGCAAACTTTCGACAGACGGAACTCTGAAGGACTTTTTGACGGACTTTCGACGGAGTTCCGACGCAACGGACTTGCCTACACACGATCACACCAAAGTCCGACGCATTCGAACGTGATGATGTACGACTGGACTAAAATAAGGAAGTTCATAGCCAATAGCGAATAGCTGCCCTAGCATCGGTTTTAGTCCGTCGGACTAGCATACATACGAACGGATTTTTCGTCCGTCGGAAAGATTTGAAAAATGTTCCAAATCTAAAGTCCATCTGATTTTCGACAGAAAAGGTCCGCTGAAGGTCCGATGAAGCCCACACACGGTCGGATTGTCCGCCGGATTTGTTCCGTCGAACCAGTCCGGTCGAAAAGTGGGTGTTCATGGCATAACAATAACATATAAAGCCATTTACAACTCTGCCCTGAGCTACATCACCCATCTTATCTCCAAATATCACCCAAACCGTCCTCTCCGCTCCTCCCAAGACCTCCTGCTCTCTAGCTCCCTATTCTCCTCCTCCGACACTCATCTCCAGGACTTCTCCAGAGCCTTTCCCAACCTCACTACCCCAATTTGTCTGGTTATCTCTGTCTACTTTTAGGCGATCCCTGAAAACTCATCTCTTTAGGGAGGCGTATCGTGCCTTCAGCTAACAACCGTATCTTCTACTTCCCTCATCAGTTCATCCCTCATAACAGGATATTACCACCTCCGTACTTTACTGTAGGAACGATGTTATTTGGATGGTGAACTGTATTGGATTTCCACCAGACATATCATTTGGTGTTGAGGACAAATAATTCAATTTTAGTCTCATATGACCAGAACAACTTTTACCATGTGGCCTTAGAATCTTCAAGGTGCTTTTTGGCAAAGCTCAGTGGTGACTGCATGTGGCCTATCCTGCCTTCAACTAACAACTGAATCTTCTACTTCCCTCATCAGTTCATTCCCCATAACAGACTTTTACCACCTCCATGCTTTACTGTAGGAACGGTGTTATTTGGAGGGTGAGCTGTATTCGATTTCCACCAGATATATTGTTTGGTTCAGCTAACAACTGAATCTTCTACTTCCCTCATCAGTTCATCCCTCACAGTTACTAACTTTTGTTTCACCAGCCGCACCCTATTAGATTGTAAGCTCGCAGGGCCCTCCTAAACCTCTTGTATTGAATTGTATTGTTGCTGTATTGTCTACCTTTATATTGTAAAGCGTTGTGCAAACTGTTGGCACCATATAAATATTGTATAATAATAATAATAATAAAAATAATAATTTAGAGTCAATAGTGATAAATGATGGACTTCCATTAGCTAGAGCTTCGAGAGGGGGTAGACTGTCCAAATACGACCAGTTTGTTTAGCTGTTTGCTGAACTGTGAACTAGCAGGGTTTGGGTTGAGCTCATGTATAACACATACCCGAAGATCCTCCCTACACAAGCATTATAGCATCACAATACAAAAGACAGAGGTAACAATATACCGGCTGCTTTAAGCTTTCGGCTTACAGTTCATAATTGTGGATAAACGGACTCTTGATTGATCGTTTAAATGTTTCTTTTTAGCCTAAAAGCCAAGAACCTGTCCCCTTTACTGATTCTAAATGTAGGTAGGGCAGCACAATATGATGTTCTGTGCACTGACCCCTATGATAACTGAAAATGCCAGCTCTGTGCCTGTAGCCCAAATGTTTTTGCAGTACACAAGGAGGTTTCTCTGATGCTAATTATAAATTTAATTTGCATTTTAATTGGAATGGTAGCAAACTAAAAGCAAGGCAGCTGGAGAATTTTGAACGCTTTGCAGTGATTTCTTGCTTGTATCTCCCAGTGTCCTTTGCTGTCCTCCAGCTCACTTCCATTTACATGCATGTTGTTTTGCATTTTCTCTTTTGCTCAAATGACATTACTACATTTAAAGAACATTTAGCAAAAAAAAAAAAAATCACATGTAGGAGAGGTGCAGCTCTACCCAATTCTTTCTTTTCCAGTAGCTGTCATTTTCATTGGTTACGAAAAATGTACATATTTCATTCTGTCTTTATTTTATTTTGATCTCTTTCCGTGTGTACATGAATGTGATGTCACTTTTAAAATGACCTTAAAGGTCCCTGAGAGAGAAGCGCTAATAAACTCTCCTCTCCGACAGCCATGTCTCCTACCTCCTACCTCCCCTCTGTTCCAGCTCTGCAGCCTCTGTCAGTCTCTTCAACATTTGACACTTCCAGAATGCCATGATTTCCTCCTTCCATCCCTATATCACTACAGAACTCATTATTTACCTAAAGCAACATGACAAGGTTTGGGAGGAACTACCCATTTTATAGGAAAAAAGTCAGCAGCTTCTCAGGGTTCTTGTTCCTCTACAACAGTGTTTCTCAACTCCAGTCCTCAAGGCGCACCAACAGGTCATGTTTTCAGGATTTCCACTATTTTGCACAGGTGATTTGATCAGTTTCACCACCTTAGTAATGACCACAGTCGTTTCATCTGAGGGAAATCCTGAAAACATGACCTGTTGGTGCGCCTTGAGGACTGGAGTTGAGAAACACTGCTCTACAATACCGTCTTGGTTTCTAGACTCGGCTATCAATACCAGACGACTCACAGCTGACTTGCTACTGAACTGTTGCAGGACACGGCCTACCATGAGTTTAGTCCTGCAACCTCCTAGGTTGTAAGATACTATCCCAGGAGGCTGTGGGCAGGGGGTAGAGGGCAACATCATTCTTACCTAGTAGAGAAACAAGGAAGTAAGAGCAGGTAACAAAAAAAGTTATTTGAGTTCCAATTTAAAAAAAAAAAAAGAAAATGTCAGACATTCCTTAACAGGTAGGGGAGAGGAAGAGAAAGGAGGTAACTTTAAAGAGGAGCTCCAGGCTCGTCCCCAAAAAAAGTCAGCAGTTACAAATACTGTAGCTGCTGACTTTTAATATTAAGGCACTTACCTGTCCAGGCATCCAGTGGTGTCCTTACCAAGCTGATTCTTCAATTGGCTATTGGGTGCTGGCACCATCATCTTGACTAAAGGTTTCCTACTGCACATGTGCGAAGCGTGCTGCCCTTTGTGAATGGGCTGCAGTCTTCTGTGGGGGAAAGAGGGGGGGCTGAAGGGCTAAAACCAGGTACCAGATCCCATTGCTTGTGCTCTCCACCAAACTGTCTAACCATCAAATGATTGGTATCATAACTGACCACATGTGCAGCACCATGGCAGTTGAAGGTCAAACAGAGGCCAAGAGGACAGCTTCCTTGGCTGAAAACAATAGGAGGGTTTAGTTCCACTTTAAAGTGGAACTTTAGTCAGAAAGTCCTGCTAGATCACTTCAGGTTGGTCCCTTTTGCAGGTATAGCTTAAAACTTTAAAAATAATTGTCTATACCAGGGGTCTCATACTGTCAGCCCTCCACCTGTTGCGAAACTACAAGTCCCATCATGCCTCTGCCTGCGGGAGTCATGCTTGTAACTGTCAGCCTTGCAATGCCTCATGGGACTTGTAGTTTCACAGCAGCTGGAGGGCCGTCAGTTTGAGACCCCTGGTCTATACTGTTTAAAATCCAGTAATACTGTACACTATCTCACCCTGCTCTGCACATGCTCAGTTGCTCTCTATTCTTAGGCACTGTGCCGAATTTGTAGAGGCCGATCTGCTGACAGCCTTAGGCCTGGTTCACACTGGTGCAACACACGTATGACTGTCTATCCGACTTTGCCCTGCGACTTCGGTCAAACTTTCATCTGACTTTAATGAATGGGATCCAATTTTGATCAGACTTTGAGATAGCACGACTGGGGCATGATGGGGCGGTGATGTCACAAGAGGATGGGGTCTCTGGATGACATCACCGGATCGCTATGCCCCATGGCTATATAAGTAATGGCACACGCTGGAGCTAACACAACAGCGGGAGCTAGAGTCGGGAGAAGAAAAGGAGGAAGAACCAGAAGAAGAAGCCAGTGGAGAGAGAAGAACCAGAGGAAGAAAAATGTCAAAAATCTGTGTACTGGTTTTATTTATTTTTTACATTTTTGGGTGAATGAGTAGGGGTACAAAGTACCCCATACCTCATTCACATAGGGTGACCCCTTGTTAAAGGGGGCTTACAGATTCCATAACCCCCTGTCACAGACCCCCACAACCACCACCCAGGGTTGTCGGGAAGAGGCCCCTGTCCCCATCGACTTGGGAACAAGGTGCTTTGGGGGGCATGTGGCCTAGTATGGTCCGGGGCGATGGGGGCTGTATGCTCAGACAAGGGTCTGGTATTGAATACCCCATGCTGTTTTTTTTGGTGTAGCGTTTCCTCACAAAATCCAGTCTGGTATGGCCTTGGGGGGGACCCCACGCCGTTTAAAAAAAAATTTGGCACGGGGCCCCCCCTTAAGATTCTCAGAGCACAAGTTGCATGCCACAAGTCTGATAAGTTAAGACCATGATCTGACTTGGATGTGGATTCAAATCAATGGGCTGAAATTGTGCCCAAGTCAGACCAAAGTAGTACAGGAACCTTTTTCAAAGTTGGATCGACTTGTGTCGGACCAGTTAAAACGGCTCTCATAGGGAACCATAGATTTATACACGTCATGCGATATGTGTTCCCAAAGTCAAAGCGTATGTCGCAGCAGTGCGAACCTGGCCTAAAGCAGAATTAAACCCTACTATACTTTATAACTAAGAAAGCTACTTATGTTTTATTTGTACCTTCCATGGTGCTGCACATGTGATCAGTTATGACACCACCCATTTGATGGTTTGATTAAGGAAACAAGTAAATGTAAGTTAGAAAACCTGGCATTTCAGGCATGTAACTGGTTTTTAAAATGTTAAATCAATGGTTTAGTTACGCTTTATGATTTACTGCTGCTCAGGGGCTCTGGTCTTCAATAAAATGGCAGTCTCCAGCAAGAAGAAACAGGAGCAATGCTGGAGGCAATTTATAGCACGCAGTAATTTTGCTAACCTATCTATTAATGTGGAATGTATTGCCTCGTTTCCACCGAGCAGTTGGGTTGGGGTCAGATCGGTTTGGAAGGCCTAGAATGGTCCAGCCTATTCAGGTGAGCGTTTCCACTGCAAGACGGACCGACAGGGGCCATACGCGGGTTTAGAAAAAATGCCGTCATGGCGTCACACGTCCACCAATCAGTGTAATGTATTGTAGCTCCGCCCTAACCGAACCGTTCCATTTTGTATGGCCCCACATCTGAAACAGGACCCTGAATGGAACGGTTCGGTTCGGTTGTATGGGCCGCTTTCATAATGGAAACACCCAAAATAGCGTACCGTACCGAACCGAACCGATCCGCTCAGTGGAAACGAGGCATATGTTGCTATAGAACATTAATTTTTTTATCAAGTTGTTATGAGTAAAGTTCCACTTTAAGTAAATTTGCCAATGTTTACCTCCTTCTAAAATCCTGGTTACTTGGCTGTTCCTAGCTTCAGTATTTTTCTTGTCATTGGCACAGAACGAGCATGCTGCTATTTTAATTAAAACTCTTATTCTTTACACTTGCGCAATTGAAATTGAAAGCTGAAAATTGTCCTGGGCAGGAAGGTGGCCAGTAGGCATGTGGTTAGGAGTGGCAAGTGGTTAAGTGTCCAGTAGGCAAGTGGTTAAGAGACTTGCAAGTAATCATATTTGTGGTAGCTGAAAATTATCATTCAGTACGGTAATTATTAAATTACTCACAAATATATTTTGGAAATAAAAAAAAAAAGGATTGCATGCTGCTTACCCTGTGAGAAGTAAATAGGACCTTTTGTAGAATGCGGGTTAAAATCCACCTAAAAAAAATCAGAGTTAAGGATTTCCCGTCTTTTAATCTCACAGTCACTCAGTGATATTCCATCACTTACTCTATAACTTGGCTTGACCCCGGGTCCATCTATGGACAGATCTGTCGTTTTCTCTATAAAGTGTCTCCTTGGTCATTTTAATTTCTTCTGCTTACTTTCCTCACGGTATCTTTGCTCAATAATTTTTCATTAACAGATTGACAATGACGGGAGACCCCGCTGAACCCTATCTTACTTCCTTGTATGTTTTAAATAATAAGTGCTTGTATGTCCAATAACCTTGTCGCCTCATCAGCAATCAGAAAATGAGCATGCAGATGTATGTAGAAAGTGATTAGGAGCAGAACCATTAAAATTGCCCTGGATTTACCACGCAGGTGTCAGAGGATAGATTCATTTCAGGACTGACGGCATTTCTTCTGTTCACCTACTAGCAGCAAACTCATTTTTCAGATAAAACTTGATAAATTAGTTTGTTTAATATAATACTCTGTGAAATGAGTAACTGAAAGATAAGATTCTTCAAGTTATTATAAGTGCTAGTTATTGCAAGAATAAAAAAAACAAAACAAAAAAAAAAAAACCGATAAAATAAAACTTTAATGATATTAGTACATTAAACTGATACACACAATTAGGGGTACTTGAAGTGAACCTGTGGGAAAACAGCTTTAGGAGAGAGAAGCCAGCAAATGGTGTTTAGACATATCTTTTATTTTATTATCCATAGCTTGGAGCCAGAAGCCCCCTGGAAGCACCTATGCAAATACTGACTTTTCTTCAGAGAGGATCTCACTTTAAGAGGGATCAAAGGTAAGTCCTGGCAGCTAATACTGTCAACGCTCTACTAAAGCTCTTAGTTTTATATCATTCATTTTTCCCATGGGCCCCCCTATACCTGAACTCAACACTGAACAATTTCTTTATGAATTGTGCATTGGAACACACACAACAGAAAATGGCAACCATTGGCTCAGGAGCCACCTAATACCCTTGGTATAGCTTTAAGCATCCCCTTAGAAGTTTACAGTACTCGTCCATCTGAACACGTTCTACATTCTATCCTTGCCATAACTAAAAAATAAATAAAGAATATTATGCCCTGCTAACAAATAAAATGTGCAACAAATAAACAAATAAACAGTATAAAATAACAAATAAAAAGTATCGTGCAATACACCAATAAAAAGATAAACAACAAATATTATATATAACATATATTATTATTATTATTATTATTATTATTATTATTATAATACACAATTTATATAGTGCCAACAGTTTACGCAGCGCTTTACAATGTAGAGGGGGACAGCACAATTACAGTACAGTTCAATACAGAAGGTACAGGAGGGCCCTGCTCATAGAGCTTACATTCTAAAGGGAGGGGGTGGTGGTACAAAAGGTAATAGATGCAGGGAATGATTTGATGGGGGTGACTCGGGGATAGTTGTTAGGTGGGTGTGGGATAGGCTTCCCTGAATAAGCGAGTTTTCAGGGATCTCCTAAATGTAGACAGGTTAAGGGCTGATCGGATATATACCGGGGCAGGGAGTTCCAGAGGATGGGAGAGGCCCTGGAGAAGTCCTGAAGGTGAGCATTGGAGGAGGTAACAAGGGAGCTAGAGAGCAGGAGGTCCTGGGAGGAGCGGAGAGGACAATTTGGGCAATATCTGCAGATGTGGTTGGTGATGTAGCTGGGGGTGATGTTGTGGATGGCCTTGTATGTTGTGGTTAGCATTTTGAATTTTATACAGTGGGGAAGGGGAAGCCAGTGAAGGGATTGGCAGAGAGGGGCAGCAGTTAGTGAGGTGTATTAGTCTAGCAGTAGCATTCATAATAGACTGAAGGGGGGGATAGTCTGCATAAGGGTAGGCCATTAAGGAGAGAGTTGCAGTAATCAAGGGAGTGAATAAGTTGCTTTGTGGTGTCATTAGTCAGGAAGGGTCAAACTCTGAAAAAGTTGCGGAGGTTAAGGCAGCAGGATTTAGCCAGTGATTGGATGTGGATATATATATGGGCTTTTTGTCAGTGGGAATGTGGGGGAACGCAGTTCTGGTACCTCCAGCACTAAATAGGGTACTGGGGTGTGCTGGAGGGTCTACTGATGCTGGCTGCTGGGGGATCTTTTGTCGCTGGAGGGATCTATTGTTGCAGAGGGTCTATTGTTCCTGGTGGGGGATCTATTGTTGTGGGAAGGGGTCCCCTGTTGCTGGCTACTGCAGAGTCTATTGATGCTGGCTGCTGGGAGATCAATTGTATTGTTGCTGGTGGAGATCTGTTGATATTGGGGGTGTTTTGTTGCAGAGGTTCTATTGTTACTAGGGGGGTGGTCTATTGTTGCTGGGAGGATCTATTGTTACTGAGGGGTATTTTGTGTCTGGAGGGGATCTATTTTATTGTTTTTCATTTTATCATTAACAAAGTCCATACAAATTACTTACCACCACAAAGTGATACTTGGCTCTGTAGTCTCTGAAACTGAGAGGTGGGTAAGGGGTGGAACCAAGGGACAGTGCTTGGAGGTGGGTAGGGGGCGGAGACAAGGGTGACTTAGAGGGGAGGAGTACCTGCGCCTATTCTCTGAGAAAAAAAGTCCTGATATATATATATATATATATATATATATATATATATATATATATATATATATCATCATATAAAAGCCATATATTGGTGAAAGAAAAGTTCATGCAGTATGCCCAGTGCTCCATACACCAAGACATTGTATGCTCTTACCAGAGGTAGTGTGACTCCCAATCTCTTGAGAAGTCAGACCATGCTCAATATGTCCATTGGTCCCAAACCAGTATGCTTGGATGTACAGCTCATACTTGTCAGGAAAATGGTATGGCAACCAGTTATAGTAAAAAAATCTATGCTCCTAAAAGATGTCACATTTAACGAAACATACGTAGGGCGGAGCCAGAAATTGTGACATCACCACGCATGCGTGCCCGCCTATTGGAATTCTGGTAGTTGTAGTCTATGCAGGGTTTTTCTTATGAGCTCTGTAAGGTTTTTTTTTAACTGTTTTAAACAAATTTATACCAAGGATTTTATACTACACTATGCAAGCTTGTTGCTCATTTCTATTGTTTCTCTGAGCTATAACTGGTTGCCATATGATTTCTTAACAAGTGGGAGCTGTATATCCAAGCATACTGATTTGAGACCAATGGGTATCTTGAGAGTGATCTGACTTCTCAAGAGATTGGGAGTCACACTATCTCTGGTAAGAGCATACAATGTCTTGTGTACGGAGCACTGGGTGTCCAGTTATAAAAGAGTTTGAAGATATTTTCACTATGATAACCATGTATAACTATATAAGGGGTCCATATAGTAAACTTGGTGTTGAGTTAATCACTTTACGGTCAACACTGAGGACAAGGGGGCACTCTTTACATCTAGACGAAAAGAGATTTAATCTCCAAATATGGAAAAGGTTTCTTCACAGTAAGAGCTGTGAAAATGTGGAATAGACTCCCTCCAGAGGTGGTTCTGGCCTGCTCAGTAGATTGCTTTAAAAAAGGCCTGGATTCTTTCCTAAATGTACAGAATATAACTGGGTACTATCATCTATAGGTAAATTTGATCCAGGGAGAATCTGATTGCCTCTCTGGGATCAGGAAGGAATTTTTTCCCCTGCTGTAGCAAGTTGGATCATGCTTTTCTGGGGGGGGGGGGGTTTGCCTTCCTCTGGATCAACTGTGGGTATAGGATGGGGTATATGGGATTGTATGATATTTTTTATTTTATTTTTTTTATGGTTGAACTAGATGGACTTTTGTCTTTTTTCAACCTGACTAACTATGTAACTATTGCATGGACTTTTCTTTCACTATTATATGGATTTTATATGATGATATATACACTCACCGGCCACTTTATTATGTATACCTGTTCAATTGCTTGGTAATACAAATTGCTAATCAGTCAATCATATGGCAGCAACTCAATGCAAAGGCATCTAGACGTGGTGAAAATGACTTGCTGAAGTTCAAACCGAGCATCAGAATGGGGAAGAAAGGGGATTTAAGTGACTTTTAACGTGGCATGGTTGTTGGTGCCAGATGGGCTGGTCTGAGTATTTCAAAAAATGCTGATCTACTGGGATTTTCACACACACACCATGTCTAGGGCTTACAGAGAATGGTCCAACAAAGAGAAAATATCCAGTGAGCAGCAGTTGTTTGGAGGAAAATGCCTTGTTGATGTCAGAGGTCACAGGAGAATGGGCAGACTGGTTTGAGATGATAGAAAGGCAACCGTAACTCAAATAACCACTCATTACACCCAAGGTATACAGAATACCATCTCTGATCACCACTCCTGTCAGCTAAGAACAGGAAACTGAGGCTACAAATTGCACAGGCTCACCAAAATTGGACAATAGAAGATTGGAAAAACATTGCCTGGTGTGAAGAGTCTCAATTTCAGCTGCGACATTCAGATGGTAGGGTCAGAATTTGGCGTAAACAACATGAAAGCATGGATCCATCCTGCCTTGTATCAACGGTTCAGGCTGGTGGTGGTGGTATAATGGTGTAGGGGATATTTTCTTGGCACACTTTGGGCCCCTTAGTACCAATTGAGCATGGTTTAAACGCCACGGCCTACCTGAGTATTGTTGCTGACCATGTCCATCCCTTTATGACTACAGTGTCCCCATCTTCTGGTAGCTCCTTCCAGCAGGATAATGCACCATGTCACAAAGCTCCAATCATCTCTCCACTGGTTTCTTGAACATGACAATGGGGTCACTGTACTCTAGACATGTGCACTGCCAAAAAGTTTGCTCGTTTTCGTTTCATTTGTTTTTTTTTTTCTTTTCTTTTTTTGTTATGATCGCAATTCGTAAATTCGAAAATTTGTAAATTCGTAAATTCGAAATCCCGAAAATAAGAAAGAAAATCCAAAAATTCTAAAGAATAACTAACCAGCCAATAATAACTAACTATTAAACTATAGCTATTGGAATTTCCTTTCAAATTTGGCTGTTAGTGAACGCAACGAATACGAATTTATCCGAAGTTAGGAATTATCCGAAATAACGATTGCCGCTTCTAAACAAATGGAACGGAACCAATTAATAATAAATAATAATAAACCATTTTTATTATTATTGTTATTTATTATTATTAATTCGCCACTTTCCATTTGTTTAGATACGGCATTCGTTATTTCGGATAATTCGTAACTTCAGATAAATTCGCATTCGTTACGTTCACTAACAGCCAAATTTGAAAGGAAATTCCAATACCTATAATTTAAAAGTTAGTAATAGTTAAGTTATTATTAGTTAGTTATATTACAGATTTTCAAATTTTCGGGTTTTTGGATTTCCAAATTTTCTAATTTACGAATGTTTCAAATATTCAAATTTACGAATATTGTTTAACGGGTTTTCGTTAATTCGGATATTTCCCAATTAACGAACTTGTTGAAATTAGTTAAAAAACAAATTTGGAACGGAACTATTTGCACATGTCTACTGTACTCCTATGGCCTCCACACTCACCAGATCTCAATCCAATAAAGCACCTTTGAGATGTGGTAGAATGGGAGATTGGCATCATGGAAGTGCAGCCGACAAATCTGCAGCAAACTGTGTGATGCTATCATGTCACTATAGACCAAAATCTCTGAGGAATGTTTCCAACACCTTTCAATCTATTTGAATTTGAATTGAGACAGTTCTGAAGGCAAAAGGGGGTCCAACCTGGTACTAGCAAGGTGTACTTAATATAGTGTCCGGTGAGTGTATATGATTTTTGTTGTTTATCTTTTTTATGTTAAATTGGTGTATTGCAGGATACTTTGCACATTTTATTTGTCAGCAGGGCACAATATTCTTTATTTATTTTTTAGTTTGTTTGGTATATCCTGTACCTTTAAGCGTGCTACCACTGGATTCTTTCCTTTTTTTTTACCTCTTGCGCGGTGATATACATATAAGACTATACTTGCGATAAGCATAATGTCAAGCGATGTATGCCTAAGTTGGATGATTTCATTAAAATACTTAAAAGTGTTGGTAAAACGTATCTGCAGTTTTTCGTTGTTTCAATTGCCCAACACTTAAAAAAATAAAAGATATTCCAACTGCAATTCCTACTCTTTAATTGGAGTTGACCCCTACAGCCTCACCCCTCTATCATTCAGCACCACTCCTTCAATAGCAGTGTTTCTCAAACTTTTTTGTCTTGCGGCGCACCGAAAAGATCTAAAAAATGTTCACTGCACACCTGAAAAGATTTAATAATTTTTGTGGTGAAGAACTTTTTTAATTTTCACATATACAGTATCTCACAAAATCGTATAAAGGAGAGAGGATTATAAGGATTATAACGGTGCCAAAAATACACAGCTGAGCTTAGATAAAAAGCATAAACATTTTATAAGCAAAATTTATAAAAAAGACAAAGGAGATGCTAGAAAGCACATATACAAGGTGTGCATTTACAAACTCAGACAATTAAAAACATTTGTAGCGGCATTTTACGGGAATCGGCCAGGAGAGTGTGGCGGCCAGTTCCGTAGACAGGTATATTGAAAGTCCTACATGTTTCGCCAGATAGGGAGAAGATTAGTATTAGTATCTCACAAAAGATTAGTATCTCACAAAAGTGAGTACACACTTGTCTTTGTACTCCTCACCTGGTTGCCGCCACACACGATTGACACCATCTGAACCAAATAAGTTTATCTTGGTCTCATCAGACCACAGGACATGGTTCCAGTAATCCATGTCCTTAGTCTGCTTGTCTGTTTGCGGGCTTTCTTATGCATCATCTTTAGAAGAGGCTTCCTTCTGGGATGACAGCCATGCAAACCAATTTGATGCAGTGTGCGTCCTATGATCTGAGCACTGACAGGCTGACCCCCCACCCCTTCAACCTCTGCAGCAATGCTGGCAGCACTCATATGTCTATTTTCCAAAGACAACCTCTGGATATGACGCTGAGTACGTGCACTCAACTTCTTTGGTCGACCATGGCGAGGCCTGTCTGAGTGGAACCTGTCCTGTTAAACCACTGTATATTGTTGGCCACCGTGCTGCAGCTCAGTTTTAGGGTCTTGGCAATCTTCTTATAGTCTAGGCCATCTTTATTTAGAGAAATAATTCTTTTTTTCAGATCCTCAGAGAGTTCTTTGCCATGAGGTGCCACGGTGAACTTTTAGTGACCAGTATGAGAGAGTGAGAGCAATGACACCAAATTTAACACACCTGCTCCCCATTCAGAGACCTTGTAACACTAATGAGTCACATGACACTGGGGAGGGAAAATGGCTGATTGGGCCCAATTTGAACATTTTCACTTAGGGGTGTACTCACTTTTGTTGCCAGCGGTTTATACATTAATGGCTGTGTGTTGAGTTATCTTGAAGGGACAGCAAATTTACACTGTTATACAAGCTGTACACTCACTACTTTACATTGTAGCAAAGTGTCATATCTTCAGTGTTGTCACATTGAAAAGATAGAATAAAATATTTACAAAAATGTGAGGGATGTACTCACTTTTGTGAGATACTGTATATTTAATTTGATGTGAAGGATGTGCCTGCTTTCGAGAGCAAATCAGATTAAAGCGATTGTAATCTTCTTTGTACTTGCACTTGCTTCCTTGCTTTTCATTTAACAGTTTCTCTTTCAGAATTCCAGACTTGATTAAGTATTTCTCCATTGCTAAATAATGAACAAACTTTATTTATAAGCATTAAAAGTTGGACTAGAATGGTCTCTATTATTGTAATATAATTAGAGTGATCGAGTTCTCCCGAGATCTTGCACAAGTCTCGCGTTATGAAAGGAACCAATGAATTACAGACTGACGGAGATTGCGTTTTTATATATATTTTATACTTTTTTAACTTTTGCAACATTGATTTACCATTAAATTTTTCGATTGTTCAAGGTTTCAAAATGCTAGCAATTTTAAATATTTTTCAAAACTCCCATGGCACACCTGCAAATCTCACATGGCACTCTAGCGTTCCGCGGCACACAGTTTGAGAATCACTGTTCTATAGGTTGAATTACATCCAATGCAGAAATACTAAACAGGGGGGGCCCGTCCATAAAGGGCATAATTATTTACTGTTGTAACACTGGTTCTCCTCCCGGCCAATCAGGAAGCGGGTTTTGACACCGGTCACCCGACTGGCTGAAAGGACAGATGATCCTATTTGATGCCTAGGAGGAGGAGGGGAGGAGCTGGAATCTGCCATGGAGGAGAAGACTTGGAGCCCAGTCACTGCACCATGCTGCCTGCCACCCGCCATGATGGGGTAACTGCCAGACTTACCAGCACACAGCGTGGGGGGGTGGGTGGTTGTTTGTTGCCCACCCCCCAAAAAAAAAACACCAGCTGCCACTGATTTCAAATAGCCAGACTAAGTACTAGCCTATGGGCCCCACTCTGTTTAACCAATATGACGTCTGCAGGAGGGATCTCCCATCCTGGGCAGGCATCATATGAAGTCCTGGGCTTCCTGGTCGTCTAGGGGGCGGTGCACGTACCCGGCGGCCACGATGTCCGCCGGGCACCCGCAATTGCCCGATAACAGAGCAGGATCATGAATCTGTGTGTGTAAACACACAGATACACATCCTGTCAGGGGAGAAGAGACTGATCGTGTGTTCCCAGTACAGAGGAACACTGATCGGTCTCCTCCCCTTGTGAGTCCCCTCCCCCCACAATTACAATCAATCCCTAGATAACACATTTAACCCCTTGATCATCCCCTAGTGTTAACCCCTTCCCTGACAGTGATATTTACACAGTAATCACTGTATTTTTATAGCACTGATCGCTGTATAAATGTGAATGGTCCCAAAATAGTGTCAAATGTATCCGCCGCAATGTCACAGTCATGATAAAAATCGCAGATCGCCGCCATTACTAGTAAAAATAAATAAATAAATAAATAAAAATGCCATAAAACTATCCCCTATTTTGTAGACACTATAACTTTTGCGCAAACCAATCAATATACGCATGTTGTGATTTTTTTTTACCAAAAATATGTAGAAGAATACATATCGGCCTAAACTGAGAAAATTTTTTTTTTTTAAATTGGGATATTTATTATAGCAAAAAGTAAAAAATATTGTGCTTTTTTTCAAACTTGTCACTCTTCTTTTGTTTATAGCTCAAAAAATAAAAACCATAGAGGTGATCAAATACCACCAAAAGAAAGCTCTATTTGTAGGGGAAAAAAGATAAAAACTTAATTTGTGTGCAGTGTTGCATGACCGCGCAATTGTCATTCAAAATGCAATAGCGCTGAAAACTGAAAATTGGCCTGGAAAGGAAGGGGTGAAAATGCTCTGTATTGAAGTGGTTAAGGGCACCGTGACAATGGGTCAAAAATATTGATAATAATATTAATAATAATATTGATTATTTCTTGAAAGAAAATTACAATTTAACTTTCTTAAACTGTTTACAAAAGATAGAAAAAATGAATTAACTCAAGGAAACAAACATTTTACATCAAGAGAAAATACTGTATTAATGTAATGTACCCAATAACAATGTAAAGTACATAAACTATAGACATCAGGTTCACATTACAGTTTGTCTCTTAAGAGCTCATCTTCTTTCAGCTGTCAGTTTGTAAAAAAAATGTTGGTGCAACCTGCGTATGTGTAATGTACAGTAGAGATGGTCATCTCCATCTAGCTGCTGGGGTGCACACTACTTAGTTCAATGTTATCTCACTAAAGCATACATACTTACACACATAGGAGACCTCCAGAAACCTATGAGGGGGTCCCAACGTTTTGATTGCCTAGGGGCCTCCGCAGAGTTTAATCTGGCACTGATTATATCCAGCTTCCCTGTCCCTGAGGTCACAGGAATATTCTGCTGAAAGCGAGAATATGTTATTTTTATGGATAAGCTTGGGTTTGAACCAAACCCAGAAGGAAGCTGTCAGTGCCGGATCAATCAGATGTGGCTAGGGCATTCTCCACCTTGCTGCTGCGCTTAAACAAAGTGGCAGGAATGCTTATGACTCGACCACAACCCATTCAAGCAAATGGGGATGCTTCTCAGATGACCCAAAACCGTGTGCAATGCCTGTGGTTGTGGCACTTTGGTGGACCATTTATGGGGTCAAAACATGCAGTGAGGAGGCGCCATATTATCTGCACATCTAAACTTAGCCTAACAGACTAAGATGAACTTTTCATGTGAACTATGTGAGTCACCTGCCTTAAGTTCTACATTTCTTCTTTTAGAGAATCCACTATAGGGTACATGAGATAATTTCTGTGTCTTATATTCTCTTGTAGATTCTGTATTAGACATGTGCAATTCGTTTCGTTCTGAATTAGTTTTTTAACAAATTTTGACAAATTTGTTCATTCGGAAATATCCAAATGAATAAAAACCTGTTTTATGAATTTTTCAGAATATTTGTAAATTCAAATATATTCGCAAATTTGTAAATTCGAAAGTTCAGAAATTTGAAAATTCGAAATTTGAAAATCTGAAAACCCGAAAATTTGAAAATCTGAAATAATAACCAATTAATAATAACTTAACTATTACTAACTATTAAATTATAGGTATTGGAATTTCCTTTCAAATTTGGCTGTTAGTGAACATAACGAATAAGAATTTATCCAAAGTTACAAATTATGCGAAATAACGAATGCCGCATCTAAACGAATGGAATGCAACAAATGAATAATAATAAATAACAATAATAATAATGAAAAACTTTTTATTATTAATAATATTATTTATTATTAATTCATTACGTTCCATTTGTTTAGATGCGGCATTCATTATTTCGGGTAATTCGTAACTTCGGATAAATTTGTTTTTATTACATTCACTAACAGCCAAATTTGAAAGTAATTTACAATACCTATAATTTAATAGTTAATAATAGTTAGGTTATTATTAGTTAGTTATTATTTCAGATTTTCAAATTTTCGGGTTTTCTTTCTTATTTTCTGATTTTCAAATTTGCGAATTTACCAATTTACGAATTTATGAATTGCGATCCTAACGAATGATCCGAAAAAGAAAAAAAAAAACCAATGAAACAAAAACGAAAACGAACAAGTTTTTCAGCAGTGTACATGTCTATTCTGTATAGATATATGGGCATGTTACCTGTTGGGGTAAAAAAGGGCTGCAAGGGTTACTGCTAGCCATTGAGATTCATTGAGACCCACAGGCTTACACACGCAACCAAAAAAAAATAAAAATACATTTTGGGTAACTGAATAAACCTAATTAAAACAAAAACTTTAAATTAAATAATTCACTTTTTAATAAATAATAGAGCTAATTTTTTGGATTAATACATTTTTGATTAATACTAAAAAGCAAATAAAGTAGACTGTGCACTTTGCAAGTCTAGTTGCAAAATTTTCCCCAGAACTTAGTAAATGTGGTAAAGCTTCACTTTGTAAAGAATACCCAATCAGGTGCAAGAAAAATAAAAACAAAAACAATTTTTTTCTTGCACATGATTGGATGATAGAAATTAGCAGAGTTTTGCCACATTTACTAAGGGGGTGATTTACTAAAGGCAAATAGACTCTGCAAGTGCAGTTGCTCCGGAGCTTAGTAAATGAGGTAAAGCTTCACTTTGCAAAGAATATCCAATCACGTGCAAGGAAAATATATTAACAGCATTTTTGCCTGCACATGATCGGATGATGGAAGATGATGATGGTAGTTAGCAGAGCTTCTGCTAATTTACTAAGCTCTGGAGCAACTTTGCAAAGTGAACAGTTTATTTCCCTTTAGTAACTCAACCCCTAAGTTTTGGGGAAAATCAGTGCAACTGCACTTTCAAAGTGCACAGTCTATTTGCCTTTAGCAAATCCACCACAGGTGCTTCATAAACTTCGGGTAGCATGTGAACAAAGTGTAGTATGCTTTTACTTTACATTCCAACATAGACCCTAGACCGGCCTTTTCAAGCCAGAGTTCCTCCAGACCAGGGTTTCTCAACCAGGGTTCCTCCAGAGGTTGCAAGGGGTTCCTTGAGAAATGAGAATTTCTGCCTCTCAGATAAATTCCCTCTGACACCATTGATCATTTTAGCTATCTGTAAGGGGGTAATTCTTCTCAGTGACCACAAGTGTAAGGGGCATGCTTACCACTGACCATCACACTAATGTATCATGAGTTGTAGACTTAGTCATTCTTAGCAGGGGTTCCCTGAGACTGGAAAGATACTTCAAGGGTTCCTTTGTGTTGAAAAGGTTGAGAAAGGCTGCTCTAGAGGTTGGTACTGTAGGGGTTCCTTGAGGAATGGGCAGCTCCGGCCTCTTACTCAAATATGTACAGGGAGTACAGGAATACAATAAAAAGTGAAACGCCAAACCATAAACAGAGAATCTCATAACAAATGTATAAAAAATGTGCCCAGTAGAGAAAATAAATCTTTGAGCAATATGAGGGAAGAAAAACTCTTGTAAAATTACGTGAAGTAGTACTTAAGGGGTGGAAAGGGAAAAATGTCACATAAAACTCTCCGCTGGGCAATGGAAAAAAAAAAGGTGTACTCTATGATTATCTGGAGAGAAAAAAAAGGAAGAGGGAGAAAGTCGGAAAAAGGATAAAGAAAAGAAAGCATAAGGAAGAAGAATCAGTAGGGGGGTAGGAAAAGGGGACGGGGGGAGGCCCTAAGGCTGTTAGAGGGGTCTGGCAGTGATATTCACTAAAGGATGTAAGCAGCATAAGGAAGAGTAGAGAGATGGGGGAATGAATTCCCAACTAGGCGTGCGGTGTTGTGGGGCAGGGGAAAAATGTGTAGGCAGGACCCATAGGTTGTCCTTAGTAAAGACCTGTTAGGAATTCCCATAATTTGGTAGACTCCGTCAGCAATATCCAAGCCAACCAGACCAGTTTAAATTTATTATAATTATTGTTATCTTCACCAACCAGTTCCTCCATATGTTTAAGGTCGTTGAGAGTCTCCAGCCATTCAGGGAAGGAAAGGACGGCAGTGGATTACCATTGCTTATGAATCAAGTGTCTTACTGCAAAGATAAGGAAACAGAGGAGTGAGTTTTTCACCCTTGGTAACGATTGTGGTAACAGGGGAAGTAGGGCAAGTTCGAGTGTATTAGAGGGTAAAGACAGAGTCCCAGAGTCATAGAGGCGCATGACCACCAGCTACTGCCTCTTAAATGACTAACCACTAAGCCCAGCCATCCACGGTTCGAATCTCAGCAGGTTCAACAGGAACCAACTGAGATTCAAACCAATAATGGGCAGGCTGAATGTACGAAGATGATGATCCCATCAACTTGGGTACAACCAGCCTCCCGGATTCACTTCCAATTATCGCAAGCGGCTGCAAAAGCCCCTAGCGATAATCACTGTCTTCTCCCAGCGGAGACGGCTTCGTACCCCCACCTTGAAGACAATCGTTCGGCAGGAGGGATTCCCCTGTCATCACTGTCTGTGTTGATGGGGGAATCATGCAAATTTCTTTCCAGCAACCCGTGGTTGCAGGAAATAAATTTGCACTGTCTATGGACTGCCTAACACCAATGTTCTTTTCAGCTTTCTGTAAGGGGATGAATTCTTCCTACTGACCACAAATGTGAGGAACATTCTTCTCAGTGACCTTCACACTAATGTATCATAGGCTGTAGGTATAGAATTATAATAAGGCATTTTCTGAGCTCAGAAAGGTATTTCAATGGTTCCTCTATGCTAAAAGGGTTGAGAAAGGCTGCTTGAAACTATTACTAGAAGAGTTATGACTACCATTCACAGCCTATTTGCCAGGAACATCATTTTTGCTGTGTTAATTGAATCCTCATTTCACCAACAGACAAGTCTTATGGAAAACAGAAGCATGCGATAATTTTAATCAAGTTATTGTTCTTTAAGGTTGTTACCAGATATCAGCGTATCAGAAAATGAGATGGACTGTGCCATTAATATCTGAGACCTCTTCATGGCTGCTCATTAAAAAAATTAAATGTGACGTTTGTAGTTGTTGTAAGTCCACTATAGTGGCTGACAATAACGCCAAAATTACATTCTAGCCAAAGAATGGAAATAGTGTTAAATACTATTATTTGCCTTCCTTTGATGCCTGAGAGTCATTACTGGAGCAATTACAGCACTTTCTCTATCTGTATGTCTACTGGGTATTTATCTTGTTCTGTCTGAACACACAACCAGGTGGGGAATATGTACACTGCATAGCAAAGAGGAATTCAAGCTCACTTATCAGCCTTGGGACAGAATTTGTACAGCTCTACTTAAAAGGGGTAAGAAATGTTTATATTTTCTTTCTCACAAAGTTGATTACACATATCCATATGTTGTAATAGAAGGGTATCCAATACATAATTAAAGGCTTAGTCCACATTTTCTAAAAAAATAGTAAATGCAGCAACATTTACAAACTGTTTTCACTGAAGTCTGCATGTTAGCAGGTCCCCTAGTAGTCGACAGCAACACCACATGCTGGCCATGGAAATCCTACTCTAACCTCATGGAACAGGAGGAGATTGGGTTTTGCTGACTCTCATAACTTCTAGTGAGGTTTCGCCATATTGTCTTCATCCTCAGGAAGGAAGTCCTGATTCCACTATATAGATCTTTTGTGAGACCTCTTTGAGAAAAATGAGAGTTAGACATGGGGCAGACTCACCTGGTTATGTCCCCGGGTAACCCCGCCCCTATGTTTACCTGTCATCCCTGGACGGGAACAGTCATGTCCGGCGGGTAACAATTTTTTTTTTGTTTTTGTTCGGGTCTGTGTTTTTATGGTTTTTTTAACCCATTCAATACAGGACATTTATATACCCTTCCTGCCCAGACCAATTTTTAGCTTTCAGCGCTCTCACACTTTGAATGCCAATTACTCAGTCATGCAACACTGTACCCAAATAAAATGTTTATCTTTTTTTAATACAAATAGAGCTTTCTTTTGGTGGTATTTAATCACCACTGGGTTTTTTATTTTTTGCGACATAAGTGAAAAAAGAGCAAACATTTTGAAAAAAAACACTTCTTTTTAGTTTCTATGATAACATTTTGCAAATTTTTGGCATTTTTGTTCATAAATTTGGGGAAAAATTTATACTGCTACATCTCTTTGGTAAAAATAACCCAAATTAGTGGATATTATTTAGTCTCTGTGAAAGTTATAGAGTCTACAAGCTATGGTGCAAATCATTGAAAATTGATCACACCTGATCACACCTGATGCACTGACGTCCGATCTCATTTCTTGAGGCCCTGAAATGTCAGGAAAGTACAAATACCCATCAAATGACCCCTTTTTAAAAAGTAGACAGTCAATGATAATTAGTAAGAGGCATGGTGAGTTTTTTGAAGTTTGAAGTCTTGAAGTCCCACAATTCTTGGGAAAATTAAGATTTTTTTTTTTTTCACGAAATTGTCATAAAACAAGTTTTTTCTCACACACAGCATATGCATACTTCCAATTACACCGTGAAATACATTCTGCTACACCTCCTGAGTATGGTGATACCACATGTGTGTGACTTTTACACAGCCTGGCCACACAGAGAGGTCCAACATTCGGGAAACACCATCATGGCTTCTAGGAGCATAAATTACACCTCTGATTTCTTAACGATCTATTACATTTGTGAAGGCCCTGGAGCACCAGGACAGTGGAATTACCCCCAAAATGACCCCATTTTGGAAAGCAAACACCCCAACGTCTATTCTGTGAAGCATAATGAGTCTTTTGAACGGTTCATTTTTTTCCACAAGTCTTCGGAAAACGTGGAAAGAAAATTAAAATGTATTTTTTTTTACACAACGTGGTCAGTTTATAAGATGTTTCTAACTCAAAGCATATATATAGCAAAAATGACACCCCAAAATACATTCTGCTACTCCTCCTGAGTATGGCGATACCACATGTGTGAGACTTTTACACAGCCAGTCCATGTACAGAGGCCCAACATGCAGGGAGCACCGTCAGGCACTTTTGGAGCATAAATTACACCTCTAATTTCCTAATGACCTATTACATTTTTGAAGGCCCTGGACCCCATTTTGGAAAGCAAACACCCCAACGTATATTCTATGAGGCATTATGAGTCTTTTTAATGGTTAATTGCACAGTCACAGTACTAATGAGACTGGCAGGGAAGGGGTAAACATATGGGGCGATCAAAGGGTTAAATGTGACCCTAGGAGGTGCTTGCTAACCGTGTGGGGGTTGCTCTGTTTGGGGAAAGACAGAGATCCGTGTTCCTGTTTAGCAGGAACACAAGATCTCTATCTTCTCCCCTGTCAGAACGGCGACCTGCCTTGTTTCTGTCTCTCTTGGGAGCGATCGCAGGTGACAGGCAGACATTGGATCCACCAAGCCCATTGACTGGCTCCCCCTCTGTCCAATCAGCGCGTGATTGTGCACCCGCGCGCACCCCTAGTGGCTATTGCACGAAATCACGTACAGGTACGTGATTTCACGCAATAGAGCTGACCTGCCACAGTACATGTACGTTAGTGTATTTTTTCCCAAAAAAATCACATTAAAAAAATACTATGCAAATACCTTGGACACAAAAGGAAGGAGGAAAAGAAAGGAAAAGGTCTGGTGTCACCCGCAAACCACCTCCATCCCAATATATGCAACACAAAACAGGAAATCGCCCCGGGACTTTAAATGAGGTGAATGCGTTTAGCCAACAACTGACAGAGCAAATGCAGTCTCAAAATGTATTAAAATAGTCATGCAAACATAAACATCAATCATAGCCAAGCCACTGAAATGGTACATACAGTAGATAATGTCATTACACGTATCAAGGTATAAAATGTAAATTGCAGAGTACGCATGCATAGAAAGTATCCCAACGCGTTTGGTTACACATTCCCCCATTCCGGCCATGTTTGCCCCCCCCATTTGTGCCCTGTTGGGTTGGTTTTCCCTTTGCCTCCTCAGCTCCTGAGCCGGACGCTCATTACTGCCGCCTCTGGGTATCAAGCAATTGGTAGTCTGATCCAGCCTCTTGTGAGTATAGAGCCACGAGTTTTTGGACCCTCTTGACTAATTGTCACGATATACCATGTCTGTGTTGATACTTATTTGGTTCATTATACACCCTACAGATGTACTACACAGGCATCTACCCCTGAGGAAGCGAGCATGGTCTTGCGAAATGCGTTGGGATACTTTTTATGCATGTGTACTCTGCAATTTACATTTTATGAAAAAGCAGAAAAACTGCACTAGACTTATAAGAGAACAGAGGCTGCAACTCAAATGTGGGATACACACAATAAACAGATAGGATGGAAGAGGTTGCGCCCATAAATTGAGATTAGTCTATAGATAACATGATTTAACACAGTCCAAATCTTCAGTTCTTTATTTGCACCACAGTGAGTTCACACATAAAGAAGAAAGTGCCCGACACCATATAAATTGCCTGCTTACCAGACAGTAGGCAATAAAAGCGATCTGCTGTAACCCAGCCTCGGCCTTGACTGCAGGGACGGCTGCTGGACACACACAAGAGAACACCTGGTAACGGACCTGGTATTAGCAACCGCTTAAGCGTCTCACTGGATCGTGGCCATAACAAGGATGTACTCCAGATAAGCTCAACGAAAAGAGAAACTGACCATAGCGTAATACAGTCTACCAGGTTTAATAGAGAAAAAAAAAGTATTGCACTTACATGAGTAAATAAAACTTTGCATTAAAAACAAGTGCCGGCCGGCAACACAGGAGCCCGTCCTCCTCACAAACAGCGTGGTGACGTCAGTGTGTGCCCTCCCAGGCGCGTTTCGTCATAGGTGACGTTTTCAATTAAACCTTGATACGTGTAATGACAATTTCTACTGTATGTACCATTTCAGTAGCTTGGCTATGATTCACGTTTATGTTTGCATGACTATTTTAATAAATTTTGAGACTGCATTTACTCTGTCAATTGTTGGCTTAAATGCACTCACCTCATTTAAAGTCCCGGGGCGATTTCCTGTTTTGTGATGCAAATACCTTGTGACATAAAAAAATTGCAACGATCCCCATTTTATTCCTTAAGGTCTCTGCTTATATATATATATATATATATATATATATATATATATATATATATATATATATATATATAAAATGTTTGGGGGTTATAAGAAATTTCCTAGCAAAAAATACTGATTTAACTTGTAAACAAAACGTGCCAGAAAAAGCCTGGTCTTTAAGTGGTTAAGTGAATATATAATTTAGAATGTGCTGTAATCTATGCAACCAATCAAAATGTGACTGTCATGCTTCTGCTGCTATTATAAATTATAAAGCAGAAAGAAGCGAAAATCCTTCCTAAAAAAAAGAAGGTAAGGGCAGAAAGGTGTCCTGGACAGTTCTCAGCAGCCAATCAGATCCTCTTCTCTTTTAACTTGCTGTTAATGACGGTTGCACCATAATTGGGCATCAGGGGCAACCCAGACGTCTCTCTGTCTTTTTACAAATGATCCAATGTCTGGTTGCTAAATAAGATCCATTACATTTATCTGTCATACCATGAGTTCATAACTAGCTGTGAAATCTGTACTGAGAACATTATTTTACATTATTAAACAGGAAAGTGCCTAAAAGGTAGTGTTCATAAACCTGCCGCCCAGCGCACTGAATCATGTTAATTCATTCAGCGATTAAAAACTACATTCCTCAGTCATTTCCAAATATTTCATTACTTTACATTAATCTGCGGCTTGTGTAAAGCATTCCACTTGGTAAGATTTCCAATAGCTTACCCTAATTAACTCTTTTTTTTTCCCTTTCAGTAGAAATCAATTACAATTAAAATATAGTTTGTTAAATCACAAAAGAGTATGGCTTTATGTTAAAACATTTTTACCCAAGAGATCAAGTGTGATTAATTTCAGGGGAAGGTTAAAAGTTCATTACTCTGTTCGCAAGGGGAATCTTACCCGGATCTTCTCTTGCAGAATAATTTATGAATATATATCTTTATGAAAATGCCTGTCTATAATAAAAGAAATAAAAAAAATTAACATAATCTACTTAAAAATATTGCTGTAGACACGTGAATTGCTGATTTGAAATAGCTGGAGCAAATGTACACCAGTTGCTAGTTGTAAACAATTTCCATTTCATTGTTCATAGACAGCAGGATATTTTATTGGATACTGTAGGTAATACATCTAGCTTTGCTCCAGCTCTCAATATATACAGCATATATTTAAGTGATGGTTGTATGGCACATGTTTCAAACACAAGGGTCTGGGGTCGAATCCGGCCCACCAGGCCATTTCATCTGGTCCTCACACCTCTACTGCAGTGGCGGCACCCCCCCCCAGGTCTCCGCCCCCGTCTTGTCCCAGCAGAGAGAAGGACAGAACTCCTCTTACAGATCCTAAACCTCATCTCAGCCTCCCCTGGTCTCAGTATTCAGGAGACTCCGGCAGCTGACTCCAGCCCTTCTCTGGTCCTTCTCCAGACCTTGCACTTTCTTTTTCCGCCCCCCAGCTTTTTCCCAGTGTTTGACACCCCCTGGTCTCTGCCCCCATCTTGTCTCAGCAGAGAGGAGGACAGAACTCCTCCTACAGATCCTGAACCTCATCTCCACCTCCCCTGGTCTCAGCATTCGGGAGACTTCGGCAGCTGACTCCAGCCCTTCTCTGGTCCTTCTCCAGGCCCTGCACTTTCTTCTTCCCAGCTATGCCCCCAGCTTTTTCCCAGTGTTCGGCAGCCCCTGTCTCCACCCCATCTTGTCTCAGCAGAGAGGACAGAACTCCTCCTACAGATCCTGAACCTCATCTCCGCCTCCCCTGGTCTCAACATTTAGGAGACTCCGGCAGCTGACTCCAGCCCTTCTCTGGTCCTTCTCCAGACCTTGCACTTTCTTTTTCCCAGCTCCGCCCCCAGCTTTTTCCCAGTGTTTTTCACCCCCTGGTTTCTGCCCCCATCTTGTCTTAGCAGAGAGGACAGAACTCCTCCTACAGATCCTGAACCTCATCTCCGCCTCCCCTGGTCTCAACATTTAGGAGACTCCAGCAGCTGACCACAGCCCTTCTCTAATCATTCTCCAGACCCTGTACTTTCTTATTCCCAGCTCTGCCCCAAGCTTTTTCCCAGTGTTCGGCACCCCCCCGATCTCCGCCCCCATCTTGTCTCAGCAGAGAGGAGGATAGAACCCCTCCTACAGATCCTGAATATCATCTTTGTCTCCCCTGGTCTCAGGAGACTTTGGCAGTTGACTCCAGCCCTTCTCTGGTCCTTCTCCAGACCCTGCACTTTCTTCTTCCCAGCTCCACCCCCAGCTTTTTCCCAGTGTTCTATCAAAAGAGCCAACTCGTCAAAATCTCCAGTTACATCACTTCCGGTGACTCTCCAGCAGCAAATTTCGACGACTTGGCTGTTTTTACAGAACACCGGCTATGGACCAGAGTAAAAAAGTTGTCGCCGCCTTGGAGGTGGCCATGTTGTTTGTTACTAGCGGGCCGACTAACAATGTCCACTCATTATATTGTGTACCACAGTGTATATGCTGCCGGTGTTCTGTGAAAACAGTCAAGTTGTCAAAATCTTCAATTTCTGCTGCTGGAGAGTCACCGGAAGTGATGTGGTCGGAGATTTTGACGAGTTGGCTCTTTTGACAGAACACCGGCAGAAGCATGATGTGTGTGCACTGTGATGTAGGGGAGGACGGAGGACTCTTGACTGCTGATGGTGGGGGGGGGGCTCTTGACACCTGAGGGGGGGATGATAATGACATCTGCTTGTAATTATTATGAGAATATTGTAATTATGTGACAGTTGAAAAGGTTGCACACCGCCCGGAGTTGAACTTTAAGCTTTTGTGCCAAAAAAGTATCTTCCATTTTCCAATAGGTAACCGGGCGAATAATGCAAAATAGGTTCAGTATGCCAAATAGGATACATACTGTACATTGCAGAATAATACAAAACAGTTTGCGAAAGCAGCACACACACATAGACCTTTCACAACAATGTCTCTGTGGCTCAATTAGGGTACCGTGCCATAGCATAGTCTCTGTAGGACTCTATAAAGACATCTAGCTGAGAACTACATGTTTAGAACACAAACAGCTACGTAAGATTATCCTCATAAACAGCATCACTCTCAGTAAAGTCTAGGGCAGATCTGGTAACCAAGCCAAACAGCTAGAGGAATCCAGGGTCCAGGACCACCCTACAAGAACTGGAGTACTTTGGTAGACCCCCACAATAGTTGGGTCTTTTAGGGAAGCTGCCTGCTATTAAGCTCTAGCCCAGCTGCCCGCACTCTGGTGCTAACAGTGGAGGTCCACTGGCCTGATTGCAGATCACTTGCCAAACTACCTCTGGTCTGATAACAAAAGGTTGGATCATACCCACTAAATCAAAGGATGGGTTTTACAGTACAACAGGTAATGAAGAGTTCAAACTTTCCAACGTGAGATAGTGACTAAAAGATGAACTCTTGGAATTAGCCAATATCTACCCTTGCAGTGTAGTTGCTTGTTAGGTCGAGGGGTGCATAAATAAAGAGTAATATTTACCTTAGTCCTTGCTCCAGTAGGCTTCCTGCCTAGGTCCAGTGCTACCTCCTCTCTAAGGTAGTGTCACGTACCTGATAGACAACTGAAATGATGAGGTCAGCCTCTCTTGTATCTCCAGCCCAGGCTCCACTGAAGGTGGAACACGAGGAACAGGAGAAACACGAGTGCCTGTAGGAGTTGATAGGAGAACTTGCAGCAGGAGATGAGTTTCCAAGGAGACTGGCGAACCAATGGATCAGGAACAGTAGTAAGTTCCAGAAGTCAAGCCCAGGTTAAAGGGGCACTCCGCTTACGCTGTTGGTTCAGGACTTGCGGCTTGTCAGAGCTCTCAGCAGACTTTAGCAGGAACACTCAGCGGTGCACAGAGCTTGCACAGCAGACAGCCAAACAAGCACTTATCTAGAACACAGGAAGCCAGGATCAGAGGCATAAGCATGGTCACAGGAATAGCCAGGGTCAGCAACAGGTGGGCAGCGAAAAAACCAAATCATGAGCAAAGCCGAAGTCAGGAACGGAGCTGGGTCAGGAATTACGACAAGTCAGAAGCAGAATCCAAGATCAGGTCAGGAGCAAGCTATGTTAGCAACAAGGGGATCATACAGAATAAATGTAGGACATAGGGTACAGCTGAAGATCAGTCAGAACAGAACATGGGCATGAGCATCCTTTAAATAGCCCGTCTGGCACCAACAGGAATTGTGCATGTGCGCGCGATTACAAATTCTTGCACGTATGTGCGTGCCTGGTAACCGTTCTGTGGAAAATACTATGGGCATATCTGCACACTGTACATCTCACAGGGATTCCCTGACAGGCAGCCCATAGATTAGTCTTTTTTTTCATTCAACCAGTATATAGATCAACTTCTGTGCAACCTCCTTGCCCTTAAATGGATTGAAATTTGATCGATCTTGTTGAATCGGCTGAATTTTAATTAATTTATGGCCGTCTCAAGGCACTGCGTCCAAGAACGCACTCAATCCTCCTTCATGTACAAGACACAGATAATAGCCCTGCACTGCATGTCCTGATACTGAGGGACTTCCCACAGACTGGAGGTTCAGGGAAAAGGAGAGCACCAGAGCTGGCCAGAGTGGGCGTAAGGTAAGTAATACATACTTTTCAGCCCCCCATGACTTAATGAGCTATTAATTGTTGCTGTGTGTGTGTGTGGGGAGAACAAAGAGCACTTCAAGGGTACCAAAATCTGAGGAGTTCTCCAGGTTGACATGTACATACATGAGCACAAAGCACAGTACATGTCACCATGGACAAGAATGATCACAGTGCGCCACGAAGCATACATTTGCATGTGCATGCTGAAATGTAGTCCCAGTGGGGCACTATCTTGCTTTGTAAACTCAACGTAAACAAGGGTAGGCCAGTGGAATGGAAATCCAATTCAGACTACCTGAATCCTCAGAACTGTGTTGAGAAGGGCCATGTAAAAAACACCCTTTCATGGTTACCTATAGATTAGCCTGCCATCACGGTGAAGAGGAACGTGGGGAGTGTGTGGGGGGGGGGTGATGTTTTTTATGTTATCTTTTTATTTTTTTTATTTATGATACCTTTTTACCCATAAAATATGACCTAGCCAGATTAGAATGGATTGAAATTTGAATTTTATTTATTTTTTGTATATTAGCTAACTGGAAGCTTTACAGAATTTTAAGGTTTACTGATCTCCAACTGAGGAGGTAAGGTGTCCATATATGTAATGTATCACCCTTCCTTTTTATATTTCAAAAATACAGTTCTTTTCACTGAATTTTGGCAATTTAGTCCATGATGATGTCAGATAATGGCTAAAAAAGGTTGCAGAAGATACATTTCAAGCAAATGTAAGGCCTGTAGACATAATCTGCCAGTGATTAGTATTTTAATGTATGGGAAGGTTCTTAAAGCGGTTGTATAGCTCATTATGAAATACTTACCTAAGAAGGGAATGTTGGTATCCACCGAGGGAGCTGACATTTTCCCCTCCGCAGTTCTTCCGGGTTCTTGGCTCCTGCGCTGTGAGTGGCCTGAGCCGCTAAGACGTAACTCCCGCGTGCCCTCCGTTCTGGCAAGTTTCTTGGTCAGGAGCCTTCGACAGAAGCCGGTCAAACCGAATCCAAGTCCTTCTGCTGGACCGGCTGCCATACACAGGGGCCTAATGTAGGCCGGTTTCTATTGAACCGGCAAATGCCGACCGACATTTGGTCCATGTGTAATAGGCTTTAGACTTTAAAGCGGAAGAAAGGTCTAACTATATCTATTCTTAAAATTGTCCCCTCTGCCTATTCTGCCTAAGCTGTTTAAAAAAGATCTGTGTACTTACCTATTTTTAATCCACTCCGGTCTGGTCACATGGCTGCTGCAGGGGAGAGGAGGGAGCGCTGACAACAACTGGGAGCCTATGTGTAATGTCATGGCTCCTGGAATAAGGAGAGTTCCTTTTCACAGATCTTCAAGATCATGTGACCGGACCAGAGCGGATTAAAAATAAGTAAGTATTAGAGCTGCACGATTCTGGTCAAAATGAGAATCACAGTTTTTTTGCTTAGAATAAAGATCACGATTCTCACGCAATTCTCGCAGATTAATATCATATTTCCTTTTATACAAAAAAAAATTGGGCTAACTTTACTGTTCAGTTTTTTTTAATTCATTAAAGTGTATTTTTTTCCAAAAAAAAATGCATTTGAAGGACCGCTGCGCAAATACAGTGTTACATGAAATATTGCAACAAATGCCATTTTTTTCTTTAGGGTCTCTACTCAAAAAAAAATATATATATAATGTTTGGGGATTCTAAGTAATTTTCTAGCAAAAAATAATGATTTTAACTTGAAGCCAACAAGTATCAGAAAAAGTTTTAGTCTTTAAGTAGTTAAACTGCCCTAAATTTACAGACCAAAGTTCATTCCATTGATCTAAAGAACAAAATGTTAAAATGTAGTTAGCTCTGCGGCTGAGGAATGTTGTGAAAATTGGCAGACTGCCCCATTTTTTTTTTTTTTTATACTAGTATTTTATACTAGTAAGTATACTTTTTTTTTATTGTTTTATACAGATTAGGCAGGATAGATAGGAGAAGGGGGAGGGAACATTTATAGTTAGGCTTTTCTTCCACTTTAAGCAGAATTGTTTTTTAAATATAATCACCCAATTCAGCACTACAGACATACAGTACCCCAAAAATGTTATTCCAAACATATTAATACAATATCGCTATGTGTAATATTGCTGCATCCTTTAATTCAATATACCGAAAATATATACTACAATATAACATTAAAAAAATCTGCCCCCTCCCCACTTCCTTTCCTGATAACAACAGGATTGAGACGTGAGGGCAAATTCCCCATCAGGGACAAACTGGAGCTCCTCAGCTGCCATTGTGATATGCTGAGCTTCTTGTGTGTCCCTGTACCTTTAAGGAGGAATGGACTACCTCCAGGCATATCTGCCTTTAAATACTTAATTGCTTCATATGGATTAAGGTGGGTGCTCTGTAATCTTCATATCTGTCATCTTCTATCTAAAAACGTGAAAATAGTTTGGGTTGGATATCCACGTTTGGCACGGCTAGGCGAAACCACGTTGTGTTACGTCGCTTCGCCCTGTGGCCACTAGGGGCGCGCGCCCGCTGCTCACCCCTGAGGCAGATGCGAGTGCCCTGTGGGTGCGATGACCACCAGGCTCCCGCGATCGCTCTGTCATCTCTCCTAGACTGTCCCCTCCCCCCTTCAGTTAGAACACACACTAGGGAACACAGTTAACCCCTTGATCGCCCCCTAGTGTTAACTCCTTCCCTGCCAGTGACATTTTTACAGTAATCAGTGCATTTTTATAGCACTGATCACTGTATAAATTCCAATGGTCCCAAAAATGGTCCCAAAAAGGTGTCAAAAGTGTCCGATGTGTCCGCCATAATGTCGCAGTCCCGATAATAATCACAAATCGCCGCCATTACCAGTAAAAAAAAAATAATAATAATAAAAATGCTATAAATCTATCCCTTATTTTGTAGACGCTATACCTTTTGCGCAAATCAATCAATATACGCTTATTGCAATTTTTATTACCAAAAATATGTAGAAGAATACATATAGGCCTAAACTGAGGAAAAATTTGCTTTTTTTTTAAAAAAAAAATGGGCATGTTTTAAAGCAAAAAGTACAGAAAATTGTGTTTTTTTTCAAAATTGATCAAATACCACCAAAAGAAAGCTCTATTTGTGGAAAAAAAAGGTTGTAAATTTTGTTTGGGTACAGCGCCGCATGAACGCGCAATTGTCAATTAAACCGACGCCGTGCTGTATCTCCAAAAATGGCCTTGTCATTCAGCAGCCAAATCTTCGGGGGCTGAAGCGTTTAATGATGAGTGTCAATTGTTTTTTGGCCTTACTTACCGCGTTATTGGGGAGTAATAGCCCGTGGCCAGGGCCAAGGAGACAGTAAAAAAAAAAAGGGTTGGGTTACAATATCATTCTTTTTTAATTCCAAAAGACAAATATGATGGTAATAATAGCAACAATAGTTGGAATAGTTTGATAGTAATAATAGGAGGATAAAGAAAGGCAACTATACACAAGTTTTTGCTATCTTATAACAGCGTTCATACCATGACTTTTGAATGACTTAAAGTGGAGTTCCACCCACTTTTACAACTCTTCAGCATCCCTCACTAAACTGTGCACTGTAAACAAATTGGATATTTTTTTTTAAAAATTCTCAGCACCTACTGTATATCTGCTGTATTCATTTTTCACTTCCTTCTCCCTGGCCGTGGCCCATCTCATCATTTCCTGTTTGCAATGCTTTCTTGGAAGGGGCGGCAACTTCCTCTGACACTGCCGTTGCTATGAAAACCTGACCTGAAACCTATTACACTGCTTGTGCTGCACTGAGCATGTGCGAGATCTGCAAGGATAAGATCCAGGAAGAAATACAGTCTGGCGTCAGATGCCCACACTTAAGATGGCCACGGCCTGCTGTAAGTTTATAAAATAACAAACTACTGCTATAAACTAACAAAACAGACCTTAGTTTACAGACCAACTTTACTAGAATACATTAAGCTTGTGTATTATAGGGGTATTTTTATTTAAAAAGTATAATTTCGGCCGGAACACCACTTTAAAGTGTTATCAAACCTAGTAACATGAAAATAGTTAATCCACCCTCCTGCAGTGCCCACAGCTTATAAATCTTCTTTTTACATTAAAATACTGCCACTATATACCTTTTTGGCTGAACTGTATACCACGGTCACGTGATAAACTGCAGGGTCCGCCCGAGTGCTGAGTGTTCAGGTAGGAGGAGATTTCCACTACAGCCTGTGTCCTCATGCTTTTAAGGGAGGCGGATCACCCATCAATCAAGATGTGTCATCCCACCTACTGTGTTCTTTTTTAGTTACTGGGCATGGAGGAGGGGGGAGGGACTGGGTTGTCCTTTAGGATCTGTAGACACGCCCAAATGTGTGATGTCAATATCATGTGACCTGGCTAGCTCAGCTCAACAAGGAAATATTCTCTCCAGCAATAGAGACTTAACTGAGCATGTGCAATGGGACCAGTCTGACTGTGTCTTATCTGGCCTTGCCCAGAGTGACCCTGCAGGAGAGGGAGGATCTGTGCATACAGGATCAAAGAGCCTTTTTACACAATGCAGATGATTAACCCGTTAAGTTCCACAGTGAGTATAACAAACATACTATATTCTGCATATACAGACAGATTTTACTGTTGTGGGTTTAGGTCCACCCTATAGCAGTTTTACTGCTAAGTTACATAGTTAGTCTGGTTGAAAAAAGACACATCTAGTTCAACCAATACAAGGGAAAAAAAATAAAAAATAAATCATACAATCCCATATACACAATCCTATACCCAGAGTTGATCCAGAGGAAGGCAACATACCCCAGCAAATCATAATCCACTTTGCTCCAGCGGGTGAATAAATTCCTTCCTGATCCCCCGAGAGGCAATCGCATATTCCCTGGATTAACCTTACCTATAAATGTTAGTATCCAGTTATATTATGTACATTAAGAAAAAATCCAGGCCTTTTTTTAAAGCAATCTACTGAGCTGGCCAGAACCACCTCTGGAGGGAGTCTATTCCACATTTTCACAGCTCTTACTGTGAAGAAACCTTTCCGTAAAGAATGCCCCTTTGTCCTCTGTGATGACCTTAAAGTGAATAACCTCTTCTCAAGAGAGAATAAATTCAGTTCCTCTAATCTTTCCTCATAGCTGAGCTCCTCCATGCCTCTTATCAGTTTGGTTGCCCTTCTCTGCACTTTCTCCAGTTCCCCGATATCCTTTTTTTAGAACTGGAGCCCAAAACTGAACTGCAAATTCCAGAAGAGGTCTTACTAATGATTTGTACAGGGGGGAAACCGCAGCTTGGCATTGCATGTTATTATTAAGCTTATGATCTACCAAAACCCCCAGATCCTTCTCCACCATTGATTCCCCCATTTGTACTCCCCCTAGTATGTATGATGAATGGATATTCTTAACTCACAAGTGCATAACTTTACATTTATCAACATTAAACCTCATTTGCCACATAGTTGCACCTCTGCGCCAGATCACGTATATATACGTGACACGACTCTTCCATGTAGGGGGCGCCCATGCATGACATATAATCACAGCGGGAACCTATCAACACCCGCCCATCATCTGGCAGAGAGGCAAAGCAGTGATTTTTTTTTTTTATTTTACGGATTTTGTCAAATTTGTTAATTTGGAAATATCCGAATTAATGAAAACCCGTTTAACAAATTTTTCAAAATATTCAGAAATTCAACATTAATAATTATGCTACCAAAATTTGTGTGTTCTGTGAATTGCCTCCAGCATTGTTTCTGTTTCCTTCTGCTAAAGGGTGCTATTTTCTTGAGGCCCAGAGCCGCTGAGCAGCAGTAAATTATCTAGCAGGACTTCATTTTCTTCTATAAATTCTGTTCTGTTTATTTTTCAGGTAGTTTTAGCAGCATCATGTTTTTTTATTCAAATGGTATTATGCCTGCTTTGGCTGGCATATAGAAAGTGGTCAGAAGCTTGTAAGGCTGCCAGTGTCCTTGCTGATGCAAAACTGTCCTGCTGTGGCCAATTGCAATCAAACTCTCATTAAGGAATAAGAGACCACATATGATAGCAGTCTATATTGTTCCGCATCAAGACCTTTTAAAATGAGGAAGAATTTGCCAAAACATACTAGAGAAAAAGAGCACAGGTAGGGGTTTTACTAAAAGATTTGAAAAAATTGCAGATGACATAATAGTGTAAGACTGTCCAGCAGCAGGAAGGTTGTAACCACTTTCCCCCTGTGCTATAGCTGCTGACAGCTACAGAGTGGGCTTCCAGTTCTGGAAGGACATCAATGCATGTCCTCCCATGAGCATGCCTCCTGCGCGCCCCCTGGGGCGCACATCAGGGCACGCTCTGTGACCCCTGTGTGCTTTGGACACAAATGATCACAGATCGTGGTAAAGGGCCAGTCACAGAGACCCTTTACCATGTGATCAGCTGTGTCTAATCAAAGCTGTCACAATGCAAGTAGCGGTTTGCTGGTTATCGACTCTCCTTTCCTCACACAGAGACAGCGTGGGACGTGTGAGGAAAGGAGAGCCAATCTGTGGGGGCACAGTGAATACAGCACTTACACTGATTAGCAGTGCAGTTTATCAGAGCCCATCAGTGCAGCTTATCAGTGCAGCTTATCAGTGCCCATTAGTGCCACCTATCAGTGTCCATCAGTGCTGCCTATCAGTGCCGCCTCATCAGTGCAGCCTCGTCAGTGCCTCCATATCAGTGCTCAGCAGTGGCCAACAGTACATATCAGTGCAGCTTATCAATGCCCATCAGTGCCACCTCTTCAGTGCCCATCAGTGCCATCTCATCAGTGCAGCCTCATTAGTGCAGCCTCATCATTGCCCATCAGTGTATCCTCATCAGTGCCCAAGTGCCCATCAGTGCAGCCTCATCAGTGCCCATCAGTGATCAGTGCCTCCTTAACAGTGCTCATCAGTGCCAATCATCCTATCAAAGACCATTAGTGCCACCTCATCAGTTCCCATCAGTGCAACTTATCAGTACCCATCAGTGGCGCCTACCAGTGTCCATTAGTGCAGCCTATCAGTGCCGCTTTATCAGTGCATTCTCGTCAGTGCCTCCTTATCAGTGCTCATCAGTGGCCAACATTGCATATCAGTGCAGCTTATCAATGCCCATCAGTGCCGCCTCACCAGTGCCGCCTCATCAGCCTCACTAGTCCAGCCTCATTAGTTCCTATCAGTGTAGCCTCATCAGTGCCCAAGTGCCCATCAGTGCCTCATCAGTGACCATCAGTGCCTCCTTAACAGTGCTCAATAGTGCCTAACAGTGCCCATCAGTGCAGATTATTAATGCCCATCAGTGCCACCTCATCAGTGCCCATCAGTGCAACTTATCAGTACCTATCAGTGGTGCCTACCAGTGTCCATCAGTGCAGCCTATCAGTGCCGCTTTATCAGTGCAGCCTCGTCAGTGCCCATCAGTGGCCAACATTGCATATCAGTGCAGCTTATCAATGCCCATCAGTGCCACCTCATTAGTGCTGCCTCATTAGTGCAGCCTCATTAGTGCCCATCAGCACACATCAGTAAAGAAGAAACATTACTTTTGCTAAATTTTATAACAAAAACTAAGTAAAACTTTTTTTTTTAAAAATGTAACTCTTTTTTTAGTTTCGCTAAAAATAAAAACCCCAGTGGTCATTAACCACTTCCTGCCCGGCCTATAGCAAAATGACGACTGGGTGGTGGTTCAGTTATACTGACTGACCGTCATATGACGTCCAGCAGGCGATCAGTGGTGCGGCGTGTCAGTCTGACACACCGCATCACCGATCTTGGTAAAGAGCCTCCGACGGAGGCTCTTTACCAGGTGATCAGCCGTGTCCAATCACGGCTGATCACGATGTAAACAGGGAGAGCCGTTTATCAGCTCTTCCTCACTCGCGGAAAAAGCGACCGTATTGGCCGGGAGCAGAGGGCTGTCTGCCGAGGAGGAGACGTAGGGGGAAGCCACTGAAGGGCTGCCTGTGACCTGGATGGGGTAAGTGCGGGGCTGGTGGGCGGACGGGCGAGTGATGGGGGGTTGTCCTCTGATCAACGGAGTGACGGGCGGGGGGGGATTTGATAGATGAACCAAATAGGGGGGGGTCGGGTGGTTTGTTTGTCGCCCCCCCCCTCCACCTGTCACTGTTTCTGTGTACACTCATGTGGTTGCAGATAAAGTCCCATGAGAGGTTACTTCATCTACATGCAAAGGAACCATGGAGAAGGAACCATGGAGAAGGAATGTAGCCACCACCCTCTAATAGGAAGTCAGATCACAGCAGCAAAAAAAATAATTTGGAGCTTTGGAGGAAGCTGAGAGCAATAGAATAGACTTTGTTGATTTAAGAATACATACTTGAATATAATTTTGTTTTTTAAAACAGAGTTTAGTGTCATTTTATCAAAAGATCTAGCTGATTGTTCATGTCCAAGAACATATGCAACCCAACAAAAACAGTTTGCCATCACTAAGGAAGAAAGCAAGTTGTGAGCCACGAACACTACACCATACCTGACATCGCTTACAATGCACACGTTCCTGTTGGGATAAAATCTTGAAGGTGTGGGAAGATAATAATGAGAAGACGGGGGCACCAAGCCTTTTCTCTGCTCCATACTGTGCGTAGTAAACAAAGCTTCCCGAGTGTCGGCCTCTGAATTAATTTCAGGGCTAGCAAATATGATTGTATGTTGTGCCCCTAAGCCTCCACTTTTCTCTCTTTTAAACTACAGAAGTATTTCTCTTGCTTTCCTACAGTTTTTAAGTAGATAATAAGTTCCAAAATTTGCCAGCCTTCAGCTGAAAGAAGCTTGTCACGGTGGTTGGTAGCTAATGAAGATCCTTTTAGTTTTATCTTCATCAATTGTCAAATATTTGAGTCCGTGAAGTGGTGTGATGAGGTACAAAGACAGATATTTGAAGGGATTTTAACTCATTTGAGCAATTACATGCTTAACTGCCTCGCGATAATCTGTCAGTCTGAGCCCTTTTTTTTTTTTTTTTTCTTAACCAAGAGCACAAGTGGGGAGTTTTAGAAGAGCCGGATTTAAAGCATAAAGACCCTTCTTTGAATGGAAAAAAAAAGCACCACTGAATTTAATTGCCAGTAACAAACAGCAGGGCCGCTTGCAAGTTATAGATCACAGTTACCTACCAGCCGTGCTGGAAACCAGCTGTAGTATAAGACACTCCAATGTCAGGGAGCAGCCGATGTACTCGGGTTGTGTGACTACATTCAACACGGGAACAAATATAATCATGGGGACACTTCCAAATGTACATGAATCGTATGGTGCAACAAGTTCCACAATGTAAGGAGCTAAAATAAAAATAGCCACATGTATTTAGTCTTATGCCCCGTACACACGGTCGGACTTTCCGACGGAAAATGTGCGATCGGAGCTTGTTGTCGGAAATTCCGACCGTGTGTAGGCTCCATAGAAGCAAGAAAATCCTGGACTGCCGCACTCTGAAGACAGACATCTTTAGTGCATAATCGATTAAAATCCAATGATAGCCATTTCATAGGAACAGAGCGTAGCAAAAGCTAACGTGTTTCACATCTAGAGATGCTTACTCAGCTATGAGTAGACATCTCTAGATGTGAAACGCGTTAGCTTTTGCTATGCTCTGTTCCTATGAAATGGCTATCGTTGGATTTGATGCTTACTCAGCTATGAGTAGACATCTCTAGATGTGAAACGCGTTAGTTTTGCTATGCTCTGTTCCTATGAAATGGCTATCGTTGGATTTGAATCGATTATGCAATAAAGATGTCTGTCTTCAGAGTGCGGCAGTCCAGGATTTTCTTGCTTCTATTGACTTGTGCAAAGTCTGCACCTGACATTAATCACAGAGGGTGGAGGCACTCAGATGTGGTTCTGAGGCTTAGTGAGTGGCATATCCTCTACGTGTGTGGGCTCCATCTGACTTTTTCCATCGGAATTTCCGACACACAAAGTTTGAGAGCTGGATCTAAAGTTTTCCGACAACAAAATCTGTTTGCATAAATTCCGATCGTGTGTAGGCAATTCCGACGCACAAAGTGCCACGCATGCTCAGAATCAAGCAGAAGAGCCGCACTGGCTATTGAACTTGATTTTTCTCGGCTCGTCGAACGTGTTGTACGTCACCGCGTTCTTGACGGTCTGAAATTTCCGACCAACTTTGTGTGACCGTGTGTATGCAAGACAAGTTTGAGCCAACATCCGTCGGAAAAAAATGCATGGATTTTGTTGTCGGAATGTCCGATCGTGTGTACGGGGCATAATCGTACTATATGCTTCATAGAGAGTCTTGTGATGTGATCCACATTTGATGGTCCTGCCCAAAGGCCCATTGTCTATAATAATTCACCATCGCAACCAAATAGAAAATGATATACCATGTACGGCATGACATGGTTTCTCCTATATAGGGATTGGATACAAACTTCCCAACCCCTCTATGGAGAAAAAAACTAGATTACATACTAAGCTAACATTGAAACAACCCTGGCACCGCATGGAGGAGGACTCCTTTCATTAAGATCCTCCCCCTCTCACAATGTCCTAAAAAAGTACCCTTACCTCTTCGGTATGCTAATTGTGTATAACTACAATTTTCAGGTGCTCCTGCCCATTTGATTCCCCATTGGGGGGGGGGGGCGTTAAACATGTGGCCACTTGTAAGCCTCACAGATCGGGGTCGCCCCCTTGGGTTGAGGGCATGGACAGGCTCTCAGTGGGTCCGGGATCGTACTTGAGAGGATTATCTGGTTTTAAAGAAGTCTCTGGTTAGGCGAGCCTTCCTGGCGGAAAAGGTAAATACACTGTGATTACATAAATCAAACACGAAACAATGTAGACGTAATAAATTTTACTGTATTGGATATTAAATTACATGACAATTAGAATATTGAAATCTGTCCTCTTGATGTATTTATAGAAATGTAAGGACCCCCTG
This sequence comes from Aquarana catesbeiana, assembly GCF_042186555.1. Lineage (NCBI taxonomy): Eukaryota > Metazoa > Chordata > Amphibia > Anura > Ranidae > Aquarana > Aquarana catesbeiana. The sequence goes on from NC_133326.1 coordinate 24,996,158, forward strand.
AAGAAGACCATAACCTTTGAGGTCGAAATACATTGGGGCATTTCCATACATCAGTGTAACAATGTAATTTCAAGTGTAACAATGTATCACTCTTGATGTATAACCTTTCCTAGCCTAATTTGTCTCGCCTTGTATATACCAGAGCTCATATTTTAATACATTTTTTATATAAACATTTGTGATTTTTTACAAAATATTTGACTCCTAATTGCTGCTAAAAAGCCCCGTGGGGAACTTTCCACTTTTTTCTTTTCAAAGATTGTAATTGGGGTGTGCAGCCCTCTCAGACTCTCATATATGTGTCGCTCTATGATACCGTCTATGGATAAGGTCTATACAACGATCAATATGATCTCACAGAATAAATTCTGAAAATACACAAGGGATGACGCTTTTTCATAAACTTATAGGCAATCTCCCTCATTGTAGTCTCTTTCAATTATTTTTTATTAAATTATTATACACATATAAAACCTTCCATATCATTCCAAAGACACATGTACAAAACATTCAAGAAAAACACAAAAATGGCTCTATCCTGTAACACACACGTCTCTGAAGGCAACATTTTGAAAGTTCTAGATAAATTTAAAGAGAAATGAAAATATTACAACATCAACCCCCAAGCCCCCCCCCCCAGAGAAAAACAAAAAATAAACAAACCCCCCCCCCCTGATATTCCTTACCGTGAAAGCCTATCCCCTATTCCTCACTCTATTTTACTCTTACCAAATTGTTTATTAGTGAATACATTTCCCAGTTCCTTCCAGTAACATTGAATGGTCTTAGCAAATTCTTCATTATATAGATGAATCTGTGACCATCCCCTACCCGTTTTATCTATGGATAAGGTCTACACAATGATCAATATGATCTCACAGAATAAATTCTGAAAATACACAAGGGATGACGCTTTTTCATAAACTTATAGTTTAGTATATAAACTTATGTCCCTCATTGTAGTCTAATACCTATAGGACAAATATAATCATAGGGACACTTTACAAATTTTTTAAATTATTTTTTATTTACCGTATTTATTTCAGGTACTTACAAAGCACCATCAATGTACGCAGCACTTTACATATACATTGTACATTCACATCAGTCCCTACCCTCAAGGAGCTTACAATCTAAGGCCCCTAACTCACATTCATACATACACATACTAGGTTCAATTTAGACAATTAACCTACCAGCATCTCTTTGGAGTGTGGGAGAAAACCAGAGTACCCGGAGGAAACCCACACAGGCACAGGGAGAACATGCAAACTCCAGGCTTGTATTTAGCTAAAATAAAAATGTGTTGTTTGCAGAGAATAGCCAAATGTGCATCAGTGCAGCCTTATCAATGCCCATCAGTGCAGCCTTATCAATGCCCATCAGTGCAGCCTTATCAATGCCCATCAGTGCAGCCTTATCAATGCCCATCAGTGCAGCCTTATCAATGCCTATCAGTGCAGCCTTATCAATGCCTATCAGTGCAGCCTTATCAATGCCTATCAGTGCAGCCTTATCAATGCCTATCAGTGCAGCCTTATCAATGCCTATCAGTGCAGCCTTATCAATGCCCTTCAGTGCCTATCACTACAGCCTCATCAGTGCCTATCACTACAGCCTCATCAGTGCCTATCACTACAGCCTCATCAGTGCCTATCACTACAGCCTCATCAGTGCCTATCACTACAGCCTCATCAGTGCCTATCACTACAGCCTCATCAGTGCCTATCACTACAGCCTCATCAGTGCCTATCACTACAGTCTCATCAGTGCCTATCACTACAGCCTCATCAGTGCCTATCACTACAGTCTCATCAGTGCCTATAACTACAGCCTCATCAGCGCCTATCACTACAGTCTCATCAGCGCCTATCACTACAGTCTCATCAGTGCCTATCACTACAGCCTCATCAGTGCCTATCACTACAGCCTCATCAGTGTCTCATTAGTGCAGCCACATCAATGCCCATCAGTGCATGCTCATTAGTGCCTCATCAGTGCCCATCACTGCATGCTCATTAGTGCCTCATCAGTGCCCATCAGTGCATACTCATCAGTGCCCATCAGTGCATGATCATTAGTGCCTCATCAGTGCCCATCAGTGCAGCCTCATCAATGCCCATCAGTGCATGCTCATTAGTGCCCATCATGCCCATTTTACATATTTTGTGTAAAAATCACTTTTAAAAACACCCTCCTAGCAGTTCTAGCCATGACCATCTTGAATAAGCTCAGATGATTCATATAGCGTATAATTCCTGGAATCTGTCTGCCCTTAGCTCAGGCATTCAGGCAGGAGGGTGTGCTTAACTGAGAATGCCCCTCCTCCCATCCTCCCATCCTCTGGGTTAAAGAAAAAATGCCCATGAAGACTCCTGGGATGTATGACACCATTTTGGCCTAGGCCAGAAACCAGGAAGCAACTGAAGTATAAACAATTGTTTAAAAAAAGTGCAACATAATCTACTTTCCTATCGAATTACTAATACTAGAAGTACAAGGATTAGAAATAGTTCATGTTGATCACCTAAGTTGTTCTCCTCTCTCGTGAACAAACTTCACACCTTCTCCAATTAAACATTTCGGGCCCAATCTTTCCACCTTTTTAAAATTCTGATCCAAATGGGCCCACTCACTAATATTGTGTGATTTGTATGTAGCTTAACCCCTTCACGCCGACATAACGCAAATATGCAGCCTTCGGCTTGAAGGGGTCGTACCGGGGTGATATGAAGGCATCATCTCGGTACTGTTTTTTAGAGCCGACGGGCGGCTTTCTTGTAATAACAACCAATGTGGCTCTGCAGCTGCTCAGTTGTTATTACAAACAGTGGGAGGTGGTGCCCCCCCCCTCCCGCTGCCTTCCGCGGCTCCCCTGGGCTCCCCCATCCCACCAGACCCGAACGAAGCCGGATCATGACATCACTTCCGGTTTACAGAAGACTTAAAGGCGCCAAATTTGAAAAAAATGAGCTTTCAAAACTGCCAAACTTGGCGTTTTGAATGCATTTAAGTGCAAAGGAGGGATTTTGGGTTTTATAGACCCCAGATCTCTAGATAAAGAGTACTTGTTACTAGACATGTGCAATTCGTTTAGTTCCAAATTCAAATTTCCAAATTTTCACATTTCCGAATTTTCAAATTTCCGAATTTGAAATTGGGAATTCGATTATTCGGAAATTCTGAATCCGAAAATTCGGGAAATTCGGAAATTTAGAATTTGAAATTCAGAAATTAGAAAATTTGGAAATTTTGGGAATTAAAAATTAAAAAATTCGAAAGTTTGGAAATTTGAAAATTCAGAAATTTGAAATTCAGAAATTTGAAAATCCGAATTTTCGGATTTCCGAAATTTCCAAATTTCCGAAAAAAAACGAATGAAACGAAAACGAACACATTTTTTGTCAGTGCACATGTCTACTTGTCACTGCCTATTACTGTCACAAGGGATGTTTACATTCCTTGTGACAGCAATAAAAGTGATCACATTTTTTTTTTTTAAAGGGACAGTGTAAAAAAATAAATAAAAGAAAAAAGAAAAAAAAATTGTGCCCCATCCCTCCGTGCTCATGTGCAGAAACGAACACTTACGTAAGTTGTGCCCACAAATGTATTTCAAAGATTCGTAAATTCGAAATCGGAAAATTCGAAATTCAGAAATTAGAAAATTCGGAAATTCGAAATTCAAAGATTCGAAAATTAGAAGTTCAGAAATGTGAAAGTTCAGAAATTTGAAAATTCGGAAATTCGGAAATTCAAAATTCGGAAGTTCGGAAGTTCGAAATTTGGATGTGAAAATGTGTGAAATGTGAAAATCTGAATTTTCGGATTTCCGAATTTTTAAATTTCCGAATTTCCAAATTTTCGAATTTTCAAATTTCCGAAAAAAAACAAAAAAACAAATGAAACGAAAACGAACATGTGAGGTATCGCCGCGATCGTTAAAGCGAGAGCAATAACTTTAGCACAAGACCTCCTCTGTACCTCTAAACTGGTAACCTGTGGAAACTTTTAAAGTGTCACCTATGGAGTTTTTTAAATACCGTAGTTTGTCGCCATTCCACGAGTGTGTGCAATTTTAAAGCATAACATGTTAGGTATCTATTTACTCGGCGTAACATCATCTTTCACATTATACAAAAGAAATGGGCTAACTTTACTGTGTTTTTTTATTTATAAAAAAGTTTTTCTTAAAAAAAAAAACGCTTTTGATAATTCGCTGCACAAAAACCATGTGACAATAAAAAATTGGGCTAACTTTACAGTTTTTTTTTTTAATTCCCGAAAGTGTATTTCTTCCAAAAAAAGTTGCATTTGAAAGACCACTGTGCAAATACAGTGTGACATAAAATTGCAACGATCGCCATTTTATTCTCTAGGGTCTCTGCTAAAATATATATATATATATATATATATATATATATATATATATATATATATATATATAATATATTTGGGGGTTCTAAGTCATTTTCTAGCAAAAAAATACAGATTTTAACTTGTAAGCAACAAGTGTCAAAATAAGGCTTAGTCACGAAGAAGTTAAATGCACCGGCACCAAAATATAAATTAAGTGATGCAGCTGCTGTGTCTTAAAACACCCCCCTAGTGTTCTAACCAATTAAGCATATATTTCCACAGCGCTATATATACAAAGATACCATAAAGTTTAGCATGCCAAAAAAATATAAATGTAAAATAAAATGTTCAACATTCAAATAAAGTGCAGCAGTGAAGAAAGTGCTTGCATGAAAAAGTGTCCATTGCTAGTTTAGACAGTGCTTAATGCTATACTTCGTCTCTCTGTAAAGGTTAGCAACAAATTGCTCCCAGTGCTTCACACCACTCACGTGCCTCCACCTTCACATTAGAAAACTTATCGGAACTGGCCCATTATTAGCCAGTGCGTCATAAAACGCTTATGCCCCCTTGGGGCAGATTCAATCAGGACCGATCCCTCTATATTTCTCCTCTAATTTTTCACATCATACCATGAATGTAGCAGAAAAAGAAAAAAAAAAAGCCTCAATAATGTAAAACAAGTAAGGCTTGGTTTTCGCTCTCCGGCCAGTCTGTGTCTTCCAACCAAAATTGCACAGAGCAGAAGATCTCAACTACAGCCCTTTGCTGCCCCTAAAACATGCTGGAGGGAGCAAGCACACTGTGGGACCATAGAGAACAAACAAAGCCACCCTCTAACAGAAAGTGAGATCACAGCAGCAAAAGAAACACTAAACAAACTGTTTGTGGGCTTTCTTGTGCATCATCTTTAGAAGAGGCTTCCTTCTGGGATGACAGCCATGCAGACCAATTTGATGCAGTGTGTGGCGTATGGTCTGAGCACTGACAGACTGACCCCCCACCCGTTCAACCTCTGCAGCAATGCTGGCAGCACTCATACGTCTATTTCCCAAAGACAACCTCTGGATATGATGCTGAGCACGTGCACTCAACTTCTTTGGTCGACCATGGCGAGGCCTGTTCTGAGTGGAACCTGTCCTGTTAAAACGCTGTATGGTCTTGGCCAACGTGCTGCAGCCCAGTTTCAGGGTCTTGGCAATCTTCTTATAGCCTAGGCCATCTTTATGTAGAGCAACAATTCTTTTTTTTCAGATCCTTAGAGAGTTCTTTGCCATGAGGTGCCATGTTGAACTTCCAGTGACCTGTATGAGAGAGTGAGAGCGATAACACCAAATTTAACACACCTGCTCCCCATTCACACCTGAGACCTTGTAACACTAACGAGTCACATGACACCGGGGAGGGAAAATGGCTAATTGGGTCCAATTTGGACATTTTCACTTAGGGGTGTACTCACTTTTGTTGCCAGTGGTTTAGACATTAATGGCTGTGTGTTGAGTTACTTTGAGGGGACAGCAAATTTACACTGTTATACAAGCTGTACACTCACTACTTTACATTGTAGCAAAGTGTCATTTCTTCAGTGTTGTCACATGAAAAGATAGAATAAAATATTTACAAAAATGTGAGGGGTGTACTCACTTTTGTGAGATACTATATAGCTGATGGGACACTGTATTTAGCAGTTTACATTATCCAAAATAATTGCATGTTCTGCAGATATCCTGAATGCAGGGTCCTGTGTTTAGCTCCTGAGGGTCCTGGGTTTAGCTCATGAGGAGCAATGCCCTAATTCTCCTCTTTGCATTTAGTAAACCAGTGATGCTATAAATCATTGTAACTGTCAGGAGCGGCCGGTCCAGTAGGGGTGCAGGGGTGCCGCTCCCTCGTTTGCATGCGAGACGCATGCGGGGCATTGGACTCATGCATTTGTATGATTTTTTTTCCTTTTCTCAAGCACATGATTAGAGCCAGTGGCTCTAACTGGCTTTAAAAAAGGTTGGGCTCGGGGCGCAGAGCACTTCACCCTGAACCCACCCACTTGTGACAATAGCAAATCAATATTCACTATTTTCTTTCGGCTTCTCCTCCCAGCCAAGCCAATCAGGACAGGAGACGGACCCGGTTGGCTGGGAGGAGAAGCTGAAGAAGCTGCGGAGGGACCATGCCATGGAGCAGCAAGTGTAGGGACCATGGAGAGGTGAATGCCAGGACCATGGAGCGGTAAGTGCGGATCTGGGGGGGGGGGTTTGTTTTCCGCCCCTCCCAAAAAAAAAAAAAATTAGCACAAGCTACCACTGGTAACTGTGCTGCATATTTGATCCATACTCACTTTATAAGCTGGACGCATGGGTTGGCTGGATGTTGATCTACTCATTTCTGAGATGAGAAGAGTACCATGGATTATTATCGTTATTATTATTATTTTTATATTAAACATAAGCTGTATTATGTTTTACAGATCTAAATTTGTGCAGAGGCTTGAATAAAAATTTAAAAATAAAAATCTGATTTTCTAATATTTCAGATGTTGGGCTGCAAGCAGTAAACTGAAGGTGATAATGATTACCTATTTCCTTTTTACTGTATTGTTCTAAATAAATCCCTTTTAACTGTAGCATATGTAGTGTGTGAAATAACTCACAAATTAATCCTTTTGTAGCATGCCATGAAGCATTGCATTAAGTTTAACTTATGTATCACACTGTGAATAAAATTTAATAATAAAAAAACTTCTTTGACTCAACTTTTTACATTAATGTTATTATTTCATCTGTTTAACACTTTGCCAAATGTGTGTAAAAATAGATTTCACCGTTTCTAAAACAAAGCTTACTAATGTGTAAAAAAAAGGAAAAAAAAAAAAAAAATAAAAAGTCCCTTAAGAATGTAATAACCTGGTAATTGTTAGCATGGATATTTGGCAACGTAGAAGTTGTTGGATAATTAGTCTTAAGAACTGTGTTGTCTACAATTAGACTTTAACATAAACAGTTCGTAGTGGAGTAATAAAGTTTTTTTCTTTTTTTTTTTTTTCAAAACTTCATCTACAAGACTCCAGTTTGGTCACACATTCGACTCAATTCAACCTATTTCACAATTTTCTTATAATTACTATTTAAAATATGATATACGGAAATTAAACATTGGGCTTCATAACCCTCGCTTCTGAAGCAGTGGGGCAAGCGTGAGCCGTCATCCTTAATGAAGACATTACAGTAGTCCCTGCTCGCTTGAGAAGCCCAGCTGAATTTCAAGTCCTACAATAAATTAATGTTGCAATTAAGCCTTTGTGATTTATTTATTTTTTTTGTTCAGAATTTACTAACAGGAAAGTTGACCCGGGGAACTTTCACATTTTAAGGTTGATGCTAATTACCATCAGGAGATAACATGTCCTATATGTTCCATTAAAAGATATCGGGAGATGTTTTGAGAAGTGATGACTCTTTATCCATCAAAGTCTGTTGATGACTGCATGGCTGACAAAAAGCCAAGCCGGCAACTGGCATATACCAGGCGTATTTGCATTTTTGCATTTCATTATGCACATAATTGCATATCAACAGAGCTAGTCTTCCACATTATCTCCAAGAAAATTATCAGCGACGTCTGAAATAAATGCCTAAATGTCAACAACAGACAAGTTCGAGAAGCTGACCTTTGAAAAATTTCATTCTTTACAGATTTGCCATGGTATGACTCAGTTCTTAACTTTCTGCTAGCTGGTGATAACGCAGAAGGAAACAAAAAGGAACCCATGTGAGAATTCCGTTTAGAGAAAAGAAACTCCAAGTTTGTGAAGTGCATGAACACAAGGACAGATTAGAAAAGCTAATAAGTGGTTGGGCATGACAGATAAAGTGGCATATGGAACGCAGTTGAGTCAGAAGGGGGTTATTTATCAAAGTCTCCAAACTCGACGCAACTGCTACCAAAATTGTCGTATGAAAGAATTACATCCAAAGTCTTTACACAGCACTTTTTTTTCTCTTTCTGTGATAGTTTTGTAGCAAGAACAATTTAACAAGCAAGCCTATCTGACCATGAAAATACAGAAAACAGCTGATATGCTCCACCAATGCAATCTAAATAAATTGTTTTAAATTTGCTCTACAACCATGCAATAGTATATCAGACTGTGGTATGCCCTTCTGATGGATTGTCTTTGATAATTCTATAAAGACAATTTGGGGTTTAGTAGATAGTCTAAAACATGTCAAGGGTCGATGCACAATGGTTGCTTTGTTTGCGCATGTTTTCTGTATGATCCTTCTATCATTTACTACAAGCTGAACTGAGGTCAACCAGCTCTGCATGCAAAATTCTTAGAGCCCGAGGGTAAAAAAATGCAAAGGATGTTTAACTTCAGCATTTGCTTTAAAGAACAACTTAAGTTTTAGAAACGTTGTCCTTTAAAGGCATTATAAACCTTCTTAAAGTGGAACTTCACCCAAAAGAGGAGGAGGTTCCCCTTTTCCACCTCCTCCCCTTCTGGTAGTTGGTTTTGACAGGTACCCGCTCCCACTTCTGCTTGGATCAACCAGGCGATCATAGCAGAATTTCACTGTCCTCCTCTGGACACAGCCTTCTGGGATACAGTACACGTGCATCTCAAAAAAGTAGATTATCATCAAAAAGTTAATTTATTTCAGTAATTCAATTAAAAAAGTGAATCATATATTATATAGATTCATTATACACAGAGTGTGTATTTATTTCAAACATTTCTTTCATTTAATTTTGATTATTATGGCTTATAGCTAGTGAAAACCCAAAATTCAGTATCTCAGAAAATTAGAATATTGTGAAAAAATTCAATATTGTAGACATATGGTTTCACACTCTAATCAGCTAATTAACTCAAAATGTCTGTAAAGCTTTTCTGAGCCTCTCTCTTGGTCTAGTTCAGTAGGTTACACAATCATGGGGAATACTGCTTACTTGACAGTTGTCCAGAAGACAGTCATTGACACCCTCCACAAGCAGGGTAAGTCACAAAAGGTCATTTCTGAAGAAGCTGGCTGTTCACAGAGTGCTGTATCCAAGCATATTAATGGAAAGCTGAGTGGATAGGAAAAAGTGTGGTAGAAAAGGGTGCACAAGCAACAGGGATAACTGCAGCCCTGAGAGGATTGTGAAGCAAAGGCCAATCAAGAATTTGGGGGAGATTCACAAGAAGTGGAGTATGGCTGGTGTCAGTGCTTCAAGAGCCACCACACACAGATGTATCCAGGACACGGGCTACAACTGTCACATTCCTTGTGTCAAGTCACTCCTGAACAAGAGAGAATGTCAGAAGCCTCTTACCTGGGCTAAGGAGAAAAGGGACTGGACTGTTGCTCACAGGTCCAAAGTCCTTTTTTCGGATGAAAGTAAATTTTGCATTTCATTTGAAAAGCAAGGTGCCAAAGTCTGGAGGAAGAGTGGAGAGGCACAGAATCCAAATTGCATGAGATCCAGTGTGAAGTTTACACAGTCAGTGATGATTTGGGGAGCCATCTCATCTGCTGGTGTTGGTCCATTGTGTTTTATGAAGTCCAAAGTCAGCGCAGCCTTCTACCAGGAAATTCTAGAGCACTTCATACTTCCCTCTGCTGACCATCTTTATGGAGACGCTGGTTTCATTCTCCAACAGGACTTGGCACCTGCCCACACTACTAAAAGTACCAATACCTGGTTTAATGATCATGGTATTACTGTGCTTGATTGGCCAGCAAACTTGCCTGACCTAAACCCCATAGAGAATCTGTGGGATATTGTCAAGAGGAAGATGAGAGACACCAGACCCAACAATACAGATGAGCTGAAGGCCGCTATCAAAGCAACCTGGCCTTCCATAACACCTCAGCAGTGCCACAGGCTGATCGCCTCCATGCCACGCTGCATTGATGCAGTAATTCATACAAAAGCAGCCTGGAGCAAGTATTGAGTGCATACTATACTGTACATGGACATAAATTTCAGTAGGCCAACATTTCTGCATTAAAAGTCCCTTTTTTTATTGGTCTTATGTAATATTCTCTGAGATACTGAAGTGTGGGTTTTCACTAGCTGTAAGCCATAATCATTAATCATCCAAATTAAAAGAAAGAAATATTTAAAAAATATCACTTTAAAATCTTAAATTCCCCACAGTCCCTCACCTTGGTCTGCAGCATGTACTCTTATACATGGTTCTTTGGAGATATCTATCTATCTATCTATTTCTCTATCTATCTATCTATCTATCTATCTATCTATCTATCTATCTATCTATCTATCTATCTATCTATCTATCTATCTATCTATCTATCTATATATATAAAAATAAAAAAACCAACAAAAAAAAAACCAAAAAAAATATGTATATATATATATATATATATATATATATATATATATATATATATAGATATATATAGATATAGATACAGATAGATAGATATATCTAGATAGATAGACATATCTATCTATATCTATCTATATATATCTATATATAGATAGATATATCTAGATATAGATATATCTATATATATAAATATACCTACACTCACCGGACACTTTTTATCAGGTACGAACAGAGAAAGCAAAATGGATGGAAACCTCTGGAGATTCATTACCATGTGTGGCCAGGATCCATCCTTTTTGCAAACCATCATCACAGGGGATGAGACCTGGTGCTATTAGTTCCATCCGGAATCCAAGTGGCATTCAACCTTACTCCCCTTATCTGGCACCTGCAAACTTCTTTATGTTTCCCGCCTGAAGAGCATCATGAAAGGCGCACGTTTTGCAGACATGGTGGCAATCCAGGAAAGTGTGGCAGTGGTTCTGTGATCGATTCCTAAAGAGGCCTTTGCTGACAGTTTCCAGAAGCCTTACAAACGTTGCCAAAAGTGTGTTGTGAAGGATGGCGATTATTTTGCAGGCCAGTAAAGGTAATTTTTTTGTATCTTCTGTTTTGTTTGTTTTCTGATACCATTTACCAAACTTTTTAGACACACCTCATATATATATATATATAGATAGATAGATAGATAGATAGATAGATAGATAGATAGATAGATAGATAGATAGATAGATAGATAGATAGATAGATAGACAGATAGATAGATAGATAGATAGATAGATAGATAGATAGATAGATAGATAGATAGATAGATAGATAGATAGATAGATAGATAGATAGATAGATAGATAGATAGAAAGATAGATAGATAGATATAGATATAGATAGATATAGATATATATATATCTATATATCTATAGATATATCTATAGATATATAGATATATCTATATATCTGTAGATATATAGATATATATATATATATATATATAGATAGCTATCTATATCTATCTATCTATCTATCTATCTATCTATCTATCTATCTATCTATCTATCTATCTATCTATCTATCTATCTATCTATATAGATATATATATATATATATATATATAAATATATTGACTCACCGGCCACTTTATTAGGTACACCTTGCTACCTTGCTAGTACTGGGTTGGACCCCCTCTTGCCTTCAGAAATGCCTTAATTCTTAATACTTCATGACATAGATTCAACAAGATGTTGGAAACATTCCTAAGCGATTTTGCTCCATAGTGACATGATGGCACCACGCAGTTGCTGCAGATTTGTTGGCTGCACATCCATGATGCCAATCTCCCGTTCCACCACAACCCAAAGGTGCTCTATTGGATTGAGATCTGTGACTGTGGAGGCCATTGGAGCACAGTGACCTCATTGTCATGTTCAAGAACACGGTTTGAGATAACTTGAGGTTTGTGACACGGTGCGTTATACTGCTGGAAGGAGCCATCAGAAGATGGGTACACTGTGGTCATAAAGGAATGAACATGGTCAGCAACAATACTCGGGTAGAACAGGGCGTTTAAATGATGCCCAATTGGTACTAAAGGGGCCCAAAGTGTGCCAAGAAAATATCCCCCACACCATTACATCACCACCACCAGCCTGAACCGGTGATACAAGACAGGATGGATCCATGCTTTCATGTTGTTTACACCAAATTCTGATCCGACCATCTGAATGTCACAGCTGAAATCCAGAGTCATCAGACCAGGCAATGTTTTTCCAATCTTCTATTGTCCAATTTTGGTGAACCAATTAGATGATCATATCAAAACCAGTCTGCTCATTCTCCTCTGACATCAACAAGGTATTTTCCTCCGCTCACTGGATAGTTTCTCTTTTTTGGACCATTCTCTGTAAAACCAAGAGATGGTTGTACGTGAAAATCCCAGTAGATCGGCAGCTTTTGACATACTCAGACCAGCCCGCCTGGCACCAACGGCCATGCCAGGTTTAAAGTCACTTAAATCCCCTTTCTTCCCCAGTCTGATGCTCGGTTTGAAGTTCAGCAAATCGTTTTCACCACATCTAGATGCCTAAATGCATTGAGTTGCTGCCATGCGATTGGCTGATTAGCAATTTGTGTTACCAAGCAATTGAACAGGTGTACCTAATAAAAGGAGAATGAAGATTTGCCGTCCAAGGACCACGGTTATGGAACGCTCTACCTACTCACATCCGCATGGAAGAAAACCATCAGGCCTTCAGGAAGAAACTCAAGACCTACCTCTTCTAAGAAGCTGGACAACACAGGAGAGATCGAGCGCCTTGAGGCGATTCAGTTCGCATTTGCAGCGCTATACAAATCATTCATTCATTCATTCATTCAATAAAATGGTCGGTGAGCGTATGTGCCTGTAGTTAAGCCCTTAAGACTGACTGGCTAAGTAATAAGAAATTAAGATAATATTTCCATGCATTTGTAGTTGTAAGATTCCTATTTTAATTTGCCACAGCCTGTGTTCTTATTGTGATACATGACGCAGGAGGATGAAGGAAGTTCCAGCCTTCTGTCTTGTTAATCCTGCCCGCAGCTAAGCATGACTTTTAACCTGATTAATTTTAACTATGAGATGATTGCAAATGTTTTTGGCCTGGGAACATTTCCAACAGACTGATTTGGGAATGGTGCAATTCTTTGTAACAGGAGAAGAAAAAAAGATATCTGGGATGCACTGGAGGCTCTTACAGTAGAGTTTGATATAAAAAGATGAAGTTGTAATGATCCAATGTTCTATTTAATTTCCTCTGACATCTGACCACATGATTGCTTCTTCTTTAGTAAGAACAGGAATTTTTGCCTGTTATTCATTTTTTAATTTTTATTTTAGAAATGCTGTATGCTTCACTACAAATCTAATCAATATAATATGAATTAATTTGCTGTTCTCCTTTGCTTATGATTTTCCAGGCACTTGATGCCTTGCTTGAGGTTGTTGTGGCTTCGAAAAGAGAGGAAGGATAAACTCTTCTTTAAGGCCTGGAAGAAAAGGAAATTACGAGCTCAAAACAATATTTTCATGCAATAGGGAAATGTTAGAACTTCCATCTGTGTTCCTGGTTGGGCAAGTTTTCCCTCACTTTCCCTTACTTACTATGCTTCCAAAATTACCCTCAACAGAGACAGAAGACAACAAGACCGGAAGTTTCCAACCCTTCCCCAAAGCCAATTTTTCATTAGGCAATGTAGGACTGGGTCTATAGGCAGCAGATAAAAAGAGGTGTACTTATCATGCAAGACATGTTACCTTCCATTCCTTTATATGTATGTATATACAGGGGGGACGGAAAGTATTCAGACCCCCTTAAATTTTTCACTCTTTGTTATATTGCAGCCATTTGCTAAAATCATTTAAGTTCATTTTTTTTTTCCTCATTAATGTACACACAGCACCCCGTATTGACAGAAAAACACAGAATTGTTGACATTTTTGCAGATTTATTAAAAAAGAAAAACTGAAATATCACATGGTCCTAAGTGTTCAGACCCTTTGCTGTGACACTCATATATTTAACTCAGGTGCTGTCCATTTCGAAATTTAAGGGGGTCTGAATACTTTCCGTCCCCACTGTATATAATGTATGTAGTGCTATCTCTGTAGGAGCCACTGGTTATTTGGGCCTATTTCCCAAACTCACTGCATGCACAGCCAAGCACATTATATTCTTGACACTTTTAGTTTGGCTTAAGAATGAATATAGGGGTTTCTTGTTTTTTTTTTTTTTTTACGGGAACAGAAACTTGGAAATGAATGGGGAGCATGGGATACCCCAGAACTGTGGAAATACACCATTTGAGAACAGCTAGGTTTCTGGCTGTTCTGCACTGTAATGCAGGCTGTATCACACAACTCTGACTGCACTGTATTCTCCTGGCTGTCTCAATGCTTTTAGCAAGCTCAAACCGGCCCCAGTAAATGATAGTATAGGGTGGTATAGTGGCAGGTTAAGGTAGTATAGGGTGATATAGTGGCAGGCTAGGGTGTTACAGTGGCAGGTTAGGGTAGTATAGGATGGTATAGTGGCAGGTTGGGGGTGGTATAATGGCAGGTTAGGGTAGTATAGAGTAGTATAGTGGCAGGTTGGGGTGGTATAGGGCAGGTTGGGGTTGTATAGGGCAGGCTAGGGTGGTATAGGGCAGGTTGGGGTGGTATAGGGCAGGCTGGGGTAGTATAGGGCAGGTTGAGGTGGTATATTGGCAGGTTTGGGTGGTATAGGGCAGCTTGGGTGATATAGGGCAAGTTCGGGTGGTATAGGGCAGGTTAGGGTGGTACAGGGCAGGTTGGGGTGGTATAGGGCAGGTTAGGGTGGTATAGGGCAGTTTAAGATGATATAGGGCAGGTGGGGGTGGTATAATGCAGGTTGGTGTGGTATAGGACAGGTTAGGGTGGTACAGGGCAGGTTGGGGTGGTATAGGGCAGGTTAG
Source organism: Aquarana catesbeiana (assembly GCF_042186555.1). Taxonomy (NCBI): domain Eukaryota; kingdom Metazoa; phylum Chordata; class Amphibia; order Anura; family Ranidae; genus Aquarana; species Aquarana catesbeiana. The sequence continues at coordinate 25,011,318 of NC_133326.1, forward strand.
GGTGGTAAAGGGCAGTTTAAGATGATATAGGGCAGGTTGGGGTGGTATAATGCAGGTTGGTGTGGTATAGGGCAGGTTAAGGTGGTATAGGGCAGGATGGGGTGGTATTGGGCAGGCTGGGGTTGTATAGGGCAGGTTGAGGTGGTATATTGGCAGGTTTGGGTGGTATAGGGCAGGTTGGTGTGGTAAAGGGCATTTTAGGGTGGTATAGGGCAGGTTAGGGTGGTATATTGGCATATAGGGGTGGTACAGGACAGGTTAGGGTGGTACAGGGCAGGATGGGGTCGTACAGGGCAGGTTAGGGTGGTATAGGGCAGCTTAAAGTGGTACAGGGCAGGTTAGGGTGGTATAGGGCAGCTTAAAGTGGTACAGGGCAGGTTAGGGTGGTATAGGACAGGTTAAGGTGGTACAGGGCTTGTTAGGGTGGTATAGGGCAGGTTAAGGTGGTACAGAGCAGGTTAGGGTAGTATAGGGCAGTTTAATGTGGTATAGGGCAGGTTGGGGTGGTATAGGGCAGGTTGGGGTGGTACAGGGCAGGTTAGGGTGGTACAGGACAGGTTGGGGTGGTATAGGGCAGGTTGGGGTGGTACAGGGCAGGTTGAGGTGGTATAGGGCAGGTTGGGGTGGTACAGGGAAGGTTGGGGTGGTACAGGGAAGGTTGGGGTGGTATAGGGCAGGTTAGGACTCTATGTAGTGAGTGACAGTGTGTAGTAACTTACAGCATGGCTGCAGATGAAGACCCGGGCGGGGTGTCTGTGTCTGTGAAGGGGTCTGTGGGAGGAGTGGAGGAGGTGGCCACACCCCTACACCACGGCCCCCCCCCCAAAAGAAAGAACCACCAGCGGCCACTGACTTTCATATAGCACATGAATTATAGGCAGCGCCACCTATATCTCCCTTTTACACATATTTCTCTATAGATCTCGCGTCTTGTGGGATCTTTGAGGTAGGCAGCATCCATATCGTTTCACTTAGCGCGAGTCCTAATAACATTTTCACATTTCACAGTGCAGCCAAATAGCATGCTGGAAGAACACAGGGTACGCACAGACACTATACTGAGAAAGACACACACAGCAATAGGAAATGAAGGGATCCACCGACCAAAACCAAAGGGAATATAACTGCACAGCCAGAGGGAAACACAGAGAACTAAGACAGGATCAAACAACACACAGAATAAGGGAATACTTAGAAACAGCAAAGACCAGAGAAATAGGAGGGTCCGGCTTTAGTATAGAGACATGTTGTTTGAACACTAAGCCACAGGTGCAAAGGCTTATCAATATTTAAAAGGTTACTAAACCCTTGCTTTTTTTAAAAAAAATAACAAACATATCATAATTAATTCCACTGCAGTTGGTTTTTGCATGGAGTGGCCCCGGTCTTCCTCTTCTGGGGTCCCTCAGCGGCGATAGTAGCTCCTCCCCGCATCGAGTGCCCACGTTGGAGAAGTGCTCTCCTTCAATGGACACCCGTGCGAGCACGCTCCCGAGTCCTGCTTCTGCGTCCATTGACACAGAAGACAGGACTCGGCCCCGCCCCTGGCGCCTGCGTCATTGGATTTGATTGAAAGCAGTGGGAACCAATGACTGCGCTGCTATCAATCTATCCAATCAGTACACAAGACACCAGCTAGAGCTGGTGTGCTCATCCCCAGGGAGAAGAAAACCGGGTTCAGGTAAGTAAAAAGGGGCACTGGGGGGGGGGCTGCAGCATTACAGAAGTCTTTTCACCTTAATGCATAGAATGTATTAGGGTGAAAAACCATGGGGGTTTACAACCCCTTTAAGTTCAGGGCAGATTTGCAGGAACCTGAGCAGCTTGAACAGGAGGTGAAACCCAGCACTCGGTCAATGTACACGGAACCGTGACACTAGTGGAGAGAAGGAATGGGCTAGAAGGTAGTTTAGTTTCTACGGAAAGGTAATGGAAAGCTAGAGTCAAGACATGGAAAGAACCAGAGTCCCTGTGAGCCCACCAACAGGTCCAAGAGGAGCGGGTCTGCTCTGGTTTGTTGCTGTTGGCTGCCACTAGGGTCTCCATATTCATAATCCCTTTAAGAATCTAGGCCCATTCTACAATGTGTGAAGGAGATGCCAATGTCAATCATGGGAAATAGTGACTTGTGGTGCTAAAAAGACTGAGGATGTCTTTCTTAAGCCTGGTACACACAATCAGTTTTTATTCATTCAGCCCAGCGGGCTGAACAAAAAAGAACTGAGCAGCTTGTGTGTAGGTCTCTCTCTATACTAACTAGTCAATGTTTGTACAGCGATCTCCCAGCTTTGCTATTGTGGTCTGACAGGAGGACTGCCCCCTGCCAGAACACCCCGGTCAGCGGTCACAGCCATTGACTGAGAGCGCTGATTGGATGCTGAACGGCTGCTGGTTTTCCAGCACACTTGTTCAACAGAAGCCGGTCGTGAGATCGGCTTCAACCAAATAAGAACCTGTATACATGGGAATGTCGTCTGGTATCTATTGTATCTGTTAATTTCAGATGATATTTGGCCCATGTGTACGGGGATTTAATGTTGGATATGGATCTCCAGAAATGGTCCAGTCTGGGGAGACTAAAATATCTGATATGCACATATTATTGCATGTGGTAATAAAATGGGCACAGACCAATATTGTATTAGTACAATTGTAGTGCGGGAGCCAGTGGTGGCTGGTATTTTTTTTTTTGGGGGGGGGGCAGCAAACAACTACCCCCCCCGCGCACCCGCTCACTATCTGCCGGTCAGTCTGGCAAAAGGTGGCAGGTGGCGGGCAAATTGGGCTAACTTTACTGTTGTCTTATTCTTTAATTCAAAAAAGTGTAATTTTTCCAAAAAAGGTGCGCTTGTAAGACCGCTGCGTAAATACGGTGTGACATAAAGTATTGCAACGACCGCCATTTTATTCTCTAGGGTGTTAGAAAAAATATATATAATGTTTGGGGGTGCTAAGTAATTTTCCTTGCAAAACTTCCGCTCATCGGATTCCTTCCCCCCTCCGGTGCCACAATTGGCACCTTTCAGGGGGGAGGGGGGTGCAGATATCTGTATAATACAGGTATTTGCACCCGCTTCCGGGAATAGCTAGCCGCAGATATAGAGCTTTCTTTTGGTGGTTTTTATTTTTTGCTAAACAAATAAAAAAAAAGAGCGGAAATTTTGAAAAAAAAAAGTTTTTCTTTGTTTTTGTTATAAAATTTTATAATGAGGTGGCACTGATGGACACGGACGGGCATTGATGATAGGCACTGATAGGCGGCACTGATAGGTGGCACTGATGGGCACTGGTAGGCGGCACTGATGGGTGGCACTGATATGCAGTACTGATGGGCATTGATAGGCAGCACTGATGGGCAATCATAGGTGGCGCTGGTGGGCACTGATGGGCACTGATAGGCGACACTGATGGGCACTGAAAGGCTGCACTGATGGGTACTTATGGGTGGCACTGATAGGTGGCACTGCTGGGCACTCATGGGCACTGATAGGCGGCACTGCTGGGCACTGATACATGGCACTGATGTACGGCACTGATAGATGGCATTGATAGGCATCAATGATGGCACTGGCACTGGCAGGCATTGGGGATGGGCACTGATTGGCAGCTGCCTGGGCACTGATTGGCATTTCCCTGGTGGTCTAGGGTGGTGCCAATCCCTGGTGGTCCTGGCGGAATCCTAGTGGTCCTGGGCGGGCATCCGAGGGGGGGGCTGCACTGATAAACAATCAGCACAGACCCCCCCTGTCAGGAGTGCAGCCGATCGGCTCTCCTCTACTCACGTCTGTCAGAGCTGATCAACGGCTCTTCCTGTTTACATTGTGATCAGCCGTGATTGGACACGGCTGATCACGTGGTAAAGAGTCTCTGTTAGAGACTCTTTACCTAGATCGGAGTTGCGGTGCTTCAGACTGACACACCGCAACAACGATCGCCGCGATGCGTGTCCCGGGGGTGCGCAGCGGCTTGATATCCTGGTGACGTCATATGATGTCCGGTCAGGATATCGCAACCACTTTGCCAACTTCATATTGCTATATGGCGGGTGGCAAGTGGTTAATTATTATTTGGGGTAATGTGAGAGAAAGTGGTGTATTTATTTGCATTTGGTAGTTTGATTTTCGGTTACTTTGATTTGTGTTATTTATTCTATGTTGTATTTTTATTGTATGGATGGTTTATTAGAGTGTAGTTTTAACCACTTAAGGACCGGAAAGGAAGGATTTGCCCCCTTAACGACCAGGCCATTTTGTGCGATACGGCACTGAGTCTCTTTAGCTGACAATTGTGCGGTCTTGCGACGTTGTACCCAAACAAAATTGATGTCCTTTTTTTCCCTACAAATAGAGCTTTCTTTTGGGGGTATTTGATCACCTCTGCGGTTTTTATTTTTTGCGCTATAAACAAAAAATGAGCGACAATTTTGAAAAAAAACACAATATTTTTTACTTTTTGCTACAATAAATATCCAAAAAAAATGTAAAAAAAAACAAATTTCTTCATCAGTTTAGGCTATTATGTATTCTATTACATATTTTTCGTAAAAAAAATCGCAATAAGTATATATTGATTGGTTTGCGCAAAAGTTATAGCGTCTACAAAATAGGGGATAGATTTATGTCATTTTTTTTTACTAGTAATGGCGGCAATCTGCGAATTTTAAATGGAATGTGACATTGCGGCAGACAGATCGGACACTTTTGACACATTTTTGGGACCTTCGACATTTATATAGCGATCAGTGCTATAAAAATGCACTGATTATTGTGTAAATGTCACTGGCAGGCAAGGGGTTAACACTAGATGCGATCAAGGGGTTAAATGTGTTCCCTGGGAGGTGTTTCTAACTGTGGGGGGAGGGGACTGACTAGAGGAGGAGAAAGATCGCTGTTTCTAATCGCTAGGAACAGCAGATCTGTCTCTCCTCTCCTGTCAGAACGGGGATCTGTCTGTTTACTTTGACAGATCCCTATTCTGACTCTGTGGAGCGATCGCGGGCGGCCCGGCGGACATCGCGGCCGCCGGCCATGCGCATCGGCTCTGGCGTCGCGCCACACGCGCGCGCCCCCGAGGGTTGTTAAAACGGCCGACGTACAATGACGCCAATTCGCCCAGGAGAGCCAACCTGGCCCAGTACAACTGTGGCGGCTGAATTAATTTGTTTTATTTGGTGCTAATGGCTGTTATTTGTAATTTTGCGCGGCTGTGTGGCAACAATTTCCCAATTTCCCTTTGGGATTACTAAAGTATTCTGTATTCTGCATTCTTCATCATATGTATTACTAGAGCTTAATATCTAATTTGTTCACTTGTGAAATGCCATGTCATCCCCACATCCATTACACATGGTTCATAAATGTGAAAAGGTTTACCCCGAACATTTAATACATAACACAACCAACAACCTCAAACAATTTCTACTGTTATCTGTGTAACCTTTAAAAAAACTAAATAAATTAAAGAAAAAAAAAAGGAAAGAAATTGTGATTTCGGTTCACCTTTATCAAGAAAAATATATATATTTTTAAGTCATCTTCAATACTGCAACCCCCAACTATTTATTCTCAAAGGAAAATTACCCTACAGTCTTTTACATATGAGTAACTGCTGTGCCAATGCCCACCTTTATCTGCATTAAACGAAAAAAAAAAAAAAAAAAATTGGGGACTTGCTGACATTACTTTGCTGGGAAAAAAAAAAATGAATATCTCAGCTCATTGCGAAAAGCAGACTTGGTATTTGTTTGGCCAGCGTAACCTTTGCTGCAGCCCTTTTAGATTAGGTGCAGTACATGGAAAATTGTGCTCTTACTGTACTCCATAAATCATACCTACCAATTTTTCTTTAAAGGGGTATGTAAATATCAGTGTACCAGGTGGGTAAACAACACTAACCTTGTACAAATGGCTTGAAAATTGAAGAAAAGCACATTATTTTGCTGCTGAAATTGCTTTTGAAGCCCAGAACAAGGGCGAGGGTTGGAGAATACAGAGTAATTTCTTTGCTCCGTATATGGAAAATTTGTTGATGATAACCACACTGGACAGTGCGCCGTTGTTTCTCTGTTCTTACGATGATCAAAGATATCATTGCTTTATATTACTTTTCTTGTTGCAGATTTAGGATGGCTGTGGATGACTAGTGATGGCCATTATCTGACAGCTTCAGGACTTCAGCTTCTCGACTTCGGCTATAATACTTTTATATATTTTATTATATTGTTACACTATATTATATTATGGAATGGGTATTGTGAATAAATATTTTTTTTTTCCTTATAGAAACATAGAAGAGTGAGGCCCCATTTTTTATTATACAAGGGCTTTACCAAAAATAATGCAAAAGATGGCTTAACTTTGTTTATTAACCGCTTCAGCCCCGTTAGATTTTACCCCCTTCCTGACCAGGCCATTTTTTGCAATACGGCACTGCGTTGCTTTAACTGACAATTGCGCGGTCGTGCGGCGCTGTACCCCAACAAAATTGATGTCCTTTTTCTTCCCACTTTTCTTGAGCTTTCTTTTGGTGGTATTTGATCACCTCTGCGTTTTTTATATTTTGCGCTATAAACAAAAAAAAAGAGCAATAATTTTGAAAAAAAACAATATTTTGTACTTTTTGCTATAAATATCCACATTTTTTTTTTTTTCAAAAAGCTAATTTTTTTCTCAGTTTAGGCCGATATGTAAACTTTTCTCTTCTACATATTTTTGGTAAAAAGAATCGCAATAAGTGTATATTGATTGGTTTGCGCAAAAGTTATAGCGTCTACAAAATAGGGGGCAGTTTTATAGCATTTTTATTATTATTTTTTTTTTTAGTAATGGTGGCGATCTGCGATTTTTATCATGACTGCGACATTATGGCAGACACATCAGACAATTTTGATACATTTTTGGGACCGTTGGCATTAATACAGCGATCAGTGCTATAAAAATGCATTGATTACTGTAAAAATGTCACTGGCAGTGAAGGGGTTAACACTAGGGGGCGATCAAGGGGTTAATTGTGTTCCCTAGTGTGTGTTCTAACTGAAGGGGGGAGGGGACTGACAAGGGGAGATGACAGATCGTCTGTTCATACTTTGTATGAACAGACTATCTGTCTCTTCTCCCCTCAGAGAACCCGGTTCTCGCTGTGTTACGAGCGATCGCGGGAGCCACTGGGCACTCGCATCGGCTTCGGGGGGAGAGCAGCGGGCGCCCCTAGTGGCCGCCTTAGGAACTGACATAACAGGTGATTCGCCTGCCCATGCCATTCTGCCGCAGTACAACTGCGGCGGCTGGTCGGCAAGCGTTTAACTTACATAGGTTGTTCAAATTTCACATTTTGGTAGAGTAAAGCAACTTATTAAAAGAAAATTGCTTGATACCCCCATCAACATTGCCTCCTACAGTGCTATTGTGTTCTGCTGGCGGGGGGGGGGGGGGAGGGGGTGTACGTGAGGAGCCTTCTCGGGCAGCAGAACACAATGATTACTGTAAAAAAACTAAAGGCTGGTTGTATCCAAGTCGATCTACACTATATTACCAAAAGTATTGCGACGCCTGCCTTTACATGCACATGAACTTAAAGTGATTGTAATGTCTCGTTTTTTTTCTATTAAAATAACAAACATGTCTATACTTACCTGTTCTGTGCAGTTGGTTTTGCACAGAGCAGCCTGTATCTTCCTCTTCTCAGGTCCCTCTTCTGTGATCCTGGCCCCTCCCTCCTGCCGAGGGCCCCCCACAGCAAGCAGCTTGCTATTGGGGCACCCGAGCCCAGCTGCAGCTCCGTGTATCCGTCTCTCTCTCTCTCTCTCTCTCTTCTGATTGGCTAACTGAGTTTGATTGACAGCAGCAGGAGCCAATGGCGCCAATCAGGAGGGAGAGTCCTGGATGGTCAAGGGGACTCGTGGACATTGCTGGACAGAGATGGGGCTCAGGTAAGTATTAGGGGGGCTGAGGGGGGCTGCTGCACACAAACTGCTTTTTATCTTAATGCTTAGAATGCAATAGATTAAAAAACCTTCTGACTTTAAAACCACTTCAGTGGCATCCCAGTCTTAGTCCGTAGGGTTCAATATTGAGTTGGCCCACCCTTTGCAGCTATAACAGCTTCAACTCTTCTGGGAAGGCTGTCCACAAGGTTTAGGAGTGTGTCTATTGCTGACCATGCACTATATGAAAAATCGGCCGAAATGTGGTCATTTAGACAGTTCGTTTGTTTTTCGGCCAGTTAATGGTAAGGTGCGTTGGCATGGACCATAGGGTGAGTACATGGATTGAAAACTGGCTACAAGGGCGTGTTCAGAGGGTGGTGATAAATGGGGAGTACTCAGAATGGTCAGGGGTGGGTAGTGGGGTCCCCCAGGGTTCTGTGCTGGGACCAATCCTATTTAATTTGTTCATAAATGACCTGGAGGATGGGATAAACAGTTCCATCTCTGTATTTGCAGACGATACTAAGCTAAGCAGGGCAATAACTTCTCCGCAGGATGTGGAAATCTTGCAAAAAGACCTGAACAAATTAATGGGGTGGGCGACTACATGGCAAATGAGGTTCAATGTAGAAAAATGTAAAATAATGCATTTGGGTGTCAAAAATATGAATGCAATCTATACACTGGGGGGAGAACCTCTGGGGGAATCTAGGATGGAAAAGGACTTGGGGGTCCTAGTGGATGATAGGCTCAGCAACGGCATGCAATGCCAAGCTGCTGCTAATAAAGCAAACAGAATATTGGCATTAAAAGGGGGATCAATTGCAGAGATAAAACGATAATTCTCCCACTCTACAAGACTCTGGTCCGCCCGCACCTGGAGTATGCTGTCCAGTTCTGGGCACCAGTCCTCAGGAGGGACGTACTGGAAATGGAGCGAGTACAAAGAAGGGCAACAAAGCTAATAAAGGGTCTGGAGGATCTTAGTTATGAGGAAAGGTTGCGAGCACTGAACTTATTCTCTCTGGAGAAGAGACGCTTGAGAGGGGATATGATTTCAATTTACAAATACTGTACTGCTGACCCCACAATAGGGATAAAACTTTTTCGCAGAAGAGAGTTTAATAAGACTCGTGGCCACTCATTGCAATTAGAGGAAAAGAGGTTTAACCTTAAACTACGTAGAGGGTTCTTTACTGTAAGAGCGGCAAGGATGTGGAATTCCCTTCCACAGGCGGTGGTCTCAGCGGGGAGCATTGATAGCTTCAAGAAACTATTAGATAATCACCTGAATGACCGCAATATACAGGGATATGTAATGTAATACTGACACATAATCACACACATAGGTTGGACTTGATGGACTTGTGTCTTTTTTCAACCTCACCTACTATGTAACTATGTAACTATGTAACTATGTAATGGTAACAAAGTCGATAATCGTTGGGATGTTTTTGACCCCAAAAAATGAAGAACCAAGTTTGGAAATTTTCTGCCGAATGAACGATAAATTGAAAGGTTAATGTGTTTCCCGTCCGAACTGTCTGCACTAGGTATATGTGGAAAAATCGAACAAAAAATGCATTTATGTCCACTGATCGATTTATCGGTCATTACATGATGGCATTATTGTTTACGCTCATGGCCGAATGTTCGTTTTTCGAAAATGGGTTCGGTTGATATTTTGTAAAGTGTATGGCCAGCATGTTTGACCATTCTTCCAGAAGCGTATTTGTGAGGTCAGGCACTTTAAGACTTTTTTTTTTCTTTTTGCAACTTTGGAGCTGTTTTTTTCTCTCTGACACTGCAGTGTTCTGTGCTGGCAGAGCTGGGTATTTTTTCATTTTGATTGGCAATGCAGCCTACTTAGGGCTCTTTCTCACGGGGCGAATCAGTGATGATCCGCCCCGTGAATATTCGCTTGCTCAGCGGGGATCGCTCCGACGATCCCCGCTGAGCAGGAAGATGACAGGTGCATCGCTGCACACTGTGCAGCGGTGGACCTGTCAGAGCGCCGCTCTCCCCTATAGGGGGATCGGATGATGACGGACCGTAGTGTCCGTCGTCACCCGATCCGATCCGAAAACGGATGGAAAAGTAGGTTTTTCCTCCGTTACACTTTTCGGATCGGAGCGGGTCGGATGTCAGAGGACATGTCACCGCTGACATCCGACGCTCCATAGAGATTCATGTATGTCCGTTTTTCATCCAAAAACGGAAGGACGAAAAACGGACATACGGATCGTTAGTGTGAAAGAGGCCTTATGCTTATTATGGCAACTGTATGTGAACACACTCCAAAATATATTCCCATGGGCAATACGTTTAAAAGGCTAAAAATAAAACCCGTATGTGGCTCACAGCCAAAGTTAAAAAATCTATAAATAATAAGAAAAGAGCTTTTAAAAAATATATAAATGAAGGAACACTATTATTGTTTACCCCCTTGCCCTCCGTAAGGTTTACCCCATTTCCTGGCCAGGCCATTTTTTGCGATACGGCACTGCGTTACTTCAACTGACAATTGCTCGGTCGTGCAAAGCTGTACCCAAATAAAATGTACCGTATTTATTGGCGTATAAAACAAACTTTTTCCCTCTGAAAATAGGGGGGAAAATCGTGGGTGCGTGTTATACGCCAATACCTGGCTGCCTCTGAGGGGGCGAGCGCCGTGGGATTACACAGAGACAGATTTCCTGTGCCGAGTACACAGGAGATCCGGCCTCTGTGTAATCCAGTACTGGTGAGGCTGCATTGATGGGCAAAGGCGAGGCTGCATTAACGGGCAATGATGAGGCTGCAGTTGGGCACTGATCAGGGTGCATTAATGGGCAATGGTGAGGCTGCAGATAGGCACTGATAAGGCTGCATTGATGGGCACTGACCCTTATTTTGCTTCAAATTTCTTTATTAAAAATTTTTCTTTTTTTCCCTGAAACTTCCCTCTTAAAATGAAAGTGCGTGTTATACGATGACAAATACAATATGTCCCTTTTCTCCCACAAATAGAGCATTCTTTTGGTGGTATTTGAGCACCTCTGCAGTTTTTATTTTTTGCGCTATAAATTCTGCTATAAAACAAATAAAAATATCAACAAATAAAAAAATGAAAAAAATAAAATGTCTTTATCAGTTTATGCCAATATGTATTCTGCTACATATAATAAGCGTATATTAAATAGTTTGCACAAAAATTATATTGTCTACAAACTATGGGATAGATTTACAGAATTCAATTTTTATTTATTATTTATTAGTAATGGCGGCGATCAGTGACTTATAGCAGGACTGCGACATTGCGGCGGACAAATTGGACACTAAGTGACACTTTTTGGGGACCAGTGACACTAATACTGTGCTCAGTGCTAAAAATATGCACTGTCCCCGTACTAATGTCATTGGCAGGGAAGGGGTTAACATCAGGGGTGATCAAAAGGGTTAAATGTGTTCTTAGGGAGTGCTTTCTAACTGTGTGGGGGGTGCTTGTACAATGGGAAGGCAGAGAACTGTGTTCCTGCTTTGTAAGAACACAGGATCACAGCCTTCCCTTCTCACAAAACGGCGGTCTGCCTTGTTACATAGGCAGACCCCCTTTCTGCCTGTCTCTCCAATGATCAGCGGGTCCCAATCACAGAGGTAACAGTTTGCCGGCATTGCGTGTGTGCGCCCCGGACCAGGAAATGCAAAGTCACGTACAGGTATATGATTTTGCACAGGCCTTGCAGCCATATATATATACAGTATACGGTTGGCAAGCAGTTAATTGTTACAAAGAACATAACAGAATATGTAAAAAAGAAATCAAGGACGCAAAAATTCTAAATTATTGACAAATTGCAAAAATAGTAGGACAACCCCCAAAAAATTCTTCAAATATATTCATAGTAAAAAGGTCAGATCTGAGCACGTAGGCTCTTTATAAAACAATCTAGAGTGGGTGACTTGGGACAAAGAGAAGGCTAATTTATTAGATACTTTCCTAAGCTCTGTGTATGCAAAGGAGCATGGGGGAGCATAATGGGGGTGGTAGTGACACAGCCCCAAATGATCCACAATGGTTTAAAAGTGATATGGTCCAGAAATATTTAGACAATATAAAGGCGGATAAAGCACCTGGACCAGACAGCATCCACCCACGGATCCTAAAAGAATTGAGCTCTGTCATTTTAGAGCCATTGTTTCTAATTTTTAGGGTCTCGTTAATGACGGGAATGGTACCAATGGATTGGCATAGGGCCAATGTGGTGCCCATATTTAAAACGGGATCAAAGTCTTTACCAAGTAACTATAGACCTGTTAGTTTAACTTCTATAGTCGAGAAGATACTGGAGAGTTTAATAAAAGACCACATAGACGAGTTCTTGCTGGAAAAAAATATTTTAAGCAACAGACGTCATGGATTCAAGACAGAAGTTGTCAAAAAATAGACAGGGAAATAGATAGGGAAGAAAGAAATGAGAGGTAGTAGGGGTCCCCGGGGTAGTACATGGTAATAAACATACCATGAATGCAGAGAATGGAAGTATAAATGGAGATTACCAAGGTCTTATCTGATTTCTTCTTATGAGGAGGTAAGTAAAACCTTGGACAGAGGGGTGGCTCTGGACATGGTAAACCACGGCTCATGTGTAAGGTAAAGTCTACAGGCTTGGAAATATCAGTTTGTAAATGTATAGAAAACTGGATGAAAAAACAAATTCAGAGAGTAGTGGTTAATGATTCTTACTCTGAATGGTCTAAGGTTATCAGTGGTGTACCCCAAGGTTCACTGTTGGGACCCTTACTTTTTAATATCTTTATAAATGATATAGGGTCTGGGATTAAAAGTACCCTTTATTTGCAGATGACACCAAGCTGTGCAGTGGAATAACATCCTTACAGGTCTCCAATTTGCAAGCCATCCTCAATGCACTGTTTAATTGGGCAACTAAGTGTCAAATGAGGTTTAATGTTGATAAATATAAAGTTATGCATTTGGGGGGCTAAGAATATGCATGCATCATACATACTAGAGGGAGTACAACTGGGGGAATCAATGGTGGAGAAGGATCTGGGTGTTCTGGTAGATCATAAGCTTAATAATTAGACATGTGTAATTCGTTTTTGTTCCGAATTCGTTTTTTCACCTAAATTTGACAAATTTGTTAATTCGGAAATATTCAAATTAACAAAAACCCGTTTAACAAATTTTTCTGAAAATTCAGAAATTCAAAAATTTGAAACTCCGAAAATAAGAATGAAATCCAAGAATACAAAAGAGTGAAAGTCTGAAAATAAAAACAAAAACACGAAAATTAAAAAATCCTAAATATTAACTAACTAAAAATAATAACTATAATAACTATTGAATTATAGGTGTTGTAATTACCTTTCAAATTTGGCTGTAAATGAACGTAACAAATACAAATTTTTCCAAAGCTTTGAATTATCTGAAATATTGAATCCCACATCTAAACGAATGGAACATAATGAATTAATAATAATAAATAATAATAATAAAAAATGTTGTATTATTATTATGTATTATTATTAATATAATTTATTATTATTAATTTGTTACGTTCCACTCATTTAGATGCGGCATTCGTTATTTCGGATAATTTGTAACTTTGGATAAATTCGTATTCGTTACGTTCTTAAACAGCCGAATTTGAAAGGAAATTCCTATAATTTAATAGTTAGTTATTATTAGTTACTTAGTTATTATTTCGGATTTTCGATTTTTGGAATCTACAAATTTACGAAACTTCAAATATACGAATAACGCATCTAAACAAATGTAACAAAACTAATTAGAATTTTTCCAAAGTTACGAGTTTATTTGAAATAACGAATTTCGATCATAATGAATGACCGGAAAAAAACAAAAACAAAACAAAAACAAGTGAAACTAAAAAGGAACAAATGTTTCGGCAGTGCACATGTCTATTAATAATAGCATGCAATGCCAAGCTGCGGTTTCCAAAGTGAGCAAAATCCTTTATTTTTTTAAGAGAGTTATGGACTCCAGAGAGAGAGATATAATTTTGCCCCTGTACAAATTATTAGTAAGACCTCATCTGGAATACACTTTCTAGCTTTAGTAAATAAACCCCATTGTGTACTTAAAAGTGGGGTATGCCTGTATGCAGTTCAGTTTTGGGCACCAGTTCTCAAAAAGGATATCAGGGAACTGGAGAAAGTGCAGAGAAGAACAACCAAACTGATGAGAGGTATGGAGGAGCTCAGCTATGAGGAAAGATTAGAGGTACTGAATTTATTCTCTCTTAAGAAGAGGAGGGATATGATCACAATGTACAAATACATAAGTGGTCCATATAGTGAACTTGGTGTTGAGTTATTCACTTTAAGGTCATCACAGAGGACAAGGGGGGACAGTTTACGTCTGGAGAAAGAGATTTAATTTCCAAATACAGAACAGTAAGAGCTGTGAAAATGTGAAATAGACTCCCTCCAGAGGTGGTTCTATCCAGCCCAGTAGACTGTTGTAAAAAGGCCTGGATTTTTTCCTAAATGTACATAATATAATTGGGTACTAATATTTATAGGTAAAGTTGATCCAGGGAATATCTAATTGCTGGAGCAAATTGGATCATACTTTATTGGGGGTTTTTGCCTTCCTCTGGATCAACTGAGGGCATAGAGATGTGTATATAGGATTGTTTAATTTTACTTTTTCCATTTTTGTTGGTTGGACTCGATCGACTTGTGTCTTTTTTTTCAACCACACTAACTATATAACTGTCTTGTCTACCCGCATCAATCAAAGGCCAGAAGTCCCTATACAAGGAGTCTCTTCCCTTTACTTTGCACCCATTCAATCACTTCAGTATGCAAAAATGTGTGCAGACAGTCCAGTTTTCATAAGAAAGTGTTCCCATACAAAAGCAGAGGAATGGGTAGAGGAATGGATCATATTACATTGCAGAAAAAAGAGTCTTCAATCGGATAAATTTTTTAACATGAAAACATTTGTACTTTTTTCCTGCAGTGAATCAGGTGGTACGCTTCCTTTTGTTGCAGGCAACAATTGGTCGTCCTCAGTTTGACAACTGTGAAATAATAATTGCTTCTGAAGTGTTTGCAGTTATTACTGTGGATTTCCCATATGTTATTCTTTTACCATTTCGATGGCTGACAACAGGTTGTGTTTGTTTCTATTCTATTTTTTATTTTATTTTTATATATAATTTTACCCTAATTAAAAAATATGATAAATAGGTTTGCTTATAGACATATAACTGATATTACCTTAACCACTTCACCCCCTTCCTGACCAGGCCATTTTTTACAATACGGCACTGCGTTACTTTAACTGACAATTGCGCTGTCATGCGACGTTGTACCCACGTTGTACCCACTACCCGACGTTGATGTCCTTTTTTTCCCACCAATAGAGCTTTCTTTTGGTTGTATTTGATCACCTCTACATTTTTTTTTCCCCAGTGTTTTTATTAAAGATTTTGCATAGTACAAACAATAAGACAGTGGGCAGAATATCATTACAGACTTGGAGAAAAAAGAAACAAAAACCGTTAGGATGCGTTGTAAATCTTGGAGTACAGATTAATACAGAAGAGGTACAATCAAGTCGTAACTTATATAGCTCGATCTTAACGGATAACTTTAAGAGATCTTTCAGCTGAGATGGTGCGTTATATACTGGGGAAGGACTCTGTATTGATGTACACCGCTCTGCGGTTTTTATTTTTTGCACTATAAACAAAAAAAGGCCGACAATTTTGAAAAAAAAAAAAAACAATATTTTTTACTTTCTGTTATAAAACATACCCAATAAAAAATGTAAAAAATCAAATTTCTTCATCAATTTAGGCCAATTTGTATTCTGCTACATGTTTTTTGTAAAAAAAATAAGTGTATATTGATTGGTTTGTAAAAAAGTTATAGCATCTACAAACTATGGGATAGATTTATGGACTTTCAGTGAATTTTAGCGGGACTTCAACATTACAGCAGACAAATCGGACACCTAACTAACACTGACACTTTTTGGGGACCAGTGACACTAATACAATGATCAGTGCTAAAAAAAAAGCACTGTCACTGTACTAATGACACTGGCTGGGAAGGGGTTAACATCAGGGGCGATTATATGTGTTATCTGGGAGTGCTTTCTTACTGTGTGGGGGATGGTTTAACAGTAGGAAGACAGAAATTTGTGTTCTTGCTTAGCAGAAACACAGGATCTCTGTCTTCCTTACTAGCAGAACGGGTGATCTCCCTTGTTTACATAGGCAGACCTCCGTTCTGCCTCTCTCGGAACGATCACCGGCTTTCCGGCAGACACGGGGTCTGCCAGACCCGTGCACGCCCCAGAGCTGAAGAAAAATAATTACATACAGGTACGTGATTTTGCACTTAAGGGCGCGCCCTGGAGCAGTATATGTATGTGGGGCGGTCCTTAAGCGGTTAAACGTGAGCTGTCTCAGGAAAGTTCTGATTTTCGAAAGAAAATTCTTTCTGAATTTGACCCATGTATGTCTTGCATTAGGCTGCACTGTAAGATGTTGTAGAACATGCAGCAGTATAAAACTGGCCTGCAGAAAGACAGTTTTAATCAGGGGTAATAGGTTAAAATGTACGAGAAACAAAGAGTGGAATCAAGTGTTTTACTACAAGAATTAAGAGACTGCAAATAATATAGTAGTGCAAATCAGAGAGCAGTAGGACAGTTTTAATAAGGGATAATAAGCCTAACTGTTGTATACCTAACTTTTATCTATCACACTATCATATGAGGTGGATTAGTTGCACACTCTTCTTACACTTTGCTTTTTTTGTAATCAAACAATTTAGCGTCATTCTGAGAACAAACGGTCAGTAACACTAAGCTAAGAAGGGCAATAGCTTCTCCGCAGGATGTGAAAACCTTTCAAGAAGATCTGAACAAATGAATGAGGTGGGCAACATGGCAATTGAGGTTTAATGTAGAAACATGTAAAACAATGTATTTGGGTGGCAAAAATATGAATGCAATCTATATACTGGGGGGAGAACCTCTGGGGGAATCTAGGATGGAAAAGGACCTGGGGTCCTAGTAGATGATAGGCTCAGCAATGGCATGCAATGCCAGGCTGCTGCTAACAAAGCAAACAGAATATTGGCATGCATTAAAAAAAGGGGATTAACTCCAGAGATAAAACGATATTTCTCCCGCTTTACAAGACTCTGGTCCGGCCGCACCTGGAGTATGTTGTCCAGTTCTGGGCACCAGTCCTCAGGTAGGATGTACTGGAAATGGAGCGAGTACAAAGAAGGGCAACAAAGCTAATAAAGGGTCTGGAGGATATTAGTTATGAGGAAAGGTTGCGAGCACTGAACTTATTCTCTCTGGAGAAGAGACGCTTGAGAGGGGATATGATTTCTATGTACAAATACCGTACTGGTGATCCCACAATAGGGATAACACTTTTTCGCAGAAGGGAGTTTAAAAGGACACGTGGCCACTCACTAAAATTAGAAGAAATGAGGTTTAACCTTAAACTGCATACAGGGTTCTTTACTGTAAGAGCGGCAAGGATATGGAATTCCCTTCCACAGGCGGTGGTCTCAGCGGGGAGCATCGATAGTTTCAAAAAATTATTAGATAAGCACCTGAACGACCACAACATACAGGGATATACAATGTAATACTGACATATAATCACACACATGGGTTGGACTTGATGGACTTGTGTCTTTTTTCAACATCACCTGCTATGTAACTATGTAACAAGTAAATGTTCTGTACCCCATTTTTTTAAAAGACTTTATCAAACATAAAAAAATATATATATAATGATAAACAGAAAAGAAACGAAAACCCCAAAATACCACCTTTTTAATAGAAGCCTTGCAGCATAAAAAAAAAAAAGAAAAAAAAGGTTTCTTTGAATGGGAGAGCAGCTAAAAGTTACCGCTGAACTCAAATCAACCACAAAATAAAATAAAAGACAAAAAAGCTCCCTAATAGTAAAAACAACAAAAAAATAGGGCAGCAAAGGTATGGATTGGCTACAATTTCATAACTGACCCTAATCTCAACCTATGCAGTTTGCCAGCTTTCCATATGCTTTTCCTACAGCAGCTTTCAGTTCATCCACACAATGGTTCACCCTGAACCCATAGTAGTGGTAAACACAAACCTCACCCTTAATGGCTACCTGTCATTACTGCAGATGACTCCACGACTATACAAAGAAAACGAGTTTTTGATACATTTACACACACACAGCAGTATCCTGGGCTAACAATGAAGTACAATGATGAATACATGTTTACTATTTTACCTGCCTTTGTTACCTCCGTGCCTCAAGGTTGCTCATGGGATAATAAATTAGTTAACAAATCTATTTCAACAATAGTATTCAATGTTTTTCAATTCATTATTTGCAGCATACATACTAGGGGGAGTACAACTGGGGGGATCCATAGTGGAGAAGGATCTGGGGGTTTTGATAAATCATAAGCTTAATAATAGCATGCAATGTCCAGCTGAGGTCTCCAAAGCGATCAAAAACCTTTCTTGTAGACATTTGCAGAACGTGCAGAACGGAAAAATTTGTTTTGTTTCGGAGAGATTCATAATGTTGCTCATTTTGTTTCGTTATGAAATTCGTTTGGTTTCAGAATTCATTTGGTTTTGTTTCGTTTTCGTTAAATTTAGTTTAGTTAAAATGAATTTTAACTTTTCACAATGATTAGAATTCGGATCGGACGAAAAACGACTGGCCAATTAGAATTCTGTGTGAAGAAATAGCTGGTTGTTAAGCAGGGGGTCAGGAAGCCGACCGCCCGCGTCCTTAACAACCGTGAGTCATCATCTGTCAGCAGGCTTCCCCACTGACAGATGAATGTAAACTTAACCACTTGCTTACAGGGCTCTTAAACCCCCCTCCTATCCAGACCAATTTTCAGCTTTCAGTGCTGACGCACTTTGAATGATAATTGCGCGGTCATACAACACTGTACCCAAATGAAATTTTTATCATTTTTTTACCACAAATAGAGCTTTCTTTTGGTGGTATTTGATCACCTCTGCAGTTTTTACTTTTTGTTAAAAAAATGTAAAAAACTGAATTAAAAAAAAAAAAAATTTATTTTTTTTATATTTTGTTATAAAAAATTTTAAACGGGTAATTTTTCTCCTTCATTGATGTATGCTGATGAGGCGGCAGTGATGGGCACTGATAGGTGGCAGTGATGGGCACTGATCAGTTACACTGATAGGCAGCACTGCTAGGTGGCACTGATTGGCACTACTGGTGGGCATTGATAGGTGGCACTTGTGGGCATTGATAGGTGGCACTGTGGGCACTGTTAGGTGGCACTGTTAGGTGGCACTGTGGGCAGTGTTAGGTGGCACTGTGGGCAGTGTTAGGTGGCACTATTAGGTGGCACTGATGAGGCAGATGTGCCTCTTTCACTTCGGGACCGATGTCCCTCAAATCTGAGCCGGTGATCGGCTTTTTTTTTTTGTCAGCGTGAGTAGAAAAAAAAAAAACAATTACCGATCTTTTGTTTACATCATGTGATCAGCTGTCATTGGCTGACAGCTGATCACATGGTAAGGGGCCGGGACCGGCCCCTTCCTTAGATCGGTGATCACCCGAGTCTCAGTGACTCGGTGATCACAGGGCGCGCACAGAGCACATGCACAGGGGAGGCCGTCATATGACGGCCTCCCGGGAATTCAGGTCCGCGCTGTGGCCGTCATTCGGCCATAGTGCGGATGCCAAGTGGTTAAAGAATGCTATTAGAAAAAAAAGATAAAGAATGCTGACAATTGCCCGGCAATAGAAAAATGTAAAAAAAAAAAAAAAAAAAGGCATGGGGTCCCCCCCAAAATCCATACCAGACTGTTATCCGAGCATGCAGCCTGGCGGGTCAGAAAAAGGGGTTGAGACCAGTGAGCGCCCGCTCCCCCTCCTGAACCATACGAGGCCACATGCCCTCAACATGGGGAGGGTGGGTGCTTTGGGGCAGGGGGGTCTCTGCGCCCCCCCCACACAAAGCACCTTGTTCCCATGTTGATGGGGACAAGGGCCTCTTCCCGACAACTCTGGACTGTGGTTGTTGGGGTCTGCTGGTGGTGGGTTTATCGGAATCTCGAAGCCCCCTTTAGGCCCACAGATCCCGCCCCCCCCATGTGAATGGGTACATCGCACCCGTACCCATTCACCAAAAAAATGTCAAAAAGTAAAAACCACAGGAAACAGTTTTTGACAAGTCCTTTATTTAAAAAGGAAAAAAAAAGTGTCCTTCGATGTACATCCATCCGTCCATCCTCCTAAGAGGCTACCCGCCATATGCTGTCTCTTCGCTTTGATAGTTCTTATATAGGCAAGGGGTGGGGCCACTTGGTTACATCACTCAGTGGCACCGCCCCCTTCTGATGTCACCTGACGTCAGAAGGGGGCGTGTTTTTTTTTTTACATTTTTCTATTGCTGGGCAATTGCCAGGATTCTTTATCTTTTTTTTTAACAGCATTCCTTATCTCTACATTCATCTGTCAGTGGGGAAGCCCCACTCATGGTTTTTAAGGACAAGGCTGGCCGGCTTCCCGGCCCGCTGCTTAACAACCAGCTATTTCTTCGCACAGAATTCAATTCGGTCGATCGTTTTTTGACCAATCCAAATTCTAATCGTTCTCAAAAGTTGGAATTTGTTAGAAAATGAATAAATGAAGCAAATTTTAACAGATTTCAATGAAATTCTTTACTATTCACTACTATTTAATTGACGATCTGAAAAGATTTTTGCACGAAGAGTGTTATCAGATTTCTTTATCCACCATCCAAGACTTATATTTTTCTAAACAGGAGAATTTCAGGCCATCTTGGATGCCAAAGGCGGTCCAACACCATATAAGGTAATGGTTTTGTTCTTTTACCTGGTGTTTCTATAATTTTGTCCAACCCCTGGATACCAATTCAAAGAAAAAATAAATAAATTGGACGCATTTTGATCCATGTATGGGTAGGCTAATTGTACAGAAGTCAATCTGTCAATCAACTTCTGTACAACCAGCCCGGTTGAGTTTTTCCTGAATGATCAGTGCCGCCGGTGTATTGATCATTTTTTAACTTCCATGGGGTTCTCATCTGCCTAAAGTTCACCAATACTGCCCGGGAATTTAAATGTGCTGTGAATGTCTAATTCTTAGTAAATCAGAATCATGCTGTCCTCCAGTACAGACAACAAAACAGGACCCGATGTCAGGGATATTGAATACATATTATTACAATGCAATGAAGGAAAACATGCATGCACAATAGTAAGTTATAGGCACATTTTTGCCATACCATACATTCCATGATACATACTGTACATTTCTTAAAAAAAATAAAAATAACAAGGAGTCTATAGACTAAATTTTCCTCCTCAATGACATAAGCAAATGTCAAGGCTGAAGCAATAAGTTACATGTCTTATTAAAATGAAATCACAGTCGTCTCATTGAGCCGCAAATCATTTCAGCCTACTGAGACATCTTGGTGTATAGTGTAGACTGCAGACACCTCTGACGCCATGTGTTTTCCAGTTATTAATAATTATCACTGGCTGCGAAAGTATTTGTTTTTCATTCTATATGACCGTCTTTGTGTGTCTTGATAGACTGTTGCCAATTGGCATCATTCTGCAAATCTACAGTATATTTCCATTAAATTCTTTTATGCTTCAGTGCTGTATGGTCCCATGTTTTTGTACATGTGTTATTCTGTAGAACCCTGGTGTCCATCCCACGGCCCAGGGACCACGTGCCCCCCTTGGCACTTTCTGTGCGGCCCTCAAGGTCCCTGCAGACACTAATCTGTGTTTCCCTATTGCACTGTTACAGCAGTGATTTCTAGCAGCCTTTTGCAATATGTCCCCAGTCTTTGACTCTTGAAGCATGTCCACAGTCTCCAACAACTCCTCCAGCATGTTCACAGTGCGACAGTTTCCTGCAGAATGTCCACAGTCTCTGACCATTTTTCCACAGTCTCTGAACATTTTTTGCTTCATGTTTCAAGCATCCTGTCTACAGTCTCTGACTATCTCTTGTATTATATCTACAGCCTCTGACCATCTCTTGTATCATGTCTGCAGTCTCTTACCATTTGCTGTACTGTGTCCGCAGTCTCTGACCATCTCTTGTATCACATCCACGGTCTCTGACCATCTCTTCTATCATGTCTACAGTCTCTGACCATCTCATATACCATGTTCTGAGTCTCTGACTATCTCTTGTATCATGCCCACAGTCTCTGACAGGGCTGGTGCAAGTTTTTTTAACACCCTAGGCGAAACCTTGCTTTTGCTGCCCCAATTAACTCCGCCCCTGACTCCACCCTCTTTGCCCTGCCCATGTATATGGTGAAGGTAGCTGGTGTCATGGCCGCCACCCCCACAAAAAAAAAAACGTTAAAATTAATTCACTAATTCTAGCATCAGAACTCCTGCGTAACACTAAACTGATGACCTGTAGGGACTTTGCGTCCAATGCTAGAATTACTGCTCTCACTCCAGTGTGTGGGATGATACATAACATTTGTAGGGCAATCATAGGTGCCAAAGCGCATGCATTTTTGTATATGTGTGTGTGTGGGGGGGGTACAGTATACAGGTGTGTGTAGGGGGAGGGGTGCACATTATATAGGTCCGGGGCAGGAAGTGTACAGTATACAGGTGGGGGGCAGGAGTGTACAGTATACAGGTGTGTGGGGGGGTGTACAGTATACAGGTGGGGGGCAGGAGTGTACAGTATACAGGTGTGGGGGGTGTACAGTATACAGATGGGGGGCAGTAGTGTACAGTATACAGGTGTGTGGGGGGGTGTACAGTATACAGGTGGGGGCAGGAGGTGTACAGTATACAGTTGGGGGCAGGAGTGTACAGTATACAGGTTGGGGGCAGGAAGTGTACAGTATACAGGTGGGGGTGTACAGTATACAGGTGGGGGGTGTAGAGTATACAGGTGGGGCAGGAGGTGTACAGTATACAGGTGGGGGGTGTACAGTATACAGGTGGGGGGAGGGGTATACACTATACAGGTGTGTGGGGGGTGTACAGTATACAGGTGGGGTGTGTACAGTATACAGGTGGGGGGAGGGGTGTACAGTATACAGGTGTGTGGGGGGTGTACAGTATACAGGTGGGGGGTGTACAGTATACAGGTGGGGCAGGAGTGTACAGTATACAGGTGGGGGGCAGAAGGTGTACAGTATACAGCTGGGGGGGGCACGAGTGTACAGCATACAGGTGTGTGGGGGGTGTACAGTATACAGGTGGGGGGCAGGAGTGTACAGTATACAGGTGTGTGGGGGGTGTACAGTATACAGGTGGGGGGCAGGAGGTGTACAGTATACAGGTGGGGACAGGAGTGTACAGTATACAGGTGGGGGGCAGGGGTGTACAGTATACAGGTTGGGGGCAGGAGGTGTACAGTATACAGGGGGGGCAGGAGGTGTACAGTATACAGGTGGGGGCAGGAGGTGTACAGTATACAGGTGGGGGTGTACAGTATACAGGTGGGGGCAGGAGGTGTACAGTATACAGGTGGGGGTGTACAGTATACAGGTGGGGGGTGTACAGTATACAGGTGGGGGGAGGAGGTGTACAGTATACAGGTGGGGGTATACAGTATTTAGGCGGGGGGGTGTACAGTATACAGGTGGGGGGAGGGGTGTACCATATACAGGTGTGTGTGGGGGTGTACACTATACAGGTGGGGGTTGTACAATATACAGGTGGGGGGAGGGGTGTACAGTATACAGGTGTGTGGGGGGTGTACAGTATACAAGTGGGAGGGTGTACAGTATACAGGTGGGGGGGCGGTACAATACACCACACTGCGCACAGTCAGTATGCAGACAGCTGAGGTCGGTGTCCCCCTGGCAGTAGGTCCTCTCATACACACGAGGCAGTCAGGCTGTGTGGAGAGGTGACTCACCGTCAGGCAGAGTATGATCAGCATGATGAGCACGGAACCCAATCCTAGCTCCTCACATGACCGGACACAAAATCTGCTCTTCTCCACCTCTATTACCACCCATACACTCCGCCCCCTTTCTGACCCAGGACCATCCAGCCCCGCCTCCTCCACAACGTCATACAACTCCGCCTGGATGGAACAAGACTCCGCCCCTTGCAGATCGCCTTTTGCGGAATTACTGAGTGATCTGAGGGAACCGTGAACAAGGGGCAGAGGGAGGGGGGTGAGTATGACTGAAGGAAGAGGATGGGAGGATGAGACGAGGATGTCAGGAGAGACAGGGCATGCCATCGTGATTCTGCTGGTCTCAGACGGTTATTTTCAACACTCCTAGCGGCTGTAACTGCGCCCTAGGTGGCTGCCTAGTTTGCCTAGTGGTAGCGCCGGCCCTGGTCTCTGACCAACTCTTGTATCATGCCCACAGTCTCTGACCATCTCTTGTATCATATAGTCAAAGTCACATTGATTTCTTGGAACTGATCACAAGTTGATATTTTCACTATTTGCTAGAGATTGGTTGATTGAAAGTTTGATTGGCTGTCATTGGAATTTTGACTTATCGTCACTGAACACTTATTTTCATCTGTGGGACTATTTTTATGTTATCATTAACTGATCTCTTATCATCACGTTTATAGGGTTAAGGGTATAGAGCACAACCATATTTGTTCTTTATCTCTTGTATCATGCCCACAGATTTTGACTATATCCTGTTGTGTGTCTGCTGTCTCTGACACTGATCATTCACTGAGTTTTGTGTGCAGACACTTGGTGATGTTGGGGATCGGACTTGAGCCCCCCCCCCCTATATCAAGAGAGTTGATCACCACTATTGTAGAGAGTGCTGGGCAGTGTTCAGACTGAATTCTTAGGTGTTTTTGGTGTAGCACCCTGGGGTTTAGTCAGGGAGCTCCTCACCAAATTACTTGTTAGGAGTAGCTACCATAGTTAAATTGTTAGAGATCCACTGATTTCTCCCTAAGTTTGGCCTTGTTGTATTTTTCTCTTCTATCTCCAGGTGGCCGGGCACTTGGTGGTACTAGATATGAGAAGGACAACTCAAGGTCAGGCTATGGGTATATGGGGTGTCTCAGCCAATGGGCCAGGGTTTTCTTGAATCCCTTGCCCTCCTGGGAGAGCCTATATATTTGGTTGGAATCAAGTGATCTATGTTCTTATAGGGTAGGATGCATTTTACATTGTTCTGATTTCTCTCTTTCAGGTGTTGCTGTGTCGGTGCGTCTTCCTTGGCTAAGGAGAGACAGGAATCTAGACGGATAACAACACTAACCTTCTGTATATTTGCCACGACTGTATATATTAGATAGATAGTTAGGTAAAAGCATTATTGCTAACTTGCTTTAAAATGTACATAACTATTTTTGATACTTGAATGTCATACGTGACTATTTTTCTTCTGATACCAATGTTTATTCATGTGGCATGCCACACATGTTATTCTACTGTTATACTGTTAACTCTTTCCCTGTTTCCCCACCCATCCCAGTTTCGCCAGGACATTCGCTCCCAGGCTTGGGAATTCAAATTATGTTTTTCTGCAAACTCTGAGACGTAGTTTTTTGGGCAGAGGAGGATGTAGCACCCTGGGGTTAACCACCATAGTTAAATTGATAGAGATCCATTGATTTCTCCCTAAGTTTGGCCTTGTTGTACTTTTTTCTTCTACCACTAGGTGGCCGGGCACTTGGTGGTATTAGATATGAGAAGGACAACTCAAGGTTAGGTTATGGGTATATGGGGTGTCTCAGCCAATGAGCCGGGGTTTTCTTCAATCCCTTGGCCTGCTGGGAGAGCCTATATATTTAGGTAGAGTTAGGTGATCTATGTTCTGTGCCACCTGGACGGCTGCCTGGGTTGACGTGTGTCGTACGCCCTGGGCTGCTAGGCCGGAGATTGGGTCTATCCCGGGGGCCTCTGGCTTCTAGGCTGTGTGAGGGCCTATCCAGAAGTGAGAGAGCACACAGGGTTGGGATTGCGGCTTGCAGTCCAACCAGAAGTGACGGTTCTGCCGGCCAGAGAACCTGTCAGTGGCGGAGGTAGAAGAGAATCTGTCATCACGAAGGGCCCAATCACCTTCACCAGGGATCCACAGTGAGTAACTGAAGCAAGTACTGGAACCATATTCTCACCTAAAGGGCATGGTGGAGAATCAGGAAACTTCAGGCGGTGATAAAGTCAGGGACCCAACCAGTGGAAGAGACGCTTGCCTTGTGTGTCAAGCCAGGGACTGAGCCGGTTAGCAGGGGTGAAGCTTGAGAAGTATCTGGAGTGCCATGCTAGGGACCCAGCAAAGAAGAAGGGGGGACGCTTGAAGGAGATACCACCGCAAACCTTGGAGGAGCTCAAGGGATTCAAAGTCAGTGAATCAGTGGGTCTAGTGAGAGACCAGGAGCTCAGTATTGAAGAACTACAAGGAGCAGTTGTAGTGGAGCTGTGAGAACTGCTATGTTTGAGTTAGGAACTGTTAAAGGACTGTTACCATAGGAGATAGCATTCCTGCACCATATAGCTCCTTGCTTGGGCCTTTCCCTGCACGGCTGTCCTCCAATTGAAGTCTCGGAGTTTGCCAATTGAGTCTTTCTTTGGCCTTGGAGGTCCTCATTAGATGAAAAGAGGTAAAAGACTTTGCTACATTGGTAATTGGAACTTTACTCCTTATATCATTTCTGAGCAAGAGGACAAGAAATTTAAGCAGAACTCCAAAAATAACAAAATAAAAAGAAACAAATAGTTTTTTAAAAGATAAGATAACAAAACCAGCTTTTGCTGAAATAGCAGCTGGGTGAAAGGGCATGCATGGGCGAGGTTGCTATTGTGACTCCAGCATCTATGTGGATCAGGAATTCAGGGGGCCCACCTCACCTATCCTGGAGTGGGCCCCGAGTCAACGTTTGCATCGGGGCTCACAAGCTTCAAACTATGCCTCTGGGTAGGGATAGTGGTGACATCATTGCTCAAATATGGCCAGTGTCCATATTAAGGAAGTTACATCACTGCTATCCCTGCTCCTTTACTTATATGGCCAGGATTTCCCTGTGTCGGGTATTCAGTGGTTCCTAGGGACTCAGTGAGTGCAAGTAACAGTGGCTTCCTTAGGAACCAGTGACAGTGGGAAGCTGTCATATATGGAAGAGATACTGGTACTAGATACTATAAATACTGGTTCTTTATATGATTCTTCACTCTCACTGAACAGGTGGCCAGACAGGCAAAAGCTTGGGTGTTCTCCTGAATCCCCAAACACCTACAAATTTGATCTGAACCGACTTCGGACTGAAACATTGGCTCATACCCACTCCACTCCCCCAAACAAAAGGACACATGGGCAAAAGGTTGGGCGTTCCTCTGAATGCCCAAACACCTAAAGCATGGACTGAACCATCAGCTCATACCTACTCTGCTCCACTCCCACCGAGCAGGAGGCTAGACTGGTAAAAGTTTGGTCTAAACCAATGGCTCATACCCACTCCACTCCACTCCCACCAAACAAGAGGCCTGATGGGCACAATCTTGGGTATTCCTCTGAATGTCCAAACACCTAAAGCATGAATTGAACCATCAGCTCCTACCTACTCTGCTCCACTCCCACTGAACAGGAGGCCAGGCAGACAAAAATTTGGGTATTCTCCTAAATGCCCAAACACCTAAAGTTTGGTCTGAACCTACATTCAGACTGAACCGTCAGCTCATACCCACACTTCTCCGCTCCCGCTGAACAAGAGGCCAGATAGGCGAAAGCTTGGGTGTTCCTCTGAATGCCCAAACACCTAAAGTTTGGACAGAACCATCAGCTCATATGTACTCTGCTCCACTCCCACTGAACAGGAGGCCAGACGGGTAAAAGTTTGGGTGTTAGTCTGAATGCACCAACACCTAAAGTCTGATCTAAACCTACGTTCGGACTGAACCATTGGCTCATCCCCAATTGTCATCACAAGAACCAATTGGCTTCTTCCTCTCTTACTCCAGCCCTGCTGTACAGAGACTGTAAGAGGCTGATGCCAAATCAAACACATCTTTTAGTTCAGCTTTATGACACCATTAACTTGTATAAATCCATTGATTAAACACAGCTCCTTCAGACAATGCAGGGTTAAAGCGACAGGCCGCTTGCTATACCGGTTTCAGAAATATGACGCAATCCTTACCCAGCTGGACATGTTAATTGAGAAGAAGTTTTGGAGGCAAAGTTCACAGTTGTGCAGATGGTGGGACAATGAGGAATGGGAGAGCTGGGTCAGTGTCAATCTCAAGCCGCACTCTAATGGCTCCTGTCTGTTCCCTCTGGGCTGTGGATGGGGACAAGCACCCGCTCACTACGGTCTTCTGTCCCTCGCTGCCCTTCACTGTGGAGATGCATTCTCTCTCAAGGAGCCGTCCTTCAGGACACACAGACAGCAGACGGAAAGCAATCTTTCTTTTTTTTTTTTTTATTGTAGTCAGCAAGCCTCAGCGTTTCCTATGGAGCTGTCATTTCATATATGATGATCACGCGGGCTTAAATGAAATCAGTCACCGGAAAATGTTACTGTGTGACATTTTGTCATTTAACTTCTTCGAATCTGGGATCAGCTATCACAGTTTTAAGTGCAATGCTGACATTACTTTGTTTTAATGGTTACCTTTGTGATTAATGCAACATGTTCCGGAGAAATTCAGGCTGATAAGTTCCTGAAAGCTACGTAAAAGCACAGAGGTGTTTCAATATCAAATCCCAGACTGATAGTATAGAGACAAAAATGATTTGAGGGTGTTATTGAATGCTAATTTAAATCAGTATTAAACCCAAAACTAAAAACATAATATGCTGACAAACTCAGGGTTCTTCTGCATGCACGTAGTCACGCGGACACCGGTCCTCCTTCTCTCACCACATCAGGTATCCCTTCACACTCATGAGCCCTATTCGATTGGTTGTATTTCACTTCTTGCAATGGTATTGGTTTTCTCTCCACCCCTCTTACCTGCCTCATCTCGGCTTTCCTTGTCACTATCCTTATCCTGCACACACCCCCACTTAATTTATCACTGCTATTCCAACCATGGTCTCTTTCTTACACATATCCCCATACAGGCTACATCTGGTTGGTTCATCCACTTTCACATTAACAGAGCCCAGCTGGCCCGAATCCTCCGTGGGTGTGGTCTGTGTTGGCTGCCGCCACTGAGCTTGCCGCCACAGCTCCCGACCACGATGCCTTTGGTTAGCTAGCGGTTGCGGCACTATATCTCCAATTGCACAGACCTATGTAAGGTACCACCCTGGGGGAAGTGTCTTCACCCCACCTCTACATATATGTACACAGGCACACACACACAGGTACACAGACATACACACACACCTACACAGGCACACACACACATGTACAAAGGCACAAACACAAATGTACAAAGGCACAAACACACGTACACACACGCGCGTGCACAGGCACACACACACACACATGTACACAGACACACACACAGGCACACACACACGTACACAGGCACACACACATGTACACAGGCACACACACACAACCCCCCCTTACTTGTAGAACAGCTCCCATTTATTAGGTGGTGTTCCTGGTCCCAGCTCTTGTGCAGAACACATGAGGGGTGCACATGCAGGAATTTAACAGAGGTGGCAGCAAAGAGCCCAATGTCAGCTCAATGACACTCACACACATTCCGAAAGCCAGCGCAGCCACAGAGCTCTCCTGCACCCGCCCCTGCCTTCTCCGATCCCCGCCAGACACCTGGGCCCTTCTAGATGCTTGGGCCAATTACTAGTGTATGAGCTCTGTACCCCCCACATGGTGGCCCTGCCCGCCGAACTGCCTGTGTCCGCTAAGCCCGACTCCCTTGCCCCACTGCTACTTGCATTTGTCTGGCTCTGATGGGGCCCCATGTGAACCTGGGGCCCGTGGGCAGTGCCCAGGGGTGCCCGCTCAGTAAGACGGCCCTGACTCAGTCAGCTGCCTTGAGTGCCGTCAGGAGATGCTGGTCTTTATCAAGGGTACCTTAGTGCATTCTGTTGTGATTTTATTAACCACTTGACCTCCAGAAGACTGTATCCAAACTACATTTTTATAATTTTTTTCCCACACATAGAGCTTTCTTTTGGTGGTATTTAATCATCGCTGGGTTTTGGGTTTTGTTTGCTAAAAACACAGAAAAAGACCAAAAATTGTCAAGAAAAAACATTTTTCTTAGTTCCTGTCAGAAAGTTTTGTAAATAAGTAATTTTTATCCTTCACTGATGTGCACTGATGAGTTGGCACTAATATGCAGCACTGATGAGCACTGATAGGTGGCACTGTTGGGCACCGATAGACGGCACTGATGGGCAATGATGGATGGTACTGATGGGTGGCACTAATAGGCACTGATGGAAGGCACTGATGGGCAGCACTGATGGGTGGCACTAATGGACACTGATGGGAGGCACTGACTTGCATCACTGATGGGCACAAATTGCCATTACTGATGGGCACAGATTGCGCTGTTGGGGCTGCACTGTGAGGAGATGCCACTGATTGGCTCTCCCCACACACATGTGATCGGCTGTGATTGGACACAGCTGATCACATGGGTAGAGAGCAGCGTCAGGAGCTCTTTACCGAGATCGGAGTTGCGCTGTGTTCCAAGGACACAGCGCGCCCGTGATTGCCGCGCTGCATGCCCCTGGGGGGAGGGGGGGTGATCGCAGTGAGACTGGGCAACATCATATGACGTTGTCCCAGAACAAGAGGGGATCCAGTGTCATTTGTCTATATGTCGGGGGGTGGTTAACAAAAAAATGAAATAAAGAGTATCTCACAAAAGTGAGTACACCCCTTACATGTCCATAAATATTTTATTATATCTTTTCATGTGACAACACTGAAGAAATTACACTTTGCTACAATGTAAAGTAGTGAGCAGGGGAGGACTGACAATTCATGGGGCCCCCAGGCAATAGGAGATTGTGGGGCCCCCAGGCAATAGATTATGGGGCCACAGAGTATACACACATACAGTATACACACACAGACACACAATATACACACGCAGTATACACACACAGAATACACATACACACACTGAAAAGGTACTGGAGAGGCGGGGCAGCTATAATCTTGGGATTTTTAAAAAACACAGATTTTTACATACTGTCCCTGGTTTTATTGAGGCTGGCAACCCTGATGAGGCCCCTTAGTGGCATGGGGCCCTCGGGCAGTGCCCGAATGGTCAGTCCGTCCCTAGGAGTGAGTGTACAGCTTGTATAACAATGTAAATTTGCTGTCCCCTCAAAATACCTCAACATACAGCCATTAATATCTAAACTGCTGGCAACAAAAGTGAGCGAAAATGTCAAAATTGGGCACAATTAGCCATTTTCCCTCCCCGGTGTCATGTGACTCGTTAGTCTTATGCCCTGTACACACGGTCGGACTTTGTTCGGACATTCCGACAACAAAATCCTAGGATTTTTTCCGACGGATGTTGGCTCAAACTTGTCTTGCATACGCACGGTCACACAAAGTTGTCGGAAAATCCGATCGTTCTGAACGCGGTGACGTAAAACACGTACGTCGGGACTATAAACGGGGCAGCGACCAATAGCTTTCATCTCTTTATTTATTCTGAGCATGCCTGGCACTTTGTCCGTCGGATTTGTGTACACACGATCAGAATTTCCGACAACGGATTTTGTTGTCGGAAAATTTTATCTCCTGCTCTCCAACTTTGTGTGTCGGAAAATCCGATGGAAAATGTCCGATGGAGCCTACACACGGTCGGAATTTCCGACAACACGCTCCGATCGGACATTTTCCATCGGAAAATCCGACCGTGTGTAC
Source organism: Aquarana catesbeiana (assembly GCF_042186555.1). Classification (NCBI taxonomy): domain Eukaryota; kingdom Metazoa; phylum Chordata; class Amphibia; order Anura; family Ranidae; genus Aquarana; species Aquarana catesbeiana. The sequence goes on from NC_133326.1 coordinate 25,043,063, forward strand.
GGAGCATTACAAGGTCTCAGGTGTGAATGGGGAGCAGGTGTGTTAAATTTGGTGTTATCGCATTCACTCTCTCATACTGGTCACTGGAAGTTCAACATGGCACCTCATGGCAAAGAACTCTCTGAGGATCTGAAAAAAAGAATTGTTGCTCTACATAAAGATGGCCTAGGCTGTAAGAAGATTGCCAAGACCCTGAAACTGAGCTGCAGCACGGTGACCAAGACCATACAGCGGTTTAAAAGGACAGGTTCAACTCAGAACAGGCCTCACCATGGTTGACCAAAGAAGTTGAGTGCACGTGCTCAGCGTCATATACAGAAGTTGTCTTTGGGAAATAGTTACATATACATAGTAGGTGAGGTCGAAAAAAGACACAAGTCCATCAAGTCCAACCAAGTCCATTAAGTCCAACCTATGTGTGTGATTATATGTCATTATTACATTGTATATCCCTGTATGTTGTGGTCGTTCAGGTGCTTATCTAATAGTTTCTTGAAACTATTGATGCCCCCCACTGAGACCACCGCCTGTGGAAGGGAATTCCACATCCTTGCCATTCTTAAAGTAAAGAACCCTCTACGTAGTTTATGGTTAAACCTCTTTTCTTCTAATTTTAATGAGTGGCACTAGTCTTGTTAAACTTCCTTCCAAAAAAGTTTTATGCCTATTGTGGGATCACCAGAATGGTATTTGTAAATTGAAATCATATCCCCTCTCAAGCGTCTCTTCTCCAGAGAGAATAAGTTCAGTGCTCGCAACCTTTCCTCCTAACTAATATCCTCCAGATCCTTTATTAGCTTTGTTGCCCTTCTTTGTACTCGCTCCATTTCCAGTACATCCTTCCTGAGAACTGGTGCCCAGAACTGGACAGCATACTCTAGGTGCGGCCGGACCAGAGTCTTGTAGAGCGGGAGAATTATCATTTTTTCTGGAATTAATCCTCTTAGATGTATGAGTGCTGCCAGCATTGCATTGCCTGTCAGTGCTCAGACCATCCCCCGCACACTGCATCAAATTGGTCTGCGTGGCTGTCATTCCAGAAGGAAGCCTCTTCTAAAGATGATGCACAAGAAAGCCTGCAAACAATTTGCTGAAGACAAGCAGACTAAGGACATGGATTACTGGAACCATGTCCTGTGGTCTGATGAGACCAAGATAAATTTATTTGGTTCAGATGGTGTCAAGCATGTGTGGCAGCAACCAGGTGAGGAGTACAAAGACAAGTGTGTATTGCCTACAGTCAAGCATGGTGGTGAAGTGTCATGGTCTGGGGCTGCATGAGTTCTGATGGCACTGGGGAGCTACAGTTCATTGAGGGACTCATGAAGGCCAACATGTACTGTGACATACTGAAGCACAGCATGATCCCCTCCCTTCAGAGACTGGGCCACAGGGCAGTATTCCAACACGATAACGACCCTAAACACACCTCCAAGATGACCACTGCCTTGCTAAAGAAGCTGAGGGTAAAGGTGATGGACTGGCCAAGTAAGTCTCCAGACCTAAACCCTATTGAGCATCTGTGGGGCATCCTCAAACGGAAGGTGGAGAAGCACCATCCACCAGCTCTGTGATGTCATCATAGAGGACTCCAGTGGCAACCTGTGAAGCTCCATGCCCAAGAGGGTTAAGGCAGTGCTGAACAATAATGGTGGCCACATGAAATGTTGACACTTTGGGCCTAATTTGGACATTTTCACGTATGGGTTTACTCAATTTTGTTGCTAGCGGTTTAGACATTAATGGCTGTGTGTTGAATTATTTTGAGGGGACAGCAAATTTACACTGTTATACAAGCTGTACACTCACTACTTTACATTGTAGCAAAGTATCATTTCTTCAGTGTTGTCACATGAAAGGTATAATAAAATGTTTACAAAAATGTGAGGGGTGTACTCACTTTTCCTAGATTCTGTGTATACAGTTGTGCTCATAAGTTTACATACCCTGGCAGAATTTATGATTTCTTGACCATTTTTCTGAGAAAATGGCTCTATATATATATACTGTATATATATATGTATATATGTATATATATATATATATATATATATATATATATATATATATATATATATATATATATATATATATATATATATGTGTGTACAGTATATATATATATATATATATATATATACACACTGTATATATATTGCATTCTTTTTACCAAAGTTCGAATACAGCACAGTATTATATTCTATGCATTGTCTCCTGACTTTCTGGTGATCATAACAAGCTTGGGAGTGCAATTAGCTTCATCTTCTCATTTTATCATACCGTCAGTTTTACACGTGAGCTGTCAAGTACTATAAAGAAAATTTCTTCAGTGTTGTCACATGAAAGGTATAATAAAATATTTACAAAAATGTGAGGGGTGTACTCACTTTTCCTAGATTCTGTGTATACAGTTGTGCTCATAAGTTTACATACTCTGGCAGAATTTATGATTTCTTGACCATTTTTCAGAGAATATGAATGATAACACAACTTTTCTTTCACTCATGGATAGTGGTTGGTTGAAGCCATGTATTATTAATCAACTGTGTTTACTCTATTTAAATCATAATTACAACAGAAACTACCCAAATGACCCTGATCAAAAGTTTACATACCCCAGTTCTTAATACCGTGTATTGCCCCCTTTAACATCAATGACAGTTTGAAGTCTTTTGTGGTATTTGTGGATGAGGCTCTTTATCTTCTCAGATGGTAAAGCTGCCGATTCCTCTTGGCAAAAAGCCTCCAGTTCCTGTAAATTCTTGGGCTGTCTTGCATGAACTGCACGTTTGAGATCTCCCCAGAGGGGCTCAATGATATTGAGGTCAGGAGTCTGAGATGGCCACTCCAGAACCTTCACTTTATTCTGCTGTAGCCAATGACAGGTCGACTTGGCCTTGTGTTTTGGATCATTGTCATGTTGGAATGTCCAAGTACGTCCCATGCGCAGCTTCCTGGCTGATGAATGCAAATGTTTTTCTAGTATTTTTTGATAACATACTGCATTCATCTTGCCATCAATTTTAACCAATTTCCTGTGCCTTTGTAGCTCACACATCCCCAAAACATCAGCAATCCACCTCTGTGTTTCACAGTAGGAATGGTATACCTTTCATCATAGGCCTTGTTGACTCCTTTCCAAATGTAGTGTTTATGGTTGTGGGCAAAAAGCAAAATTTTTGTCTCATCACTCCAAATGACTTTGTGCCAGAAGGTTTGAAGCTTGTCTCTGTGCTGTTTGGCGTATTGTAAGCGGATACTTTGTGGCATTTGCATAGTAATGGCTTTCTTCTGGCGACTCGACCATGCAGCCCATCTTTCTTCAAGTGCCCTCTTATTGTGCATCTTGAAACAGCCACACCACATGTTTTCAGAGAGTCCTGTATTTCACCTGAAGTTATTTGTGGGTTTTTCTTTGCATCCTGAACAATTTTCCTGGCAGTTGTGGCTAAAATTTTAGTTGGTCTACCTGACCAGGGTTTGGTTTCAACAGAACCCCTCATTTTCCACTTCTTGATTAGAATTTGAACACTGCTGATTGGCATTCCCAATTCCTTGGATATCTTTTTTTATCCCTTTCCTGTTTTATACAATTCAACTACCTTTTCCTCCAGATCCTTTGAAAATTCTTTTGCTTTCCCCAGGACTCACAATCCAGAAAGTCAGTGCAGAATTGGATGCAAGGGTCTGTCAGAAGTCCAGAAACTCATTGACCTTTTATACACACACTAATTACAACCAAACAGATCACAGGTGAGGATGGTTACCTTTAATAGCCATGCAAACCCCTTTTGCGTGTGTGTGTGTGTGTGTACTGTATATATATATATATATATATATATATATATATATACATACATACACACTGTATATATATTGCATTCTTTTTACCAAAGTTTGAATACAGCACAGTATTATATTCCAGGAATTGTCTCCTGACTTTCTGGTAATCGTAACAAGCTTGGGGGTGCAATTAGCTTCATCTTCTCATTTTATCATACCGTCAATTTTACACGTGAGCTGTCAAGTAATATAAAGAAAATATATTTACATGCGTTATTTGTTTTCTATTGTTGTTGGCCCAGCTGCAAATCCATCCCCCGACGGGAGAGAGGCAAGACAGCTTCTCCACCTGCCGACTCCAACCTGGCACCATAGATCCCCAGCTGGAAAACTGTCAGACGGCGCTCACGTGTGTGTTTTTTTTTCTTCTCTCGGTTGCAGTGAAAAATGACTACTTCAATATTTTATTCATACAGCAAGTAACTGTGCGTATATGTGAAAGTCCTATAGTGTGTGCGTATTGTACCTCCTATTGTAGCTCTTATTGTAGAAACTGCTCCATTTTTTACCCTTTGTATTATACATTACTGTATACTGCATGTTCTCCTCTATTATTTATACTCTCCTAAACCATATATAGTCCTATCCAGGGCTTTTTTTTTCAAAAAATAGGAGCAGGCACACCCCCCCTTCGAGTCACTCCTTATCTCTGTCTCCTACCCACCTCTGAGCACCATCCCTTGGTTCCACCACCTGACCACCTCCCTGTACTGTTCCTTTTAGAAAATACAGAGCCAAGTATCATTTTGGGGTGCTATGTAATTTGTATGGAATTTGTTAATGATAACAAGAAAACCAATAAAATAGATCACCTGTGGCCAGCAACAATAGATCATCCCCAGCAACAACAAATCCTCCCCAGAAACAGTAGATCCCTCTGTGTTTCTATGGCTATTTTAGTGATTTTTATCATAAATATACAATGATGACCATGCATTGTTTTAGAAGCTAGGCCTCCCCTATTCATGTGCTAATGAACTTGTTGAACTGCTTTGTGAGCTCAGGAGAGGAAATTATGCTGTGATAAGTAGGGAGCGGGGAAAAGGACATGAACAATCCACTTGTTCTGGAGGATTTCGGAGAAGTAAGCAGTCTGGAGGATCCTGTGAGAAACTCCATCACAAGGAAGAACCAAGTTAAGTAACTGTTTAGTGTATGGCTATCGCATTGTATTTGCTTATTTGTTAGGAAGTAGGGATGAGCCGAACACCCCCCGGTTCGGTTTGCACCAGAACATACCGAACAGGCAAAAAATTTGGACGAACACACGAACACCAATAAAGTCTATGGGACACGAACATGAAAAATCAAAAGTGCTCATTGTAAAGGCTTATATGCAAGTTATTGTCATAAAAAGTGTTTGGGGACCCGGGTCCTGCTCCAGGGGACATGTATAAATGCAAACATTTTTTTTAAAAATGGACGTTTTTTCGGGAGCAGTGATTTTTTTAACGTTTAAAGTGAAACAATAAACATGAAATATTCCTTTAAATATCGTGCCTGGGGGGTGTCTATAGTATGCCTGTAAAGTGGCACATTTTTCCCGTGTTTAGAACAGTACCACAGCAAAATGACATTTCTAAAGGAAAAATTGTCATTTAAAACCAATCGCGGCTGTAATGAATTGTTGGGTCTCGGCAATATAGATAAAACTCATTGAAAAAAATGGCATGGGATCCCCCCAGTCCATTACCAGGCCCTTTGGGTCTGGTATGAATATTAAGGGGAACCCCGAAAGAAAATAAAAAAAAATTGTCTGGGGGTCCCCCTAAAATCCATACCAGGCCCTTCAAGTCTGATGTGGAAATTAAGGGGAACCCTGCGCCAAATTAAAAAAAAATGGTATAGTGGCCTGCCCAAAATCCATACCAGACCCTTATAGGAGCACGCAGGCCGCAGGAAAAGAGGGGGGTGAGAGAGCACCCCCCCTGAACCGTACCAGGTCACATGCCCTCAACATGGGGAGGGTGTTTTGGGGTAGCCCCCCAAAGCACCTTGTCCCCATGTTGATGGGGACAAGGGCCTCATCCCCACAACCCTTGCCCGGTGGATGTGGGGATGAGGCCCTTGTCCCCATCAACATGGGGAGGGTGCTTTGGGGTAGCCCCCCAAAGCACCTTGTCCCCATGTTGATGGGGACAAGGGCCTCATCCCCACAACCCTTGCCCGGTGGTTGTGGGGGTCTGCGGGCGGGGGGCTTATCAGAATCTGGAAGCCCCCTTTAACAAGGGGACCCCCAGATCCCGGCCTCTCCCCCCATGTGAATTGGTAACGGGTACATTGTACCCCTACCATTTCACAAAAAAAGTGTCAAAAATGGTAAAAAAGACAATAGACAGCTTGGGACAAGTCCTTTATTAACCGCTTCCTGACCAGTTATACTGCAGCAGGTTGGCTCCCCTGTGCGAGCCATCGTAGCTATATGCCGGCTCGCAGGGTCGGGATAGCAGGCGCACAGCGGGGGTGCCGGTGCTCGTGGCCTACGGTCGCCAATGTACAGTATTTTTGTTTAGTAAAATCATATCCATTCACTACAAAGATGCTTCCTTTGATTTACTGCAAAAGAACCTTAAAGGACACAAAGCAAAACACCCCCAACAACAATAGATCCCTCCAGCAACAAAGACCCCCCTCAACAAAAGTCCCTCGCCCAGTAACAATAGAGCCATCCCAGCAACAACAGCCCCCCACCATCAACAATAGAGATCCCAGCAGCCAGCAGCAATAGATCCTTCCTTCAATAGTAGATCTCTCCCAGCAACAATAGACCCCCCAGCAACAACAGATCTCCCAGAAACCAGCAGCAGACCCTATCATGCTTTGCCATTACATACATTCTCTTCAATAGTAGGACCCTCCCAGCAACATAAGACTCCCCAGCAACAATAGCCCCCCCTAGCAGCAATAGATCCCTCAAGCAGCAAAGACCCCCCACAACAAAATACTCCACCGCCCAGTAACAATATATCCGCCCCAGTAGCAACAGACCCCTACCAACAACAATAGATCTCCCAACAGCCAGCAAGAATAGATCCTTCCTTCAATAGTAAATCTCTCCCAACAACAATAGACACCCCATCAACAATATAACCCCCCCAGCAACAACAGATCTCCCCACGGCCAGTAAAAATAGACCCTCCAGCAGACCTTACCATACTTTGCCATTACATACATTCTCTTCAATAGAAGATCCCTCCCAGCAACGTAAGACACCCCAGCAACAATAGAGATCAGCCTAGCAACAATAGATCCCCCGGCAACTAAGAACCCCCTTAACAAAATATTCCCCCACCCAGTAACAATAGATCCATCCCAGCAACAACAGACCCCGCACCAGCAACAATAGATCTCCCAACAGCCAGCAACAATATATCCTTTCTTCAATTGTAGATCCCTCCCAGCAACAATAGACACCCCAGCAACAATAGACCTCCCCCCAGCAACAACAGATCTCCCAACAACCAGTAAAAACAGACCCTCCAGCAGACCCTACCATGATTTTCCATTACATACATTCTCTATTGGAGGTGCCAGAACTGTGTTCCCTTCTGTTCCCACTATCTGTACATAGTGGTGGAAAAAGATCTGAACTGAATTAATGGGGTGGGCAACTACATGGCAAATGAGGTTTGATGTAGAAAAATTTTAAATAATGCATTTGGGTGGCAAAAATATGAATGCAATCTATACACTGGGGGGAGAACCTCTGGGGGAATCTAGGATGAAAAAGGACCTGGGGGTCCTAGTAGATGATAGGCTCAGCAATGCCAAGCTGCTGCTAACAAAGCAAACAGAATATTGGCATGCATTAAAAAGGGTATGAACTCCAGAGATAAAGCGATAATTCTCCCACTCTACAAGACTCTGGTCTGGCCTCACCTGGAGTATGCTGTCCAGTTCTGGGCACCAGTCCTCTGGAAGGATGTACTGGAAATGGAGCGAGTACAAAGAAGGGCAACAAAGCTAATAAAGGGTCTGGAGGATATTAGGAAGGCTGAAAGGATCTGGACAGCCGCACACCGGGATAAATAGCTTAAATTCTTCTTTTATTCATGAAACAGGATCATTGGGTACATAAGACACAACTAAAGTCGTACAGCACAACAGCTGGAGGATATTAGTTATGAATAGGGATGAGCTTCGAGTTCGAGTCGAACTCATGTTCGACTCGAACATCGGCTGTTCGCAAGTTCGCCGAACAGCGAACAATTTGGGGTGTTCGCGGCAAATTCGAATGCCGCGGAACACCCTTTAAAAGTCTATGGGAGAAATCAAAAGTGCTATTTTTAAAGGCTTACATGCAAGTTATTGTCATAAAAAGTGTTTGGGGATCTGGGTCCTGCCCCAGGGGACATGGATCAATGCAAAAAAAAGTTTTAAAAACGGACGTTTTTTCGGGAGCAGTGATTTTAATAATGCTTAAAGTGAAACAATAAAAGTGTAATATCCCTTTAAATTTCGTAGCTGGGGGGTGTCTATAGTATGCCTGTAAAGGGGCGCATGTTTCCCGTGTTTAGAACAGTCTGACAGCAAAATGACATTTTAAAGGAAAAAAAGTAATTTAAAACTACTCGCGGCTATTAATGCATTGCCGGTCCGACAATACACATAGAAGTTCATTGATAAAAACGGCATGAGAATTCCCCACAGGGGAACCCCGAATCAAAATTTAAAAAAAAAATGACGTGGGGGTCCCCCTAGATTCCATACCAGGCCCTTCAGGTCTGGTATGGATATTAAGGGGAACCCCGCGCCAAAATGAAAAAAAAAACGGCGTGGGGTCCCCCCAAAAATCCATGCCAGACCCTTATCCGAGCATGCAACCGGGCAGGCCGCAGGAAAAGAGGGGGGGACGAGAGCGCGCCCCCCCTCCTGAACCGTACCGGGCCACATGCCCTCAACATTGGGAGGGTGCTTTGGGGTAGACCCCCAAAACACCTTGTCCCCATGTTGATGAGGACAAGGGCCTCATCCCCACAACCCTGGCCGGTGGTTGTGGGGGTCTGCGGGCGGGGGGCTTATCGGAATCTGGAAGCCCCCTTTAACAAGGGGACCCCCAGATCCCGGCCCTCCCCCCTGTGTGAAATGGTAAGGGGGTACCCCTACCATTTCACTAAAAAAGTGTCAAAAATGTTAAAAATGACAAGAGACAGTTTTTGACAATTCCTTTATTTAAGTGCTTCTTCTTTCTTCTATCTTCCTTCATCTTCTTCTTCTTCTTGTTCTTCTGGCTCTTCTGGTTCTTCCTCCGGTGTTCTCGTCCAGCATCTCCTCCGCGGCGTCTTCTATCTTCTTCTCCTCGGGCCGCTCCGCACCCATGGCATGGGGGGAGGCTCCCGCTCTTCTCTTCATCTTCTTCTCTTCTTCATCTTCTTCTCTGGGCTGCTCTGCACCCATGCTGGCATGGAGGGAGGCTCCCACTGTGTGACGCTTCTCCTCGTCTGACGGTTCTTAAATAACGGGGGGTGGGGCCACCCGGTGACCCCGCCCCCTCTGACACACGGTGACTTGACGGGACTTCCCTGTGGTGTCACAGGGAATTTAGGGGGACCCCCACGTCATTTTTTTTTTACATTTTGGCCGGGGTTCCCCTTAGACTCCATACCAGACCTGAAGGGCCTGGTATGGAATTTAGGGGGACCCCCCACGTCATTTTTTTTTTTTAATTTTGGTTTGGGGTTCCCCTGTGTGGAATTCCCATGCCATTTTTATCAATGAACTTCTATGTGTATTGTCGGACCGGCAATGCATTAATAGCCGCGAGTAGTTTTAAATGACTTTTTTTCCTTTGAAATGTCATTTTGCTGTCAGACTGTTCTAAACACGGGAAACATGCGCCCCTTTACAGGCATACTATAGACACCCCCCAGGTACGAAATTTAAAGGGATATTACACTTTTATTGTTTTACTTTAAGCATTATTAAAATCACTGCTCCTGAAAAAACTGCCATTTTAAAACTTTTTTTTGCATTGATCCATGTCCCCTGGGGCAGGACCCAGCTCCCCAAACACTTTTTATGACAATAACTTGCATATAAGCCTTTAAAATTAGCACTTTTGATTATTCATGTTCCTGTCCCATAGACTTTAACGGTGTTCGCGTGTTCGAACGAACTTTTTTCCTGTTCGCATGTTCTGGTGCGAACCGAACAGGGGGGTGTTTGGCTCATCCCTAGTTATGAAGAAAGGTTGTGAGCACTGAACTTATTCTCTCTGGAGAAGAGATGCTTGAGAGGGGATACGATTTCAATATACAAATACCGTACTGGTGACCCCACAATAGGGATAAAACTTTTTTGCGGAAGGAAGTTTAACAAGACTTGTGGCCACTCTTTGAAATTAGAAGAAAAGAGGTTTAACCTTAAACTACGTAGAGGGTTCTTTACTGTAAGAGCGGCAAGGATGTGGAATTCCCTTCCACAGGCGGTGGTCTCAGCGGGGGGCATCAATAGTTTCAAAAAACTATTAGATAAGTACCTGAACGACCGCAACATACAGGGATATACAATGTAATGCTGACATATAATCACACAAATAGGTTGGACTTGATGGACTTGTGTCTTTTTTCAACCTCACCTACTATGTAACTATAAATCAATCGTGATAAACCTAAATGCATTTCTATAGGTGATCAAAATGTACAAATAAGTGATCTAGATATCAAATTGGCAATACAACAATAACATGTGCTGTGAACTAAGTGATAATCAAAAAAAGAGAGTCCAAAGTTTCCATAAACAAATATCTGAATCCCCCTTTGGAGACCCCACTCACCAGAAATGGCAAAAACAGGCTTTCAGAAAAACTTCCGCAATCACCGCTTGAATGGCATGCGTGACGCAATTTGCTGCCTCCGTGGAACGCACGCCATTCGAGCAGCGATCGCTGAAGTTTTCTCTGAAAGCCTGTTTTTGCCGACATCTTGTAAGCAGTGCTTTGGTGCGTGCCATCTAGTTGCCCAGCGGTACTTCACTATATTACCTTTTCTTTATTTACCGGTGGAATGCGTTATCCTTCATGCCATCAAGCATCTATCGATTGATCCATTCAAGGAACTGCAATACTCTAAGTGACTGTGTTTGTCTGCTGATACCATCCCAGACTGAAAAGCTGAGGATCTGCCATTTCTGGTGAGTGGGGTCTCCAAAGGGGGATTCACATATCTGTTTATGGGAACTTTGGACTCTCTTTTTTTGATTATCACTTAGTTAACAGCACATGTTATTGTTGTATTGCCAATTTGATATCTTGATTACTTATTTGTACATTTTGATCACCTATAGACACGCATTTAGGTTTATCACGATTGATTTATATTTAGTTGCTAGAGCTGCATTTATCCGTTGTATCACATGTTGAAGTTTTAGCCCTTTTTTGTGCAATGGTTTTTACTCTCTAATCACTATGTAACTAATTTTACTTCAGCGCCAGTTTTTTGCAATTTACTATGTAACTAGCTAATAACACACTTTTGGCAACGTTCATAAAGCTTCTGGAAACTGTCAGCAAAGGGCTCCTTAGGAATCGATTGCAGAACCGCTGTCACACATTCTTGGATTGCTACCACGTCCGCAAAATGTGCGCCTTTCATGAGGCTCTTCAGGTGAGGAAACAGAAAGAAGTCCGCAGACACCAGATCAGGGGAGTACGGTGGATGATTGAGAACTGGAATGCAGCGCTGAGCCAAGAATTGGCACACACAGATCGCACAGTGCGCAGGTTCGCAGAAGGGATGGATCCTGGTCACAAATGGTAAAGGAATATCCAGGGGTTTCCATCTGTTTTTTTTTTCTGTTCATCTGTCAACTTGTGCGGCACAAACCAGGAACAGATCTTCCGCGTACCCAAATCTTTGCAGACGATGGTGTGCACCATGTCCTTGCTAATGCCCAATTCCTTTGCCATTAATTGTACCAGCATTTATTGCACTCTCTCGGTCATGTCAGGGGTTTTGCTTGTCGATGGAGATGCAAACATGGCTCCTCCTCAGTCTTTTCTTTCCTATTACAAAAGCGTTTGAACCAGTCATAAACACATTCTACATCACGACTTCCGCTCCGTACACTTGCACCAACATTTCATGCGTCTCCATTGCCGTTTTGCCCAATTTGGAGCAGAACTTGATGTTCACTCGCTGCTCCATTGCACTGTGACCCTACCTCTCTCACTGACTACCTTCGACTGCCGGCAGTGGGTTTACCGTGATGGCCCCGTGTACTCCATGCTAGGTAGTGCTTCTGGTCATGTCTCTGGATAGCCATGTGCATGCACACGCACCTGGAACTTGTTGCTGTTGAGCTATCAGACCATTCACCAAACTAGACACACCTCAGACTTTCTTATTAGGTGCCATTCATTATTACAACAGTAATGGAGAAGTTCACCTCTCAAGGTGCGTTCCAAAAAGGATATGGGGCTTTTTGGTTCCACCTATAAGTCTATAACATACAGATCCAATTATTTTCATAAACAAACCTTAACTTTGTTTTCACAGATCTCTCATTAAGATCAATCAATACAGAAAAAAGAGAGCATCAACATGACTATACATCACAGAATATTTTTCCACATAAATTAGCATTAGTATTGATGTGAAAAAATATTAATGGTTTTAAAGTCTCAATTTTTTTTTACTTTCATGCATCTCGATCCAGTGATGTGCAGAAGAGCCTCGGCTTTCCGGGACTCTCCCTCCTCATTGGATGTCATTGAGCCAATGAGGAGAGAGAGGGGGTGGGGCTGAGCCATGGCTCTGTGTGTGAATGGACATCGGCTCGGGAAGAAGCCTGGTCGGGGGGCCCCATTGCAAGCTGCTTGCTCTGGGGGGCGCTCGGCAGGAGGGAGGGGCCAAGAGCACCAGCTAGGGACTCGAAAAGAGGAGGATTGAGGCTGCTCTGTGCAAAACCACTGCACTAAGCAGGTAAGTATGACATGTTTGTTTTTTGTTTTTTTTTTTATAAAAGCGTTTAATATCACTTTAATTCATAGACACATTCCACTCATTACCCAAAAGTGTAATTAAATACATTCCTAGTGGAGTAAGAATTTCATTCCTCTTTTTACATTTGTCAATTCCAACACTGGGGTGAGGGTGTGTTGATCGTCAACGCGTTTCATGGGTTTTCCACCTGCTTCATCAGAAAACTGTTGATCATCTTAAAAATATTTCTACAACATCGACATTTTAATAGAGGATAATTGATGTCAATGTATAGAATTACATAGATTATACAACATTATACAACAACCGAAAATTCGAAAATCTGAAAAAAAGAAAGAAAATCAGTAAAATTCGAAATAATAACTAACTAATAATAACTAACTATTAAATTATAGGCATTGGAATTTCCTTTCAAATTTGGCTGTTTGTGAACATAATGAATACAAATTCATCTGATGTTACGAATTATCTGAAATAACGAATGCAGCATCTAAACAAATGGAATGGAACAAATTAATAATAAATAATAATAATAAAAAGGTCTTATTATTATTATTGTTATTTATTATTATTATCCATTCATTTAGATACGTTATTCGTTATTTCAGATAATTCATAACTTCTGATAAATTCGTACTCGTTACGTTCACTAACAGCCAAATTTGAAAGGAAATTCCAATACCTATAATTTAATATTTATTAGTAGTTAGTTGTTATTTCAGATTTTCGGGTTTTCGAATTGTCAGATTTTCATTCTTATTTTTGGATTTCCAAATTTCTGAAATTTAGAATTTCCAAATTTAGAATTTCTGAATTTCAAATTTCTGAAATTTAGAATTTCCGAACTTCCAGTTTCCGAATTTCCGAAATTTCAAATTCCGAATTTCTGAATTTCGAATTTACAAATTTCCAATGCCGGAAATTTTGAGCTTTCCAAGTTCCGAAATTTTGAATTTCTGAATTTCCGAAATTCCAAAATTCCGAATTTCTGAAATTTAGACTTTTCGAAAATTCGGAAATTCGAAGTTCGGAAATTCAAAATTCGGAAATTTCGGAAGTTGAAAAATTCGGACATTCGGAAATTTCGGAATTAACAAGTTTGTCAAAATTTGTTAAAAAACGAATTCAGAACTAAACGAATTGCACGTGTCTAATGTAAACGGTGAGGGATATAAAACCACTGTAGGCAAAAGAGGAGGGAAGATTAAGGTTGGGAAAGAACCTTTGTGCCTTGAATGCTCATGTGATATTATAGAAAAAAAGTAAATATATTTATCCAGTATATTCAGAATTATTTATAATATTTAGATTTGTTATGGTTAAATCACATAAGGGTTCTATTAACTGACTGATGTGGGTATTCTCTAATAACAAGATTGAACTGATGTAAAGCTGGCCATAGATGACTTGTTTTTTTTCGATTTGCCATCCACACAAGCAAGGTGGATGGAGGAATCCTCCCTGCTATACTTGTAGCACCCTCCTAAAATAGGTTGCTAGAGAGGTTTAGGTAAATTTAGTCTTTTGGCTCTTTTGTAAACATTGGATAAGTGTGTTTATCTTTGGTTGTTCTGGGTTTCGCAAGCTGCAGGGTCAACTACTTCTCCCTGCCTTCTAGTAGGTTCTAGAGCAGGGGTCTCAAACTGGCGGCCCTCCAGCTGTTGCAAAACTACAAGTCCCATCATGCCTCGTCCTGTGGGAATCATGCTTGTAACTGTCAGTCTTGCAATGCCTTATGGTACTTGTAGTTTCACAACAGCTGGAGGGCCGCCAGTTTGAGACCCCTGTTCTAGAGCATAGTGGGCTGGGCCTGAATATTTATTACGATCTCAGCCAGTCCCTGGGGAGGAGTGCACAGTAGGTGCCTGAGAAGGAGTTAAATAGTTTGGGGTCTGGAGCAGCAATGTTCTAGTCCAGGAGGAAAAGATCCCACCCTGAAGGGCTGCTGCCCTTCTAGGCAGGTTAGCTAAACCTGTTGCGCAGAGTTCACCAAGGTCCTACCTCAGTAGGAGCTAGGGGAGCCTAATACAGAGAGTTTACTGAGCTCCCAGCTGAGTGGGAGCCGGGGGGCCCATTTTTCTGGAAGCAGCTGGAACCAAGTCAAGGGGGTTCACTGAGGATCTGGCCTGGAGATTCACAAGAGAAATGTCTGGACAGGAGGTATCCAAGTGGAGACACAGTGAGTAGAGACCTGGAAACAGGATCCAAGGGACTATCTGCTGTTTAACCCCTTGTGTGACTGTGCCAATGTTACTAATGTGGGACTTGCTCCGCTGGGAGCCCCAGAAGTGCTTGTGTTTCTAGTCACTGTCGAAAAGGGAAATTTCCCTGAAGAGAGTAGACAGACTAGAGAGAGTGTCCTCCAGTTAAACATGTGCACTGCCATATGTGTTCGTTTTCTATTTCGTTTCATTCGTTTTTTGTTTTTGTTTTTCGTGTTTTGGGTCATTCGTTATGATCGCAATTCTTAAATCCTTAAATTCAAAATATCGTAAATTCGAAAATCCAAAAATGTGAAGATCCAAAAATAAGAAATAAAATTCAAAAATTTGGAAGAACGAAAATTCTAAAATTCTAAATGGTAACTAACAAACTAATAATAACTAACTATTAAATCATAGGTATTTGAATTTCCTTTCAAATTTGACTGTTAGTGAACGTATCGAATACGAATTTATCTGAAGTTATGAATTATCCGAAATAACGAATGCTGCATCTAAACAAATGGAATTGTTATTGTTATTATTACTGTTTTCTATTATTATTAATTTGTTACGTTCCATTCGTTTAGATGCGGCATTCGTTATATCGGATAATTCGCAACTTAGCATAAATTTGTATTCGTTACGTTCACTAACAGCCAAATTTGAAAGGAAATTCAAAGACCTATAATTTAATAGTTAGTAACAGTTAAAGGAGAAGTCCAGCCTGAGCTTTTTAGGCTGGGCTTCTCTTCTGGGTTACAGGAGTGCAATTCGTTTTGCACTCCTGTGACCCGTTTTCAGCGGAGAGCGGTCTGAAGTCCACTGTCCGCTGATGTCACAGTCATCAGTCGAGGCAGCGTGTCATTCCCGACTTCCAAGTCTGGATCTGCCAGCTGCCTTGATTGATTTCAGTCTCTGAGATGCTGAGATGGCCTCTCCTCACCCCTCCACAGCTTAGCGCTCCAGTGAGCGTGGGGGATCAGAGAGGAGAGACGCTGACTGACAGTCAGCAGCTTTCCTCTCGGGGATCTGTGAAAACCTAGCCATCGGCGATGTTCGGTGGCTCGGTTCTCAGTGCAGAGACGGCGGGGACAGCTGCAGGATTGGTCTAATGCTCCATCAACCGAGGTAAGTATGAATAAAAAAAAAAAAAAACAAAAAAAAAAACACCCCATACTTCTCTTTTACAGTAAGTTAAACATAGAAAACGTTTGGGACTTTAAATGAGGCCCACATAGACATGTGCCTCCACCCCTGTTCATTTGCAAAAAGGAGAGGGTTTGGGACTTTGAATGAGGCATGTACACTGTTGGTCGGTGCAGTGAACACAATCTTGGTATGAATACATAAACAAAATAAATGCACATAAAAGCAATCTTTATTGGATCGTCTGTCAGTATTTATAACAATGTTGTAACATGATGTAACAATTACTATCTATAAAGAACACATATGTAAGCATCATTGTCACTATACCGCAATAGTATTGAAATTATTAGCCCAGAGATGAGCAATCTCAGAAGTTAACTGTGTAGTTACTCACGAAGACAGCTCCCATTGTCAGTGCCAGGTGCCGACTACCAAGGCTAACCCCATAGGTGTCCACCACAGGAACTGAGGGGGCCATATCAGCACATGATAGACTGCAGTGTGAGGACCACAGGATGATTGTAGATATCCATATTACATCATTAATAATACATTAGTAATCCAGTAGGGATTCTATAGAAATAATAATAAATAAATATATATATATATATATATATATATATATATATATATATATATATATATATATATATATATATAGTATGATTGTACCACAAAATTGTGAATTATCAATACATGAATGAATAGTTCAACCTATGTGGGCTTACAAAGAAATTCTAGCAAATGATGATTGCTAAATATATAATATGTATATTTGGACCACAAAAAATGTGGATTATCAGTACAGAGATGAATAATTGGACCCATATATGGGTAAACTACAATAGGGTATCAGCCAATGAGAGAAGTGAAAAATAGATGATTATTATAAAGATGATTATAAAAAATAATTTTAAAGTGCCAATGTGCAAAGCGTAGGTATGGCCCTTAAAAAACATGGAGCCATATCAACCTGTGCCGCTGTGTATGTAAACTATAATAATAAATGGTGAACAAAAGGAATAGTGTTTAGGGGTATGTAATCCCTGTGGGGATAATCCCAGCAGGGTTGGATGGAAAAACTTATAAATGTGAGTGAGGAAAGGGAGTGAAGGCTTGTTCATCCAAGGTCAATTACCTTGTTGTTAGTATGATGTCCATAAAGAAAAAGATCGCTAAACGGGTCCAAAAAATGAATAAATCAAAACTCTAGTCCTCTGCAAAAGGGGTAGATGTGATCCCTGTCAGACATGCACAGAGATGACCCCCAGCGTCACGCGGTGCACTTAAGAGGGAGTGCGTCATCAGCTGACCGGCCGGAGCCAATCAGACATTTGGCTCCAAGCAAGCTCCCCCATGAAAGAAGACGCCGATGTCAGCACGCAGATGTCACAATGATGACGCTGGCACGGGAGGCGTTGTGCCAATGAAGCGCGGCTAAGCCTGTCCCCACCCCCATAAGGGGATAGGGAGGGGCACCCAGCAAGCATCGCAGTTCCTGGAAGTGGACTGAAAACGGGTAGCCCGGCAATCACCACCGTGCACAACATGGAGCCGGTCATGATACTGCAGCACAAAAGCTGTGGCTGAAATATAGAGGAGTAAGCAAATGAGCATATGTTACAGGACCCACTGTGTAGGGGAACAGCATCCTGGATGCCTATAATGTAAAGACATCCAGGATTGTGTCTCTAGCATTTGACCATGGTGATACACCTCCATCCCTATTTGGTAAACATAGAAAAAGTTTGGGACTTTGAATGAGGCCCACATAGACATGTGCCTCCATCACTGTTGGTTAGTTATTATTATTTCAGATTTTCGAATTTTCGGGTTTTTCAGATTTTCAAAATTCCGGATTTACTAATTTTCTAGTTTTCAAATTTACGAATATTCAGAAAAATTAGTTAAACAGGTTTTTGTTAATTCGGCTATTTCCGAATTAACAAAATTTGCCCAAATTCATTAAAAAACAAATCCGGAATGAAACAAATTGCACATATCTACCTTCAGTTACTTTGTGCATTACATTTGGAGTATCCCAAAAGCTTCCCTGTTTAACCACCAATAAGGCATAAAAAGACGCTTAGGGGGTTATTTACTAAAACTCGAGAGTGCTAAATCTGGTGCAGCTCTGCATAAAACAAATCAGCTTCCAGGTTTCATTCCAAAGCTTAGTTGAACAAGTTGAAGTTAGAAGCTGATTGGTTACCATGTACAGCTGCACCAGATTTTGAGTGCACCAGTTTTAGCAAATCTGCCCCTCACTGTCTGGTTATTGTGAAGTGAATCTGGAAGAGGTCTTGGGATAAATCAGCAGGACCACTGGGGGTCTGCGTTACATACTGATTAACAGTTGCAACTCCCACTGATCGACAAAAGTTTTCCAACATTCCCGTTCGATAGATAGATTGACTTCCGTCACGTGGGAATGACCATATATGAATCAAAATTCGGGAGTACCCTGCTGAACTGGCCAAATTGTGATCCATCTATGGCCAGCTTAAATTATAGATTGTGTCAGACTGATGATTCAAAGCATTTACGCAAAATAGATTCCCATAAGATGGTCTTAAAAGCAGGATTTCTGCTTGATTCAGCCTTCCCTTTGACTACTGTTGGAGAGAATACCGCCAGCATACTTGTGGTCAATGAGTGGATAAATCATAGCCGGCAGAAGTCCAGCATTACTCTCTTGTTTTGTTTCTTCACACTAGCCACCAATGTCATCATTTCACTACAGAAAGTATATTCTTCTTCTCATCACTATTATCATCCCATCAGCTGTTCTCATTCTCAAACTCAATAGTCAGCTCAGCTGTTGACTCCACAGTTTCTTGGCTCAGAGCCAGTTCTACCTTTATTCTTTTGTCAGCTAGCTATACATGGATAAACAGTTATACATGGCGAGCTCTGAATCTTTAAAACACTTCTTGGCTCTGAGGTTTGTTTTTAATTCCATTATCTGAAGAATACATCATATGCTCTCCCATCACTTTCACCACCGCTTCTTGGTGTATAAATCATTATAAAGGTCCCCCTCTTGTATGCTTTGGTACTCCACTCTATTCCTTACAAAGGATAGTTGAACCACCACTACCACAAGTGACCGGCTGGTCAACTCATCCCAGCTGTGCCTGTTACACTGGACCTGCAGGCATACACAGAAAATCATTCTATTTTTGTCTCATATTTCATCATTAGCCTTCCTGCTAGGTACAACATGCAGCTAAACTGCATAACTAAATCAATCAATTAAAACAAAAAATATCTATTAAAGCATTTTTATATCTTATTCTCCTTCAATGTTGGCCTCTTTTGGTGAGTTTGACTGGCACATGTCCTGAAAAGGGTGGTGCAATGGTTGCTAGTTAGGTACCTTAGCAGAACCAGAAGATTTGTGGTCCCGACCCCTTACCACATGATCAGCTGCCACATGACAGCTGATCATGTGATGTAAACAGAGCTGGTAATGGCTATTTTTACTCCTCGCGCTGACAGCGTGAGAAGGAAAAAAAAAGCCGATCATCGGCGGCCGTGGGAGGGACATCAGTCCCAATCACAGCGATCATCTGTGCCCCCTGCCAGTGACACAGCAATAGGCAGCAGTGCCGCCTACCAGTGCCCACCAGCATCATCCATCAGTGCCTACAGTGCCATCCATCAGTGCCCACAGTGCCATCCATCAGTGCCCACGGTGCCACCCATCAGTGCCCACAGTGCCACCCATCAGTGCCCACAGTGCCACCCATCAGCACCCACATCAGTGCAACAACAACAGTGCTGCACATCAGTGCCACCTATCAGTGCCCATCAGTGTCCCCTGCCAGTGCCCATAAGTGCTCATCAGTGCCACCCATCACTGCCCATCAGTGCCACCCATCAGTGCCCCCCATTAGTGCCGCCCATCAGTGCCCCCCATCAGTGGTACCTATCAGTGCCCATCAGTGCCACCCATCCATGCCACCCATCAGTGCCACCCATCAGTGCCCATCAGTGGCCATCAGTGCCGCCTTATCTGTGCCCAGCAGTACCGCCTTATTTGTCATCCCCATCGGTGCTGCCTTAACTGTGCCTATCAGTGCCGCCTTAACTGTGCCTATCCGTGCCCATCAGTGCAGTCTATCAGTGCCCACCAGTGCCGCCTCATCAGCGCATATCAATGAAGGAGAAAAATTACCTGTTTGCAAAATTTCATAACAAACTAAGAAACACGATTTTTTTTTTTTCAAAATTTTCCATCTTTTTTTGTTTTTTTAGCAAAAAATAAAAATCCCAGCTGTGATTAAATACCTCCAAAAGAAAGCTCTATTTGTGGGAAAAAAATGATAAAAATGTTATATGGGTACAGTGTTGTATGACCGCAAAATTGTCATTCAAAGTGCGACAGCGCTGAAAGCTGAAAATTGGTCTGGGCAGGAGGGGGGTTTAAGTGCCCAGTAAGCAAGTGGCTAATTAAGGTTGAATCTGTCATTGAAGGCTTATGGTGTCTGTCGAATGTTCAAAGAGGATTCGACGGAGCAGCTAAACTGTACATGTACATTTCCGTTCTAATTTTCCGCCTACAAGCTAGCTGTAGTAGAATTCTAATGTTGTATGACTAGTAATAATTATATTTATTAATTATTTTACTAGTCAACCAACATTAGAATTTTTCTATAGCCTATGGACGGATGCATTTGACCGGAAATGTAAGATTGCACCGTTGTATAGTTTACCTGCTCCGTTGAATCTTTTTAGAACTTTCGACAGAAACCATAACCCAAAGATTTGACGTTTGTATGTTTTTCGTTGCTTTGTCGAATCTTCGTCGTTCATGTTGAATGGTCTACTCTACCCCAACAGTCAGCCAACTTTCACATTCGTTTCTTCAAGTGCAATGGCGGGCGCGGCATCCGACGTTGTGTCAGATATTGATATGGCATCATAATATAGAATCTATAATAATAAATCCCCCCCCCAACAACACGGGCAGCCTCTGAGGCTATCACAACACTAGCAACACTAGTATCACTATCAATTTCAGAACGTCGCCAATATATCAACAGTGCAAACAAATGGGCACTGTCTTTACCTATAACTGGCCACTGCAGCAGGGAGCACATGGAAGGGCAATGCATGCAAAACAAACTAAACCTCTATTTTTAAGGCATACTGTATGCCGCGTACACACGGTTTGACTTTTCGGCTACAAAAGTCCGACAGACTTTCGACAGACTTTTGGCGGACTTTTGTCGGACTTGTGGCGGACTTTCTAATGAACGGATTCGTACGTGATTACGTACACCGGACTAAAATAAGGAAGTTGATAGCCAGTAGCCAATAGCTGCCCTAGCGTGGGTTTTTGTCCGTCGGACTAGCATACAGACGAGCGGATTTCTGGGTCCGGCGTAGTTACGACATAAAGATTTGAAGCATGTTTCAAATCTAAAGTCTGTCAGATTTGCGGCTGGAAAAGTCCGCTGAAAGTCCGGGGAAGCCGGCTTTGGTCCGTCGGCGTCCGTCGGACTTTTGTAGACGAAAAGTCCGACCGTGTGTACGCGGCATTAGACAGGATAATTTGGTTGGTTGTAGGCTAGTCGGTAAGTTGAGCTGGGAATTTCTTTGTTTTTTGTAAAGTATGTGAGTATGTGAATACAACCTGGGCACATTTCTTCATCCCTTGTCATCTCCGGCAGCATCTCCGTCCTTGTTAGAAAAACAAGTAAAAAATCTAGAGACGGTCATGGCGGATGTTCGTGCCACAAACATTAAAACATGAACAGGAAAAAACAATGGCTTGCTTTAAAAAATAAACCAACAAATGTCCACATTATTAGTAGTGGCTTAAAACAGCCCAAATATTTTTTTCTCTATATTGCTGATCATGGTTGAATCTTTTACAAACTCATCAATTTCCAAGCGTATACAGTAATTGCCACTTTTCTTTAATCCAACATCTAGTCATCACTTTCAGTTTATTTTGTTGTCTGCCTGTTTTTCTTTATTTTTTGTTCTGTTCAACATTATACGCTTTCATTCCAAGCGGCAAGTCAGGCAATTGAAGACAATGCTGTGACGCACAAAATAATACGATTATTCTCATCATCGTTCTTTGCATGATCACTGGAAAAGCTAAAATGTTAGTTGGCTTTATTAAAAAGGCTCTTTTTGATTTAGGCTTCATGGCGCTACAATTATTTAACCCCCTTTAGTCTCGGCCAGGCGTGTGCCCGCCGCTGTTCAGCAGCACTGCAAACTCTTTCAGGACAGCAGGGGTTAACTATCTCTAATTAAAATGCAAAGTTTGTCTTCTTAGATGATTCTAGATGAAAAGCCCTTTTTAATGAAAGAGCAACAGTAAACTCCAAATTTTTCCCTGATGAAGATAAGTTATAGAAATTCCGCTAACCTTTTTTTTTTTCCTGAATATTATCTCTCGTTGGAAAAACAATGCTTTCTTTCTCAATCTGAATTTGCATATGAAAAAAGGCACATTTTATTGATGCTTTTGACGGATTGTATTCTTTTGCTTGCTGGAATACTGCTTTTTAAACATAACAGCTTAATTTTTTTTATCATAAAGTGCAGGAAATCTCATTCTGGAAGCCTTCTCTGTATGTTGAGCCCTCTAAAGAAAATTATCAGTTCCGATTTTCACATGAGCATTTGCCTGTACAGACAGTTTCTTCCAAGTAAAATGAGCTCAACGCAATCAGCAGAAGCAGATAGGCAGAAAAAAAAAAAAAAAAAAGAGGCTTATGTGGATTCATTAGAGTGGGCCACCAATGCCATTAAAATGGCAGTGGTGCGATTTCAAAAAGGGTTTACACTTGAAACAAAAAGCTGCTGAGACCTTGTGAGATGCAAGAAAAGTTCACATAATGTATGCATTCATTTTTACTTACAGATGTTCATGTATGGCAGGGGTGTCCCACAATAATTATTTTGCATGCTACAGGAAGTAGAATTCAGTAAACCAATCTACTTGGTTAAATACTGCATCTCTTTCTCAGATAATAGATAGACAGAGATTTCAGCCAATCTGTCTGTCTGTTTACCAGTTGGATTTGTCTTTTTTTGCTTTCTCCTCTAAGGAAGAAAAATGTTACATAGTAGGTAAGGTTGAATAAAGACAATAGTCCATCCAGTTCAACCTGTGTAGATGTATGTGTGTCAATGATTATTTCCCATATCCCTGTATGTTGTGTTTTTTAAGATGCACGACCAAGAGTCTTTTAAAAATATCAATACTCCTCGCTGACACCACCAATTGTGGAAGAGAGTTCCACATCCTTACCACCCTGATAGTGAAAAACCCCCTATGCAACTTAAGGTTGAACCGCTTCTCATCCAATCTTATTGTTTGGCCCCGTGTCCTCTTACACTCCCTGAGACTGAATCGTTTTTTTTTTCCTAAGCTGGGATTACCATTGAGGTATTTGTAAATCGTTATCATGTCTCCTCTCAAGCGTCTCTTCTGCAGCGAGGATACGTTTTGTGCTTGTAGTCGCTCCTCGTAATTGAGGTCCTCCAGTCCCCTTATTAATTTTGTCGCCCTTCTGTGGAATCTCCCCAGCTCCAGGACATCCCTTCTGAGGACTGGTGACCAGAACTGGACAGAATACTCCAGATGTGAAGCCCAAACTAAGGGGAATGTGTCTTTGGGGTGTAAGAGGGGCGCTACATGTAATATAAGGGGATCTGCCAGAAGAGTAGGATTAACAGATCACTTTCTGTAAGGACAAGCCCAAACTAAGGGGAATATGTTTTTGGGGTGTAAGAGGCTTCCTACATGTAATATAAGAGGATCTGCCAGAAGAGTAGGATTAACATATCACTTCCTGTAAGGAGAAGCCCAAACTAATGCCCCGTACACACAAGAGGAATTCCGTTCAAGCTTGCCTTGCATACACACAGTCACACAAGAGTTCTCTGAACTTTCGACGAGCCTAGAAAATGAAGTTCAATGCTTCCGTGCATGGGTCGAATTGTTTCCGAGCATGCGTAGGAATTTTGCACGTCGGAATTTGTACAGATGATCGCATTTTCGGATAGGCACTTTTACCAACCGAAAAATAGT
Source organism: Aquarana catesbeiana (assembly GCF_042186555.1). NCBI lineage: Eukaryota > Metazoa > Chordata > Amphibia > Anura > Ranidae > Aquarana > Aquarana catesbeiana. Next base: position 25,067,263 of record NC_133326.1, read on the forward strand.
GAACATGCTCTCAATCTTTTGCTGGCTGGAATTCCGCCAGCAAAAGACCGATGGATCATACACACGGTCGCATTTTCCGACAAAAAGCTCTCAACGAAGTTTAGCCGATCGTGTGTATGCGGCATTAGGGGGATATCTATTTGGGGGGTAGGAGGGGCACTACATGTAATATAAGGTGATCTGCCAGAAGAGTAGGATTAACAGATTACTTCCTATAAGGAGAAGCCCAAACCAAGGGGAATATGTATTTGGGGCGTAAGAGGGTTTCTACATGTAATATAAGGGGATCTGCCAGAAGAGTGGGATTAACAGATCCCTTCCTGTAAGGAGAAGCCCAAACTAAGGGGAAATTTTTTTTTTCTCCTTGGTGAAGGCTGAGGATAGCTACCATTGATAGGTACCGACGCTAGGCACATTAGGGTATGGTCACTGCCACAATGAAAACTCAGACAGGTCTCCTTTATTGTGAGCAGTAGAATTTTAAAACTATTGGTTATAACTGACTTCACATGAAAAAAAAAATAGCCCAAAAATAGCTTTAAATGGCAGAATTGTTGTACCTTCAAAACATGGGAAAGTAGCGCAGTGTACCAGAAATATCTAATAATAATAGTGTTCAAGTCTTCTACGGCCAGCAGATCCCCTCAATAGAAAATAATAGACTTTTACTGTGTCTGACCTAGCTAACCGGTCGTCACATAACACATTCAATAATTACAAGCCCCGCACATTGCTAAAAAGGTGAAAAACAGTGGATGATGAAATCAGGTTGAACTGTAACGTACGTGGCCAATTCCCACTATGATAAATGTGCCCTTGACAATATAAACAGGACTTTTACTATACACACCTACAGTATATGTCGTCCATCCCACAACAAGCGCCAGTCTTTTCAGTAATTCTTTTTTAAATGAACCTTTGTATTTTAGTGAAAGAAAAGTAAGATTACCCTATTGATCACTAGTAGATTATCTAGATCATTATATCTATAATGTCTACATATGTTCCCCGGAATCAAGAATAACTAATGATGGAATAAATAGAGAAATTCTCATTATTCTGACTGTGTCAAACACATATATTGTATGTAAATCTTGCATGGGTCTCTATGCAACGTTCCACCGTCTTTTTTTAATGGCATTCCACTCATTTACCACAACCTTTTCAAAAAGTGAAGGCTGAGTTGATAAATGCTAATGTAACCCAAGCCATAAGTACTTCTATCTGTCAAGAATTCCAAGAATAAGTTAATTTGGTAATAATTAGAGTTGAATATGTCTACTGTATATTGCATTGCAATAAAAATTAGCTATTAGATTGTAAGCTCTCACGAGCAGGGTCCTTCTAACTCTCTTGTCTTGAACTGTATTGCAAACGTATTGTCTCCTTTCGTATTGTGCTTTGCAAAATGCTGGCTATATTTAATATATAATAATTAGTAACCCAACATCCTAAACACGAGATAGGTACACTTTCAGGAAAAAGCGCTTTAAAAAAAATAAAACCAATATAAATGTAAAGGAACTAATTAACTAATTAATTACTTTAATTTCAGAGGTTTGTATAAAATGTAGATATTGGACAATCCAATAGTAGTGCATTTTGTACCCATGCAAATTAGATAATTTCTGCTACTTTTTATCTAGGATCTTGCTACAATTTATGGGTCAACTACTAGATTTATTAATATCTTTAGATATAATCATAAATAGAGTACTAGCTTGGGTATGCACGGGATTTAGTGTTCATTGCTGTAAATTAGTCAGTTCATTTGACCCTCCATTAGGGACCAATTTGGCTCTGTACTGGCATTTATAATCAGATAAGGCCAGATAAGACTTTGTATTGTACATTTACCATTAAAAACATATTTAATGACATGCTTGTGAGCATGAAAGGAATGTGCCCAAGCATTGCTTGCACTTGCAAAAATGAAGCCATATAAAGAAGATGGGGGCCCTATAAAAGATATCAATTGGGTAAGTAATAACACTTATGTTGCGCACCAAGGTGTGACATAATACTGCAAATGAGGATGTGTTTATGCATCATAGACTATCGTTTTTAATGAACCAAAAGCCTCTCTATGGCAGTCATAAAGGTTTGTATACATGGACAGATTAGGGATAGGTAGTGAGAGATTTATTCATTCGTATTTGAAGTATATATAATACCGGAAAAAGACCGCGTTTGTGAAAATTCAATCGAAGATAGGGAAAAATGCAGCCAACCTTATGCCTTGGTAAAGAGACATATGTAGCGCTGGTAGATTTTTTTATCTACCGCTGATAGGTAAATCTAGTGGGTCACTTATTATAGGAAGTTATATTTGCCTCTGTTCCAGCTTGGCTGACATTGCCTGTAGTTCCACACTGTGCCGGTGGGTGTCGTTGTTGCCATGGGCCAGTGTTGGAAAAGCAACGTTTTGAAGCGTATGAGTGCTCCTCTGTCCCGGAGATAACTCGGTGGAGGTGGTCCTCCGAGTTGCATTCTGGGAGAGGGTATTTATGGGGGAGACGCCATGTTCTAGGGTTCGTTTTCAGCCACCTGCTGGCCCTCCTGGCTGACAGGTATGCGTTAAGAGTACCACCTCGTGGTCCTCCGTTCCGAAGGCCCACGTCGCTGCGGCGTGTGGGTGGGCCCAGAAGCCTGTCTGGGGCCTACCACAGGAGCAGAGGAATGGTCCTGAGCTGTCTATCCTGAGTGAAGAAGCTGAACAACCGAGAACATCCCAGGGGAGGACCCGTCATGGAAGGATCGTGCAGAGTGCTGGTCTGGAGAGGGGCCTGGTGACTCGGTTGGAGGACGTATCCTGAAGTAGTCTTACTGCATAGTACTGCCGGTTTGGCTTAAAGGTTCAAGTACTGTGTCTGACATTCATCGCAAACCAATACATCCTGTGGCAGAGGATCGTACGGGTTTTATTTCAAACAAGTCTGTGGCAGAGACTTTTGTTCGTGCTACGTACTGGCTACTAGACAAGTGTGAGAGGTCTATCCAGGCGGGCAAAGATTGAATCCCACAAGGGCAGCGCATTCAACTACAAGTGTTCAATTCCAAAGAAAGTTCTAAAGAATACTAAGGAAAGGTATTTGAGCTTCCCTGCAGCTTTCCTTCTGCCTCTTTCCTGCTACTTCCTTTATTTGTTCATTAAAGCATTGGAAAACCTACTCAAGTGTTTGGTGCTTATATCGTCCAGAGGTAAACTCAACGGAACCCTAGACCCGGTGAAACAGAGGTATCGAGAGTGAAGGTAACAGCCCGCTTTAAACCAACAGCTCCACCGAGAGTTAGTGCTACACATATATATCAACTCTATAGAATAAAAGGTAGTGCTGAATACCTAAATGCTAAATGACAAATTTTAAAAATAATAAACGTAGTTAGCATTATTCGAAATGCCCAAAAAGTGATATAGAACAAATTTTTGTTGCATTTATATGTGCACAATCCCAAAAACAGTGCAAAACAAAGTCTATAAAATCAGAAAATCCAATGCCATGTGTAAAGAAGATCTTTGAAAGACACAAAAACATGATAGGTGCCACCACTTCTTCACTTGTGAACCACCATGCCCATAAGGAGAGAGCACTTACCAGATTTCCATGGCCCTCGGTTACAGATATGAAGCCCATCTGGAAACTGATCTCCACCAAAATCTCCAACTTGTATTGCCACACTCACAGTAGTACCCATAAAAAAATAAAAATAAAGAATCAACGAGGTCTGGCCAATCCAGGGGACGCCTTTGCCTGTATTGCTCCAATACAAAGCGCAGTTTTACATTTCACATGTAAGTGGTTGTAATCTTTTTTATTTAATAACTATTCTTTGCAGTGTTATACTATTGCAGATTTTTCAGTTTTTGTGTGGGCACTACTGTGAGTGTGGCAATACAAGTTGAAGATATGGGTGGAGACCAGATTCCAGAAGGGCTTCATAATAATGCTTACCATGACCACTCTGTAATCGAGAGTCAGGACTATCTGGTAAGTGCTCCCCTTATGGGCATGGTGGTTCACAAGTAAAGAAGTGGTGGCACCTATCACGTTTTTGTGTCCTTCAAAGATCTTCTTTATACGTGGCACTTGATTTTCTGATTTTATGGTCTTTATTTTTGACTGTTTTTGGGATTGTGCACATATAAAAGGCAGCAATACATTGGGGTTGATTTACTAAAACTGGAGAGTGCAAAAACTTGTGCAGCTCTGCATAATAGCCAATCAGCTTCTAAGTTCAGCTTATTCAATTAAGCTTTGACAAAAAAACCTGGAACCTAAATGGTTTCTATGCAGAGCTGCACCAGATTTTGCACTCTCCAGTTTTAGTAAATCAACCCCATTGTCTTTTATCACTTTTTGTGCATTTTGATTGTATTCACAATAGTTGTAGCATTTGTCATTTTGTATTTTCTAGATGCGGCTCTACCTTTTATTCTATAAAGTACCGTATTTATCGGCGTATAACACGCACATTCATTTTAAGAGGTAAGTTTTAGGAAAAACCTTAAATTTTAAATAAGGAACTTTGAAGCAAAATAAGGGTCAGTGCCCATCTGCAGCCTCACCATTGCCATCAATGCAGCCTGATTAATGCCCACCTGCAGCCTCACAAGTGCCATCAATGCAGCCTTATTAGTCCACATCAATACAGCCTCACCATTGCCATCTATGCAGCAGCCTCACCATTGCCATTAATGCAGCAGCCTCGCCATTGCCATCTATTGACTTCCTATTACAGAGGCCGCCAAGTAAACTGGAGATTCTCACTGTATGTAATCTGATGGCACTCGTCCCCCCCGTTGCCTCTGAGGCAGCTGAAATTGAAGTATTGGCGTATAACACGCACACGCTATTTGCACCCGATTTTCATGGTGAAAAAGTGAGTGTTATATGCCAATAAATACAGTATTTGAAATTTGCAACACCAAAACCCACCCCGGCTTTTCTCCACAACTCACTGATATGTATGTAGTGCACACATGAAGAAGGATACAGTATATTCACTTCTCTTTGGAGAGCAGGAAACAATTGTGATGAGTTTGACATTTTTTATTCGTTAGAACAAATACTTTTAGTATGAAAAAAGTATGAAAAAAATCAGATGGGGCCCTAACTCTAGAAGCAGATACAGAGAGACTATAACACCAGTAAAGGCGATGGTGGAAAGGCAAATCTCAAGTGGGCTGACATAATAAAATATTGGTGTTTGTATTTTTTTAACCTGAAGCCTATTACTGTATACTTTATGCTTCTTTATACAATAACTGAATGCCACATTGCTCTACGTTGGTGATCTATCCTCCTAGAATATACATTGGGGTGTTTGTTTTCCAAAATGGGGTCATTTTGTGGGCGTTTCTATTGTCCTGGTGCTCCAGGGCCTTCAAAAATGTGATAAGTAGTCAGGAAACTAAATGAGTAATTTATGCTCCTAGAACTCCTGATGGTGCTCCCTGCATGTTGGGCCTCTCTATGTGGCTAGGCTGTGAGAAAGTCTCACACATGTGGTATCGCCATACTCAGGAGGATAGCAGAATATATTTTGGGGTGTAATTGCAAGTTTATCTATGCCATGTGTGAGAAATAACTTGTTAATATGACAATTTTGTGGAAAACAAAATTCTTCATTTTCCAAACCATTGTGGGCAAAAAAATTGTAACTTCAAAAAACTCACCATGCCTCTTACTAAATACCTTGGACTGTCATCTTTACAAAAATTGGTCATTTGGGTGGTATCTTTACTGTCTTTACATTTTAGGGCCTCAAGAAATGAGATCAGTACATCAGGATTGATCAATTTTCAATGATACGTAGTAGGGTTGTCCCGATACCACTTTTTTAGGACCGAGTACAAGTACCGATACTTTTTTTCAAGTACTCGCCGATACCGATTACCGATACTTTTTTTTTAATGTCACGTGACAGTTTTTTTTTTGCTATTTTTTTTTGGGGGGGGGGGGGGGGGTGAACGTTGTATGTGTGTGTGTTTTGTTTTTTTTTTACAATTTTTATTTTTTACAATAATATTTTTTTATTCTTTATTGTTTTTTTTTTTTTTTTTTTTTTTAATCAGCCCTTTTGGGGGGCTTTGGTGAGATATCAGGGGTCTTAACAGACCTCTGATATCTCCCCCTTGAGACAGAGAAAGAGACAGAGGATAGAGATTCCCCAGTCCCTTTCTCTGCAGCGTCAGCTGCACTGAGAATGAATGGAGAGAAGACAGCGGCTTCTCTCCAGTCATAAACTGACACATCGTAATCACAGGAGATTACAATGTTTCAGTTATGTGAATGGACAGAGTCAGCTGACTCTCTCCATACACAAAGGAAGGAGGGGGAGGACGGAGGAACGGAGGGGGAGAACGGAGGGGGAGAACGGAGGGGACAGATAAGGAGAGAAGAACAAAGGGGGAGTACGGAGGGGGACAGATAAGGAGAGAAGAATGCAGGGGACAGCGGAGAGGCACAGAGGAACGGAGGGGGCATGGAGGAGGATGCAGTGACATACAGCGGTGAGCGATCACTGCTGTATGTCACTAAAGCTGGTGAAAGCCGCTGGGGGAGAAGCTTGTAACTCCCCCACGCGCCGATCACAGCTGACAGTCCAGGTATCGGCGGAAGCATCGGGAGCATTTGCCCAAGTACAAGTACTTGGGCAAATGCTCGGTATCGGTGCCGATACCGATACTAGTATCGGTATCGGGACAACCCTAATACGTAGCATAGCTTGTAGACTCACACAAACCTATTATCAATTTATCATACACTTATCTGGATTTTTTTACCTAAGACATGTAGCAGAAAACATTCTGGCCTAAATGTATGATGAAATTTGATTTTATTGGATTTCTTTTAAAACAGAAAAGTAGAAAATATTGTTTTTTTTAGAAAGGTCCACTCTTTTTTTACTTAATTCACAAAAAATAAAAACCACAGTGGTGAATAAATACCACCAAAAGAAAGCTCTATTTGTGTGAACAAAATGTGTGAAAATTGGTCTGGGAAGGAAGGGGGTGAAAGTGTCCAGTACTGAAGTGGTTAAATGACCAACCGGAATACTGAGCAGAGCCTAGCCAATCTAGTTGGTGGCTGGGAGGTCTGTTAAAGGGGTTGTAAATTCTATGCATTAAGGTGAACAACCTCCTGTCATGTACACGCCCCCCTCAGTGCCCCCTTATACTTACCTGAACCCTGTCTTTCTCTGGCTGGGAACAAGCACACCAGCTCTAGCTGGTGTCTCGTGTCCTGATTGGATACATTGATAGTAGTGCAGCCATTGGCTCCCACTGCTGTCAATCAAATCCAATGACGCGGGCACCGGGGGGTGGGGCCAAGTCCGGTTTTCTGTGTCTATGGACACAAAAGCTGGACTCGAGAGCGTGCCCGTATGGGTATCCCCAAGGAGAGCACTTCTCCTAGGTGGTTTCCCCGAAGCGGGGAGGAGCTACTTGCGCCGTTTAGGGACCCCAGAAGTGGAGGATCAGGGCCACTCTGTGCAAAACGAACTGCACAATGGAGGTAAGTATGATATGTTTGTTATTTAAAAAAAAAAACACGAGGGTTTAGTAACCCTTTAAATAGTGTGAAGCCCTGAGGAGATTGTCTTTTGTCCCCTATGGGGATGGATCCATGTGCGTGAGAGATGAAGGACTGCTTGCTTTTGGACCCCCCTTCTTGGACTGGGAGCTGAGCTCTACTGGAGGTTGTATCTCTGGAATGATCATTGCCAGCATCTGTGAGTAGAGCCAAATCCCTGTGTTGCAGTGTCTGATTGTCCCTAAGCTGCAAGAAGCTAGACCATTTCAGCCAAATTCTTCTAAACTTTTCTAGCAATCCCTCTGGTTGTCAGTTGGGAGCGGATACAGCATTGCTGCTGCTTAGAAATAGAGAAGAGTCCTCTTCAATTTCAGGTATCAAGTGTTTTGGAGTATCTCATAACCCACTGTCCTCCCAAGTTACGAGTTACTTAGCAATAAGCTTCAAAAAGACACTCCTGGACTGTTTATTGAGCGGAGGAGTGCCTGGCTGCCAGCACTGATTAGAGAAACAACCTACACATCTACAGTGGCTACACATGCACATCTACAGTGGCTCCTGGGGGGGGGGGGGGGGGTTGCACCACACTTTGTGCGCGTATCTCTATGCTGAGAAATTATTTTCGACCTTTAGGTTCAAAGTTCAGACCTCAGATACCATGCAGTTTCTATGCAGCTCTTTCATATATTGGTCAAAATTTAAATACAAGACAGTGTAGCACCCCCCTAGATAGGTGCTAGGTTTAGGTAAATTTGGTTCGGGCTTACTGTATCCAGTGGTGCTGCTGTTTTGTTGTTAGACAAATTTAGTGTTGCTCTCTGTAATCAGTGGAGCTGAGTTGATTATTCTGGTCTGTTTGGTACTGCAGGTTTGATTGTTCTCTCTGCTTTCCGGAGAACTGTGGATCTCTCTGGAACATAGGTGTGAAGCAATGCAAATTGCAGCATGAATATTTATACAGCACTGGCAAATCCCTGAGGGGGGTGTTCCAGATGGCTGCTGGGAGTCTATATAATTATTCTGAGACACAGAGCTCCCAGGTCTTTTCCTGTAGGAGAGGAACACAGCCTAAGAGGGACTTTTTCCTCCCCCTTCCAGGCTATGCTGCCATGTGCATCTAAGTCTCTGTGAAGGGACTCTGCTCCAATTGCTTAAAACGTAACTCCACTTTTGTTGAGAAAAACACATTCCCTTCTGGGTGATCTTTGTACATTGCAAGGATTATAATAACCTTTGTTGCAGATTCCCACCTTTTGTTATTCTGAAGAAATCCATGTGTGTTTGTCTGAGCCTCTGTACTGAGTGGGTCTAATGGGTGTGGTTCCATACTTAACTGTCAGGTGTGCAGCTGCAGGGCACTAATGAGGAAATCTGCTGGGCCTGCATCCCTTTAGCATGCTCCTATTGAAAGTATCTCTCCAAAAATTACATTTTTGTTGCAGGGGATGCCTGAAATCTGACTTGTATCTTAGGCAGACTTCTGGGAAAACTGGTGAGCCAATCACACAAGCAGGAAATGATGTTTCTGGGGAGTGGTCAGTACATACTCTGTGTACAGAACAACTCCAGGTAGCCATATTGCAATGCATTCTCAGAAAATTACAGTGGCTGCAGACTGAAAAGGAAAGGTGATTCTTAATAACATTCAATTACTATATGGTTAGTGTCACAATTATATGTGCTAAATTATTTTTTATTTATTTGCTGATTTTTTTCCCCACCAAAGTGGAGTAATGCCACGTACACACGGTCGGATTTTCCAATGGAAAATGTTGGATGTGAGCTTGTTGGCTGAAAGTCTGACCGAGTGTATGCTCCATCGAACATTTGTTGGCGGACTTTCCGCCAACAAATGTTGGCTAGCAGGTTCTCAAATTTTCCACCAACAAAACTTTGTTGTCAGACTTTCCGATCGTGTATACACAGGTCTGTCGCACAAAAGTTGACGCATGCTCGGAATCAAGCAGAAGGAGCCCAAAGGGTGGCGCACTGGCTATTGAACTTCCTTTTTCTTGGCTCGTCCTACGTCTTGTACGTCACCACGTTCCCACGTTCGTAATTGTTGGCCAACATTTTTGTGGCCTTGTGTATGCAAGACAAGTTGGAGCCAACAACCTCCGAACGAAATTCCATGGTTTTGTTGTCGGAAAGTCCGATCGTTTGTACGAGGCATTAGACTTTAAAGAAGGAGGCTTTTGTGCCTAGTACTACTTCACAGCCAAGTCCACAGTCTGCTTTTGCAAGGACTTTTGTTTCAGTTCTACAGAAGGAAGTTTACTGTCCTCATCTTGTACATAGTCCTTTTTGGAGTATCCCACTTAATTCCCCAACTCTAAGTTACCCCAAAAATAAAAGAACCTAAAAGAACACCCCTGGACTTGTCATTGGGCCAAAGAGTGACTGTGATCGTTTGCTTGGCTGCAGGGGGAAAAAGAACATAGGGGAAAAAGAACATATTTTCAAAGGCTCCTACGGGAGGTAGCGTTGCAACAGTATGAATTTAAAAAGCAAACACATCTCTATTGGCATTAGGACAGTGTATAACGGAGTTCCTGCCTGGTGACAGATTTGCTTTCCTTAAGAACCTATTTTAAAGGAAGTTTTACCATTCCAGGGATCTTGTTCCACCAGTCACTATCCTTTCTCACTGAACATGCCTTTGTAATGGATACTGTCCCTGTGGCCAAGAGGACAGTGTATGTCATGGTATTAGAAACAGCTGTAATGTCTTAGCATTACTTAACAAAAAAGCATTACATATATTAGAAGGTAAGGTCATACTAGGGCAAACTCTTGGGACAATAGCTATATTACGGGTGTTGAATAACTTGAACTGGTAACCTATAGAGCTTTACACCTAATATAGTCAACTAAATTAATCTGCAACATATGCCTGGGAAAAGGAAACAATTTTCACATATAAATAATTAAATAACATCTAACCAGAATAAATGACAGGCAGTTGCGCTGGTATAGTTTACCTTGTTTACTATTCTAATGGATGAGGTACATTAGCCTTTTGACTTTCATATACCACATGAATACTTCTTGACTAAGAATCACATCTATAAAAAAAATACATTGATCCCAGAAATCTAAAGCCGGTGCATGTAAGGATCCTGAACCTGCTGTGAGTGTTCCGATCTTCATAAGAGCTCCATCCAGTCTTCATTAACTGAGCTTCCAATTCATTTGAAGGACTATGGGAATTATCAAACCACGATCAACCAAATGGACATTTGAAGTCATCTTACTTGTTTTCCTTGTTCTGAGTGAATGAAGTATGGTCAGCTTTTTCGGATATACTATATATATATATATAAAGGTTTTATTATCTACATATGATAGATCTAATATTACCCACATTGTCCAATAAACATACATTTTATAAGTACCTTCAGATGCCTAACTATGGTGACAGTTGGATATTACTACCTTAGATCATACATGTCAAGGCCTCAACAATTTTCAGCTTGGCATGCAAAGTACAATGCAGATCGACAGGGCCATGCATATATAAGACATAACCAAGTGTATTGAAACAAGCAGTCTAAAGATCAGTGGGAATGGGCAAAGTAGAGAAAACCATAGCAGCCAGCTGAAAACCTAAGGTGTTTGTTGCTATAGGTTAGTGGTCTCCAAAGTGTAGCCTTTTACTTGCCTTTATCCGGACCTGGGGGCACTTTTCCTCCCACTGATGCAAGACACTATTCCTCCCACTGATACCAATAATGGGGCATAATTCCTGTTACTGACATGAACAACGGGGCACAATTCCTCCCAACGATGGGGCACTATTCCTCTAACTGATACCGATGATGGGGCACTATTCCCCCCACTGACATCAACAATGAGGCACTATTCCTCCCACTGACACCAACAATGGGGCACTATTCCTCCCACTGACACCAATTAATGCAATGCCAAGATGTGGTTTCCAAAGCAAGCAAAGTCCTTTCTTGTCCATATAGTGAACTTGGTGTTGAGTTATTCACTTTAAGGTCATCACAGAGGAAAAGGAGGCACCCTCTACATCTGGAGGAAAAGAGATTTCATCTCTAAATACAGAAAAGGTTTCATCAAAGTAAGAGCTGTGAAAATGTGGAATAGACTCCCTCCAGAGGTGGTTCTGGCCAGCTCAGTAGATTGCTTTAAAAAGGCCTGGATTCTTTCCTAAATGTACATAATATAACTGGATACTAACATTTATAGGTAAAGTTGATCTAGGAAATATCCAACTGCTGCTCGGGGGATCAGGAAGGATTTTTCCCCCTGCCGGAGCAAATTGATTCATGCTTTGCTGGGGGGGGGGGGGTTGCCTTCCCCCAGATCAACTGTGAGTATAGGATTGTGTATATGGTATTTTATTTCTCTTTTATTGGTTGCACTAGATGGACTTGTGTCTTTTTTTAACCTGACTGTAAGTTGTGGAAAGAGATGGGCAGCAAATAGGCACTAATGCTTCTATATATATTAAGAGTTTCCAGTGCCAATATTTCTTCAGTTTTTGTGGAACTGTTACATTTAAACTCTTCTTTTGTAATTGATAAGGTAAGTAAAATGACATTGGATCAGACTTATGGCTTTATAGTTAGACTAGCAGTGGAGCGTTAACAATAGGTTATGGTTTAAGGCAGTGGTTATCTGGCCATTGGGGCACTTTTTCATTCACTGAAACCAACAATGGGGTATAGTTCCACCTCGCTGACCCCGGGTATAATGCCTCCCAATGACACCAACAATGTGGCAAAATTCCTCCCAATCACACCAACAGTTGGGCCCAATGACTCCAATAATGGGGCACAATTCCTTCCAATCACACCAACAATTGGGCCCAATGACACCAATGATGGGGCACAATTCCTCCCAATGATACCAACGATAGGGCACAATTCCTCCCAATCACACCAACAGTTGAGCCCAATGACACCAGTGATGGGGCACAATTCCTCCCAATCACACCAACAGTTGAGCCCAATAACACCAGTGATAGGGCACAATTCCTTCCACTGAAACCAAATATGGGGCACTGTTTTTTTCCACTGACATCAGGACCTTTTATACTCCTACTGGCCACATGTCTGACCCCCCTAAAATATGAAGGACAGTAAACTGGCCCTTTGTTTAGAGAGTTTAGAGATTCCTGATTTAAGAAACCTCAAAAAGTGGGACTGTGAATGGACGCAAGGCAGTAGTAGTAAAAAATTACAAAATCTATTAACAATCAATCAATTTGTAAACATGAAACAGATATAGCTGATGATAAAAACATGTTTGAGGGGAAAAGCCAGCTGAAGAAAGGGAGTTAGCTCGCAAATGGACATTCATTTGCGAGCTCCCTCCCTTTCTTCAGCTGGTTTTTCCCCTCAAACATGTTTTTATCATCAGCTATATCTGTTTCATGTTTACAAATTGATTGATTGTTAATAAATTTTGTAATTTTTTACTACCACTGCCTTGCGTCCATTCAAAGTCCCACTTTTTGAGGAATCTTGTTCTTTAATATATGTCAGGATGGGACGCATAGGCAGTTAAAGTGGATGTAAACCCGGAATTTTTTGTTTTGATGTCATAATGTAGAGTATAAGATTTCCTATCATTTGAGCCCAGTCTTGCCACAAAGAGTTAATCCATCTCTGAGCAATCCTCAATTATTGTTCAGCAAGATAAAACTTGACAAACAGAGAAAAACGTTGTCAGATCCTCCCCCTTGCTGTGAGTGACAGGTGATTTACATATCTCGTGCACTAGCCTAAGACATGCATTATTTTTTAATTCCCTCCCCCACTCCTTTCTTCTTCTGCAAGGATTGGCTGTTCCACACCTCACCATGATTTGGCATGCTGAAGTCATGTGGTTACTTTCCTGTCTTTTCACTGGATGTTAGAGATCATAGCAGAAGTTCAGTGTTAGAAATACACAGGAGAAAATGCATATTGACAAGGGGAGTGTAGAGGTGGGCGGGGAGTCTACTGACATCACGACTCCACCCACCGAGCTCCAGACAACAGACCCGCCCACAGAATCTGCAGTTTTTCAGGTCTCATAACAGACAGAGGGGAGACATTTGACAGGTAAAGATACATGCAGGATGCATGTCTATCCTTATAGATAACCCCTATGGCAGTAGTTTAGAAAAGATAACATTGGGTTTACATCCGCTTCAAAGAGGAGTTCCAGTCAAAAAAAAAAAAAAAAATTAAAAGTCAGCAGCTACAAATACTGCAGCTGCTGACTTTTAATTGGACACTTACCTGTCCCTGGGTCCAGCGATGCGGGGGATCGAAGCCCCGCTCGTCTCCCCCTCCGTTCGGTGGCGCCAGCATTGCAACTGTGGGCGCCGGGCTGTGGCTTCACAGCCTGGCACCCACTGCACATGTGCGAGCGGCGCCGAGCGCCGTGATTGTCTGCTCAGTCACCTGGGACCTGTAATGGGTCCCAGATGATTGACAGGAGGGAGGGAGCAGAGCTGAGCCCTTCCTGTGCCGAGGGGGAAGTGATGTCACCAGCCCAGGCACTGGAAGAGGCAGACTACGAGGGACCCCCTAGCAACAGGCATTTAGAGGTAAGTTAAAAAAATATCCAAATTTTTTTTGTTTTTTTTTTTTAGGATTTTTCATGTAGTTTTGTTTTTTTGGGTGGAACCCCACTTTAAGTCAGCTAGATGGGGCAAAGCCTTACTACTATATTCCTGTTTTAAGGGTTTATTGTCTAGTGTTAGCTTAAGGATCAAGCGTTACAGAATTTGTGTATTAAGGGTTAGCATTCAGAGGTTGATTTACTAAAACTGGAGGGTGCAAAATCTGGTGCAGCTCTGCATAGAAACCAATCAGCTTCCAGGTTTTTGCTTTTTTTGTCAAAGCTTAATTGAACAAGCTGAAGTTAGAAGCTGATTGGCTACCATGAAGAGCTGCACAATATTTTGCACTCTCCAGTCTTAGTAAATCAACCCCAAAATCTCTGGCTTGGGCTTAAGTCCAAATTGGTAGCATCAATCAAATTGGTTAGCTTGATTGTAACTATATGACTAATTTGTTAATTTGACAGTGGGGTCTGAGAAACAGAAAAGTGCTCAGGTGCGCGTTTCTAGTTCTCTGTTGCAAAATTAATTAACGTTCTCACAGAATAGAGCATCCCACCTGAGGAGGAACTTCACCCTTATAATAAAAATTACAACAAAGACACTCTTAGAAATGCTTAGAAATGGTAATCTACAAGCCGACATTAATAATTGCAGGCTTTTTATTCTTTGCATGCTTTATTTTTAACTCCCCATTCTTCTCAAGGTGGCCATTTTCACTAGGTGCAGATGAGCCCATCTCCCTCCACATCCTGGAACATGTGACAGGAACTTCCCAGGATGAATCTGTGGGGTCAGGGTTACATCACCAGTCTGGTGCCTCACTCAACCAAAAAGTGTAAAAACAGTAATTGTAAGTAAAAGCAAAACAATGTGTGTCACAAACATAAGTGTATTTTATTGGAATTAAGTGGAACATATTTTCGGATGATGGATTGAACAGTGCTCCGGGAGATGTTCAAAGCTTGGGATTTTTTTTATAACCTAACCCTGCTTTAAACTTCTCTACAACTTCATCCCTGATCTGTCTGGTGTGTTCCTTGGCCTTCGTGATGCTTTTTGTTCACTAAGGTTCTCTATCAAACCTTTGATGGCTTCACAGAACAGCTGTATGTATACTGACATTAAATTACACATAGGTGGACTCTATTTACTAATGATGTGACTTCTGAAGGCAATTGGTTTCACTAGATGTAAGTTAGAGGTATCAAAGCAAAGGGGGCTGAATCCAAATGCACACTGCACGTTTCAGATATTTATTTGTAAAAAATGTTGAAAACCATTTATCATTTTCCTTCATCTTCACAATTATGTGCCACTTTGGGTTGGTCTATCACATAAAATCCCAATAAAATACATTTATGTTTTTAGATGTAACACGACAAAATGTGGAAAATTTCAAGGGGTATGACTAATTGTTCAAGGCACTGTAAATGCTAGAGATGAGCTCCTGGTTTAGTCCAAACCCTTGTTCGGGTTAGCAAAAAACAGAAAACCAAGTGGTGATTTGCTTGTTGGGAAGTTCGGAAAATGGCAAAATTAAGGGGTGTTCGGATTGGCCAAACCTTCAGTTGCAGAGGGAAGAGAAACATTTAGCAACAGTATTAAAACTGCTGCTAAATTATTATTATTATTACACAGTATTTATATAGCACCAAAAGTTTGTGCAGTGCATTACTATATAAAAGGAGACTTCAGTTACAATACAATACAAGAAGATTAGAAGGGCCCTGCTTATAAGTGCTTACAATCTAATAGAGTGGGACAAGTAGTACAAAGGCTGTGAGGTAGGAGCTGATGGAAGAATTTAAAGTTCAATTGTTAGGTGGGGTGTGGGATAGGCTTCCCAAAAGAGATGAGCTTTTAGGGGTGGCCTAAAGGTCGCCAGAGTAGGACATAGCTGGACAGATTAAGGTAGAGAGTTCCAGAAGCTGGGAGAGGCACTGAAGAAGTCTTAAAGGTGAGCATGGGAGGAAGAGACTAGGGAACTAGTCTTGGAGGTCTTGGGAGGAGCGGAGAGGACAGTTTAGGTGATATAGCTTGTATGTTACATAGTTACATAGTTACATAGTAGGTGAGGTTGAAAAAAGACACAAGTCCATCAAGTTCAACCTATGTGTGTGATTATGTGTCAGTATTACATTATATATCCCTGTATGTTGTGGTCATTCAGGTGATTATCTAAAAGTTTCTTGAAGCTATCAATGCTCCCCGCTGAGACCACCGCCTGTGGAAGGGAATTCCACATCCTTGCCGCTCTTACAGTAAAGAACCCTCTACGTAGTTTAAGGTTAAACCTCTTTTCTTCTAATTGTAATGAGTGGCCACGAGTCTTATTAAACTTTCTTCTGCGAAAAAGTTTTATCCCTATTGTGGGGTCACCAGTACAGTATTTGTAAATTGAAATCATATCCCCTCTCAAGCGTCTCTTCTCCAGAGAGAATAAGTTCAGTGCTTGCAACCTTTCCTCATAACTAAGATCCTCCAGACCCTTTATTAGCTTTGTTGCCCTTCTTTGTACTCGCTCCATTTCCAGTACATCCGTCCTGAGGACTGGTGCCCAGAACTGGACAGCATACTCCAGGTGCGGCCGGACCAGAGCCTTGTAGAGCGGGAGAATTATCGTTTTATCTCTGGAGTTGAACCCCTTTTAATGCATGCCAATATTCTGTTTGCTTTATTAGCAGCAGCTTGGCATTGCATGCCATTGCTGAGCCTATCATCTACTAGGACCCCCAGGTCCTTTTCCATCCTAGATTCCCCCAGAGGTTCTCCCCCCAGTGTATAGATTGCATTCATATTTTTGCCACCCAAATGCATTATTTTACATTTTTCTACATTGAACCTCATTTGCCATGTAGTCGCCCACCCCATTAATTTGTTCAGGTCTTTTTGCAAGGTTTCCACATCCTGAGGAGAGGTTATTGCCCTGCTTAGCTTAGTATCGTCTGCAAATACAGAGATTGAACTGTTTATCCCATCCTCCAGGTTGTTTATAAACAAATTAAAAAGGATTGGTCCCAGCACAGAACCCTGGGGAACCCCACTACCCACCCCTGACCATTCTGAGTACTCCCCATTTATCACCACCCTCTGAACTCGCCCTTGTAGCCAGTTTTTAATCCATGTACTCACCCTATGGTCCATGCCAACGGACCTTATTTTGTACAGTAAACGTTTATGGGGAACTGTGTCAAATGCTTTTGCAAAATCCAGATACACCACGTCTACGGGCCTTCCTTTATCTAGATGGCAACTCACCTCCTCATAGAAGGTTAATAGATTGGTTTGGCAAGAACGATTCTTCATGAATCCATGCTGAATACTGCTAATGATATCGTTCTTATTACTAAAATCTTGTATATAGTCCCTTATCATCCCTTCCAAGAGTTTACATACTATTGATGTTAGGCTAACTGGTCTGTAATTCCCAGGGATGTATTTTGGGCCCTTTTTAAATATTGGTGCTACATTGGCTTTTCTCCAATCAGCTGGTACCATTCCAGTCAATAGACTGTCTGTAAAAATTAGGAACAGCGGTCTGGCAATCACTTGACTGAGTTCCCTAAGTACCCTCGGATGCAAGCCATCTGGTCCCGGTGATTTATTAATGTTAATTTTCTCAAGTCTAATTTTAATTCTGTCCTCTGTTAACCATGGAGGTGCTTCCTGTGTTGTGTCATGAGGATAAACACTGCAGTTTTGGTTACTGAAGCCCCCCGATTCACTCGTGAAGACTGAGGAGAAGAATAAAGTCAATACTTTCGCCATCTCCCCATCCTTTGTAACCAGATGTCCTTCCTCATTCTTTATGGGGCCAATATGGTCTGTCCTCCCTTTTTTACTGTTTACATACTTAAAGAATTTCTTGGGATTTTTTTTGCTCTCCTCCGCTATGTGTCTTTCATGTTCTATCTTAGCCGTCCTAATTGCACCCTTACATTTCTTGTTGCGTTCTTTATAAAGTCTGAATGCTGAGGATGATCCCTCAACCTTGTATTTTTTGAAGGCCTTCTCCTTTGCTTTTATATGCATTTTTACATTGGAGTTAAGCCATCCAGGATTTTTGTTCGCTCTTTTAAATTTATTACCCAATGGGATACATTGGCTAATGCCCTTATTTAATATGCTCTTAAAGCAAACCCATCTCTCCTCCGTATTCTTTGTTCCTAATATTTTATCCCAATTTATGCCTTTTAGCAAGGTTTGTAGTTTAGGGAAGTTGGCTCTTTTGAAATTCAGTGTCTTTGTGTTCCCTTCATGTTTCCTATTTGTGTGATTTATACTGAAACTAATTGACCTGTGATCGCTGTTACCTAAATTGCCCCATATTTCCACATCCGTGATCAGGTCTGTATTGTTGGTAATCAGTAGATCCAGTAATGTTTTATTTCTAGTTGGTGCGTCTACCATCTGAACCATAAAATTGTCCTGCAAGACATTAAGGAACTGGCGAGCCTTAAATGAATGCGCGGTTCCCTCCGCCCAGTCTATGTCTGGATAATTAAAATCCCCCATTATGATAACACTTTCCATCCTTGCTGCTAATCCAAATTGTGATAGGAGATCCGTCTCCACTTCCTCCCTCAGGTTAGGGGGCCTAGAGCATACTCCCAGTGTTATTTTCCCCTTAGCTTCATCCCTTTGGAGCTCTACCCATAAAGATTCCACCTCCTCTCTAGCTCCCTCAGTGATGTCATCTCTCACATTCGCTTGTACATTATTCTTGATATATAGGCATACCCCCCCCTTTTTTACCCTCTCTATCCTTGCGGTATAGGGTATACCCTTGAATGTTTGCCAGCCAATCATGAGAGCTGTTGAACCAGGTCTCTGAAATTCCCACAAAATCCAAATCCTCCTTGTACAACAGTATCTCTAGTTCACCCATCTTGCCGCCATGCTCCTGGCATTGGTGAACATGCCACATAGTTTAGACCGGACGCATATTGTCCTCCTATTGGGTGTTTCGAGATTGCAACTAGAACTTGCTACTATACTCACCTTGTGTTTTTGTGCTTTGGTTAACCACTTGAGCCCCGGACCATTATGCTGCCTAAGGACCAGAGGTCTTTTTCCAATTTGGCACTGCGTCGCTTTAACTGCTAATTGCGCGGTCATGCAATGCTGTACCCAAACAAAATTTGCGTCCTTTTCTTCCTACAAATAGAGCTTTCTTTTGATGGTATTTGATCACCTCTGCAGTTTTTATTTTTTGCGCTATAAATGGAAAAAGACCGAAAATTTTGAAAAAAAATGATATTTTCTACTTTTTGTTATAAAAAAAATCCAATAAACTAAATTTTAGTCATACATTTAGGCCAAAATGTATTCGGCCACATGTCTTTGGTAAAAAAAATGTCAATAAGCATATATTTATTGGTTTGCGCAAAAGTTATAGCGTCTACAAACTAGGGTACATTTTCTGTAATTTACACAGCTTTTAGTTTATGACTGCCTATGTCATTTCTTGAGGTGCTAAAATGGCAGGGAAGTACAACCCCCCAAATGACCCCATTTTGGAAAATAGACACCCCAAGGAAATTGCTGAGAGGCATGTTGAACCCATTGAATATTTATTTTTTTTGTCCCAAGTGATTGAATAATGACAAAAAAAAAAAATATTTACAAAAAGTTGTCACTAAATGATATATTGCTCACACAGGCCATGGGCCTATGTTGAATTGCACCCCAAAATACATTCAGCTGCTTCTCCTGAGTACGGGGATACCACATGTGTGGGACTTTTTGGGAGCTTAGCCGCGTACGGGGCCCCGAAAACCAAGCACCGCCTTCAGGATTTCTAAGGGTGTAAATTTTTGATTTCACTCTTCACTGCCTATCACAGTTTCGGAGGCCATGGAATGCCCAGGTGGTACAAAACCCCCCCAAATGACCCCATTTTGGAAAGTAGACACCCCAAGCTATTTGCTGAGAGGCATATTGAGTCCATGGAATATTTTATATTTTGACACAAGTTGCGGGAAAGTGACACTTTTTTTTTTTTTTTTTGCACAAAGTTGTCACTAAGCCCTCATGCACATGGACGTTTTTACAGCCGCGTTTTTTAGCATTTTTTACAGCTTAAAAACGCCTGTCTATGTTAGTCTATGGATTCATGCCCACCTAGACGTTTTTGAGCTGCAAATAGCCTAGGCGTTTTTAAGCTGTAAAAAAAACCCAGGACCAGTGCGTTCCGAGGAGCGGCGCTAGAGCTGTAAAAACGCGAAACGCAGAAAAACGCGCAAAAACGCGCAAAAACGCGACCGCGGCGTTTTTCGCGTTTTTTAACTCCGGCGTTTTTTGGTTAACCACTTGACGACCGCTCACTGTATATGTACGTCATTTTTTGGAAGATGGATATATCTTGGTAACGGCAGCAGCTGCTGCCACAACCGAGGTATGAGCGGTTCTGTACACGATAACGGTGGTCTCTGCGGCGGGTTCGCCGCGAGATCACCGTTATCGGCGGCAGGAGAGGTGCCACCCCCCCTCCCGCCGCTCTCCCGCGCCCTCCGCCGCTTACCGGAGCCGTCGGTATCGGCGGAGGAGATCGGGTCCTGTCACTGCTTCGGTATAGAGACGCGACCGGTAGAGCGAGAGCAATAATTCTAGCCCTAGACCTCCTCTGTAACGCAAAACATGCAACCTGTAGAATTTTTTAAACGTCGCCTATGGAGATTTTAAAGGGTAAAAGTTTGACGCTATTCCACGAGCGGGCGCAATTTTGAAGCGTGACATGTTGGGTATCAATTTACTTGGCGTAACATTATATTTCACAATATAAAAAAAAATTGGGCTAACTTTACTGTTGTCTTATTTTTTTATTCAAAAAAGTGAATTTATTCCAAAAAAGTGCGCTTATAAGACCGCTGCGCAAATACGGTGCATAAAAAAGTATTGCAATGACCGCCAATTTATTCTCTAGGGTGTTAGAAAAAAAACATGCTCATTAACATATTTTCTTTGGTTTCTGTGGCATTGTGGGAAATTTGGGAGTGTATATAGCTGAGAGATGTGTTTTTCATTGAAAAACGCTACTTAGCGCTAACGCGCAAAAACGCGCAAAAAACGCTAATGCAAAACACGGTAAAAATCGCGTTTTTAACGCCGGTTTTTCCAGGCGTCGAACCTAGCTTTACAGCTAGTTTTTTAAAACGTCCATGTGCATGAGGGCTTAATGATATATTGCTCACACAGGCCATGGGCATATGTGGAATTGCACCCCAAAATACATTTAGCTGCTTCTCCTGAGTATGGGGATACCACATGTGTGGGACTTTTTGGGAGCCTAGCCGCGTACGGGGCCCCGAAAACCAAGCACCGCCTTCAGGATTTCTAAGGGTGAAAATTTTTGATTTCACTCTTCACTGCCTATCACAGTTTCGGAGGCCATGGAATGCCCAGGTGGCACAAACCCCCCCCCAAATGACCCCATTTTGGAAAGTAGACACCCCAAGCTATTTGCTGAGAGGCATGGTGAGTATTTTGCAGCTCTCATTTGTTTTTGAAAATGAAGAAAGACAAGAAAAAACTTTTTTTTTTTTCTTTTTTCAATTTTCAAAACTTTGTGACAAAAAGTGAGGTCTGCAAAATACTCACTATACCTCTCAGCAAATAGCTTTGGGTGTCTACTTTCCAAAATGGGGTCATTTGGGGGGGTTTTGTGCCACCTGGGCTTTCCATGGCCTCCGAAACTGTGATAGGCAGTGAAGAGTGAAATCAAAAATTCACGCCCTTAGAAAGCCTGAAGGCGGTGCTTGGTTTTCGGGGTCCCGTACGCGGCTAGGCTCCCAAAAAGTCTCACACATGTGGTATCCCCGTACTCAGGAGAAGCAGCAGAATGTATTTTGGGGTGTAATTTCACATATTCCCATGGCATGTTTGAGCAATATATCGTTTAGTGACAACTTTGTGAAAAAAAAAAAAAAAAATTTGTCTCTTTCCCGCAACTTGTGTCGCAATATAAAATATTCCATGGACTCGACATGCCTCTCAGCAAATAGCTTGGGGTGTCTACTTTCCAAAATGGGGTCATTTGGGGGGGTTTTGAACTGTCCTGGCATTTTATGCACAACATTTAGAAGCTTATGTCACACATCACCAACTCTTCTAACCACTTGAAGACAAAGCCCTTTCTGACACTCATTGTTTACATGAAAAAGTTATTTTTTTTTGCAAAAAAATTACTTTGAACCCCCAAACATTATATATTTTTTTTAAAGCAAATGCCCTACAGATTAAAATGGTGGGTGTTTCATTTTTTTTTTTCACACAGTATTTGCGCAGCGATTTTTCAAATGCATTTTTTTGGGAAAAAACACACTTTTTAAAATTTTAATGCACTAAAACACACTATATTGCCCAAATGTTTGATGAAATAAAAAAGATGATCTTAGGCCTAGTACATGGATACCAAACATGACATGCTTTAAAATTGCGCACAAACGTGCAGTGGCAACAAAATAAATACATTTTTAAAAGCCTTTAAAAGCCTTTACAGGTTACCACTTTAGATTTACAGAGGAGATCTACTGCAAAAATTACTGCCCTCGATCTGACCTTTGCGGCGATACCTCACATGCATGGTGCAATTGCAGTTTACGTTTGACGACAGACCGCCGCTTGCGTTCGCCTTGCGTTAGCAGGGGGCGACAGGGGTGCTTTTTTTTTTTTTTTTTCTTTATTATTTTTTTTTGCTTTTTTATCTTATTTTTAAACTGTTCCTTTCATTTTTTTTTTTTTTTAATCATTTTTATTGTTATCTCGGGGAATGTAAATATCCCCTATGATAGCAATAGGTAGTGACAGGTACTCTTTTTTGAAAAAATTGGGGTCTATTAGACCTTAGATCTCTCCTCTGCCCTCAAAGCATCTGATGACACCAAGATCGGTGTGATAAAATGCTTCCCCAATTTCCCAATGGCGCTATTTACATCCGGCGAAATCTAAGTCATAAAATGCTCGTAGCTTCCGGTTTCTTAGGCCATAGAGATGTTTGGAGCCACTCTGGTCTCTGATCAGCTCTATGGTCAGCTGGCTGAATCACCGGCTGCATTCTCAGGTTCCCTGTTGAGACAGGAGAGCCAGAGAAAAACACGGAAGACGGTGGGGGGGGGCTTTCCCTCCCACGGCTTGTAAAAGAAGTCTAGAGGCTAATTAGCCACTAGGATTGCTTTTACATGAAAGCCGACCGCTGGCTGAAAAGAATGATACCAAGATGATATCTAAACCTGCAGGCATCATTCTGGTATAACCATTCAAAGTCGTGAATGGCGTACCTGAAGACAAAAAAATGGTTAACAATAAAGCACAGTAAACGGTAAAGTATAAAAAATTGCATACCTGAAAAGCAAACATGATAAAACATAATAACAATAAAACATTGCAGAATAGAATACAGTAAAAAAGAGCAGAACAAGAGAGAGAGAATAGAGAGAGAGAGAACAATAAAACGACAACTATTTTTTTTTATTTTATATATATTTTTTTTTTTTTACACTTTTTTTGTAACTAACTTTTATAACAGTAACCGGTTCCAGGTTCGGGTCTCTCAAAATGCGATGGCATCTTGGGAGACCCTGTGAAAGTGTGCCTAGTCTGTGCAATGCTGTACCCTACGCTAATACTCAACTAATGAATGGTAGCGTTCAAAACATTCACCAATGCAAAGACCAGGATTGTCAGGACAGGAGGGACAATAATAGCGGGTGTCACGCCTATATTCGCGCTTGCTGCAGACACGACATCTTTTTTGGGGGGGTTCGTTGGGTAGGGGTACTCGGGAGGACATAAAGAAAATGCCTCTCATGCAGCCGACTGCATTTGGTTGGGGATGTGAATGGGGGAAGTACGGGCGCTGCAGAAGTGGTGGGTTCCCAATTAGGATTGGCGAATGCAGCAGGAAGGGCACTATGGGCACGACGGGCCTGTGTTTGTCTTCTTGGTGGCAGCGGGACACTACTTGTGCTTGCCACCTCACCAGCTTGAACTGCACTTATGGGACTCGCCACGTCACCAAGTGTTACTGCAGTGCTGGTTTGACTACGACCGGGGTGTACTAGGCCGCTGGCGCTTGCCAGTTCAATAAAAAGCTACCAAAAAAACTGTTAGCGATCGCAGGGATCAGGCCTGACTCTGCAAATGCTGCAGTTATGCGTTAAGTGTTTTGTAAGTGACAGTGATCGATCGATACTGCACTTGGGTGGGCTGGGCCGGGCGGAGGGGCAAAATGCAGGTGCTAGCAGGTATCTGGGCTGATCCCGCTAACACTGCGTTTTTGGGAACCCTAAACTGCTGGGGACGCCAGTATAGATCTGATCGGATCAGATATTGATCTGTTCAGATACTATACTACTAAGGGAGGTGTACGGTGCGTGCGTGGGTGTTAGCGGTACTGGCGCTAATCTGACGCTGCTTGGGGCTGGTGCTTGCCAGTTCACCAAAATACTACCAAAAAAACTGTTAGCGATCGCAGGGATCAGGCCTAACTCTGCAAACTCTGCAGTTATGCATTTAGTGTTTTGTAAGTGACAGTGATCGATCGATACTGCACTTGGGTGGGCTGGGCTGGGCCGGGCGGAGGGGCAAAATGCAGGTGCTAGCAGGTATCTGGGCTGATCCCGCTAACACTGCGTTTTTGGGAACCCTAAACTGCTGGGGACGCTAGTATAGATCTGATCGGATCAGATATTGATCCGATCAGATACTATACCACTAAGGGAGCTGTACGGTGCGTGCGTGGGTGTTAGCGGTACTGGCGCTAATCTGACGCTGCCTGGGGCGACGCATATCACCGCCGGGCGATCAGGGGGCTAAACCTTTATTCGGTAATAAACGGCGGGTGCCCTGACACTATAAAAAGTAAACAAACTAACCAGCGTCACCCGTAACGGTTATACGGTGATCAGTGGTGAAAGGGTTAACTAGGGGGCAATCAAGGGGTTAAAACATTTATTCGGTAGTATATGGGGGTCCCTGTCGCTATAAAACGCTGACGGCGAACCTAAATATTTACCTCCCTAACTAGCGTCACCAGTGACACTAATACAGCGATCAGAAAAATGATCGCTTAGCGACACTGGTGACAGGGGGTGATCAAGGGGTTAAAACTTTATTAGGGGGGGTTAGGGGGGTATCCTAGACCTACAGGGGGGTAATACTAACTGTCCCAACACTGTAACTGTCACAAACTGACACCAATGCAGTAATCAGAAAAAAAAAAAAAAAAAAAAAAACTGCTGGTGTCAGTTTGTGACGGGGGGGGGGGGGGGGTGATTGGGGGGGGATCGGGGGGCGATCGGGGGGGGGATCGGGGTGTTTTGTGTGCCTGGCATGTTCTACTGTGTGTGTGTAGTGTTGTGCACTCACATACCTGTCTTCTCTCCTCGGGCCGGAACGGAAATTACCAAGCCGAGGAGAGATGACATCATTTCCTTTGCTGCTGTTTAGCATACAGCAGCAAAGGAATAATGTGATTGGCCGGCGGCGATCGCGAGGGGGGAGCCACGAACGGATGGCCTCCCCCTCACCTCTGATCGCTGCTGGACAAAAGACGACCGCCTCGGGCACTGGGGGGGGGGCCCGATCGGACCCCCCACCCGCGGAAGGCAAATCACGTATATGTACGTGATTTTGCCTGTCCGTGCCACCTTGCCGACGTAAATCGGCGTGAGGCGGTCGTCAAGTGGTTAACCTACCACTAATGCCCCCAATACTACCCTCTGGACTATCTTCCGCGCTGGCTATCACTGTCTATGGACCCTCCCCCCATCGCCTAGTTTAAAAACCCCTCTAACTTTTTGGCCATCTTCATTCCCAGCAGATCTGCACCCTCCTCATTTAGGTGCAGTCCGTCCCTTCTATAGTACCGGTTACCGACTGAGAAGTCGGCCCAGTCCTCCAGGAACCCAAACCCCTCCTTACTACACCAGCTCTTCAGCCACTTGTTTACTTCCCTAATCTCCCTCTGCCTTTCTGGTGTGGCTCGATGTACCGGTAGTATTCCTGAGAATACTACCTTGGAGGTCCTTTTCCTCAATTTAGCTCCTAAGTCCCTAAAATCGTTCTTTAGGACACTCCATCTGCCTCTGACTTTGTCATTGGTGCCAACGTGCACCATGACAGCCGGGTCTTCCCCAGCCCCTCCCAGTAATCTGTCCACAAGATCCGTGATGTGCCGAACCCAAGCGCCCGGTAGACAACATACTGTTCGGCGCTTCAGGTCTTGGTTACAGATTGCCCTCTCTGTCCTTCTAAGAATTGAGTCCCCTACCACCAGAATCTGTCTTTCCTTTCCCTTTGCTGCCCCCCCACTCTCACTGGAGGAGTTCTTCCCTGGCAGCTAGGAGAGTCCCTCAGCTCCAGCAGTGCTGGTCCCTGACTGGTTTCACCAATGTCACTCAATGGAGCGTACTTATTGGGATGCTCCAGTCCTGGATCAGCCTCTCTGACACTTCCCCCTCTACCCCTCCTGACTGTCACCCATCTACTCTTTGCTAGTACCTGCACCTCTTTGTCTCCACCCGCCTCTGTGCTGGCCCCTGCCGGCACCTGCCATGTACGTTCCTGGCTCTCCTTTAGTATGGAGGGACTTCTCAGTGCTGACAGTTGCTTCCCCAGATTCAGAACCTGGGCTTCCAGGGAAACAATGTGCTTACATTTTGCACAGCAGTATTCGCCCTCGATCGGATGATCAAGGAACGCATACATGCGGCAAGATGTACAAAGAGCCGCCTCTCCACACCCGCCGGGCATCGTACCTATTAAATTTAGTGAGGATTTGGGGATTTTACCCTGTCCAAATTACCTAACAGCTAGCTTCCTGGCACTAATACTCAAGACAATACACAGGTACACAACAAGACAATACACGTTTGTATGTTGTTGGTAGCATTTTGAATCCAATTTGTTTGGGCAATCGGAAGCCAGTGGAGGGAAATTCAGCAGCTTTCCAGCTCTAGCTGGTTGTTAGGAGGCCAGCGGGCACCGGCATCTTTGCAACCATTCACATATCCCTGCCGACCCGCTTAGCTGTCAGCCGGAGATTCCTGGCTGACAGGTGAATGTTAAGAAATGAGCAGGTATAGTGTAAAAAAACAAAAACGGCGTCCGGTCGCCCCAATTTAGTGTCAGACCTTTCATATCTGGCATGGATTCTACGGGGGAACTCCACACAAAAAACAAGATAAAAAGTGGCAGCTCGGTAAAGGAGGGGAAGAGCACACGCCGTCTTCCTACTGAACCATACTGAAACCGGCCATAGATGGTTTGAATCTCTGCCTGTTCAGCAGGGACCAGCCAAGATTCAATCCATCTATGAAAGTTGACTTCAGTACAACCAACCTGTCTGATTTTTTTCATGTGATCAATGTTCTGCCGGTTGGGATTCCCCCATCAACACTGAATGCTTTGATGGGGGGTATTGAGCAATTTTCTTTCCTTCCACCTAAGGTGGAAGGAAAGAAAATTGCATAATCTACGGGCTGCTTAACCACATGCCGACCGCGCTATAGCAAAATCACGGCTACAACAAGGTCGGCCAGTTCTGGGAGCGCGTCATATGATGGCCTCCCGTGATTGTGCCCTCCACTGTGGCGCACGGGTGGTGCGCTCTGTAATCGCCATGTCCAGAGGACACAGCTTATCACAGATCGGGGTAAAGAGCCAATCAGCGGCTCCTTACCACGTAATCAGCTGTGTCCAATCACAGTTGATCATGATGTAAACACACTTGCCAGTTATCGGTATTCTGGAGAGAGCAGGTAACCGGCTAGTGTGAAAGGGGACATCTGCACTGATAATCAGTGCTCATCACTGCTGCCTATCAGTGCCAATCAGTGCCCATCAGTGATGCCAATAATTGCTGCACATCAGTGCCAATCAATGCCCATCAGTGATGCCAATAATTGCTGCAAATCAGTGCCAATCAGTGCTGCCAATCAGTGCCCATCAGTGCTTCCAATCATTGCCCATCAGTGCCGCCTATTAGTGCCCATCAGTTCCGCTTATCAGTGCTACATATCAGTGCCCATCAGTGCCGCCTATCAGTGCCCATCAGTGCTGCCTATTAGTGCCCATCAGTGCCACCTGTCAGTGCCCATCAGTGCAGCATATCAGTGCAGCCTCATCAGTGCCTCCTCATCAGTGCAGCCTATCAGTGCCCATCAGTGCCGATTCATCAGTGCCTATCAGTGTAGCCTATCAGTGTCCATAAGTGCCAATCAGTGCCGCAAATCAGTGCAGCCATAACAGTGCCTCCTCATCAGTGCCTACCAGTTCCACCTCATCAGTGCCCATCAGTGCTGCCTATTAGTGCCCATCAGTGCCACCTGTCAGTGCCCATCAGTGCAGCATATCAGTGCAGCCTCATCAGTGCCTCCTCATCAGTGCAGCCTATCAGTGCCCATCAGTGCCGACTCATCAGTGCCTATCAGTGTCCATAAGTGCCAATCAGTGCTGCATATCAGTGCAGCCATAACAGTGCCTCCTCATCAGTGCCTACCAGTGCCGCCTCATCAGTGCCCATCAGTGCAGCCACATCAGTGCATATCCAGTGAAGGAGAAAAGTTACCTGTTTGAAAAATAAGAAAAAAAATGTCTTTTTCAAAATTTGTTATCTTTTTTTGTTTGTTTAGCAATATGATATATGATAAAAATGTCATATGGGTACAGTGCTGCATGACCGCGCAATTGTCATTGAAAGTGCGACAGCACTAAAAGCTGAAAATTGGCCTGGGCAGGAAAGGGGTAAAAGTGCCCAGTGGGCAAGTGGTTAAACCTCAACATGGGAATGGTACCTTGTCAGTGGTTAGAAAGCAATGCAGCACTTCAATGAGCTCCTGATGGCATTTTTGGCTGATCCAACACTTGTTGCTGCACTCTGGTTCCTTGCAAACGTGCATCAGAGAAAACTGGGCTTTTATTATGCATATAACGTCCTTATTCTACCTACACTGTATATCGTATTTGATATTTTTTAAATCAACACCCAGGCATACTGTAGATATAAGACAATAAAGTCCTATTCACTGCTTTGGTCCTTTTGTAAAATTACATCACTTTTTAATTGTGATTTTGGGTGGCATAAGTGAACAATTAGCCCAATAAATATTAATTTAGGAGATGCTCGGTGGCGCCAGCAGCTGACATCATAGAACTGTATTTCAACTTTTTTTTTCCTTCTTGCATTTAATCATTCTTCTAATTGTTCGGCCACCAGAATCATACATCTGTTATTTGAGTTGTTTGATTAATGTAGCCAAGACGATTGATTCATAATTCGGGTCTCCCCTAAAACCTTTTACTAGAAGGCAGCTTTTTCTGGTGTAGATGATATTTGCAATTTCTTCCAACGAATAATAAACAATAAATTATTGTCACTCTGAGGATCGAAAATGTCCCTTGGTCACAAACCAAAGCAGGTGTTTGCTTAATAATTTGGTCAAAGATCAGCGAGCGAGAGGTTAGACAGTGAGACAGAGAATGGAAGGGTCAGAGCACTTGGGAGGAGCCCAAACCTGACCTTACTGGGCCTCGGATGGTCAAATCTCAAGGTCAACCATTAGTGCTCCTTCTCTAACGGCTTCAGAGATGTTGACAATTAAATTCACCACGCCGGTACCTTTAACCCTATTAATACTGTTAATACTGATAGAAAAGCAAAGAAACAGGAGGTAAATTAACAGAGCAGAAATCCAGACACATATGGAATGTATGATAAAAAAAAGACATTAAAGACCGAGCAAACTATAAACAGATATTTCAGCTGTTGGTGGATTCTGAAGCTTTTAACTTCCTAAGGGACTCTTACACTATATTGTCAAAAGTATTGGGACGCCTGCCTTTACACACACATGAAATTTAATGGCATCCCAGTCTTATGCCCCGTACACACGGTCGGATTTTCCAATGGACATTGTCCAATCGGAGCGTGTTGTCGGAAATTCCGACCGTGTGTGGGCGCCATCGGACATTTTCCATCGGATTTTCCGACACACAAATTTGGACAGCAGGAGATAAAATTTTCCGACAACAAAATCCGATCGCGTCAATTCCGACCGTGTGTGGCCTCTTCCGACGCACAAAGTGCCACGCATGCTCAGAAGAAATTCCGACACGGGACAGCTCGTTCTGGTAAACTTAGCGTTCGCAATGGATACAGCACTTTCGTCACGCTGCAATGTAAAAAATGGTTTAATACAGCGCACGCTCTTCTTCTTTATAATGTGACAAGAATTAAGTAGTTTTGCTGCTCATATTCACACACACTTCTCACAAACTTTTATTTGTGTTTTTTTAGTGGGATTCCCTCAATATATTGTTATTAGTTGTCACATCTGACAGTTTTAGATTTTTTAGGTTTTTTTTTTTTTTGTTTTTAAGCTTTTTTTTTAAATGTTTGGATTTTTTCCAAGGCTGATCTTTGTTCAATGTTATTTTTATTTTTACTCCAGAATATTTTTGTGTGTGTTTTGTGTGTCAAGTTACCCCAACACCATTGATATCTTTTATTATTTAATCTCCAGGAGATTGTTTGTTGTTGGTGTCCCTTGTTCATTTCACATTGTATATTTGAAATGTACCTGAATCCTCACAAACCAACTGTCATTTTTGAAGTAAAACACATAGGAGAGTATAATTCAAAACAAAAATCCTTTATTAAGGGATCAGAACCAAACAAAGAGGAAGGCAACACTGGATCAACAGGAGAAATTAGCAAAGCCTGGGACCCCCACGGCAGACATCAATTCTTAAACCTCAAAATTGGTGGCCTGAGGAGTCCATATGTAAGGGAGGGCAGTCTGGTCCGGGATTCACAGAGACTCGGATAGCAGCAGATGACATCTGTGTCCCCAGGATGTGGTACCACAAGAGGCTGCATCTTTTGGCCGACCAGACTGGATCCAGGGCAATCACTCTCTGGTCTTCCTTTCATGCTTCCTTCCGGGCTGTGGCTGTGCAGGTGGAGATGTGGCAGGAGGAGGAGTAGGACCTGGAGGAGGAGGAGGAGGAGGAGGACTGGGGGGACCTAGAGGAGGACTGGGAGGACCTGGAGGAGAGGGAGGAGGAGGAGGAGGACCTGCAGGAGGAGGAGGAGGACCATCCCAAAGCTGTGTGTAAGGTGTAATTTGGCCCCTCACACCTTTCTCCAGAGCCTCTGATATGAGGGCCTGACACAAGGCTTTTTGGCCCTCCTCCATCCTCTGCATTTTATATGCTATGAATGCAGCAATGCTCTCCTGCCTGGTGTGTGGTGCTCCCAGGACCTCTGTAGCCCTCCAAAAGAATCTGATAGCCGCCTCCTCTAGGGTACTCGTCCTACTGCCACTTTCTGTTTTCAGGTGTAGGGGAGGGACCTGCAGATCAGCCAGCCGGCTCGGCCCGGCCACCTCCTGGCTGAGACTTCCCTGTGTATGAAAAAGGGACATGGTTTTAGTTTTTGCATCATCAATCACAATC
The DNA here is from genome assembly GCF_042186555.1 of Aquarana catesbeiana. Taxonomy (NCBI): domain Eukaryota; kingdom Metazoa; phylum Chordata; class Amphibia; order Anura; family Ranidae; genus Aquarana; species Aquarana catesbeiana. Next base: position 25,098,841 of record NC_133326.1, read on the forward strand.
CTTAATTAGTACTCCCAACTAACATCTAGTTAACATCATTGATTGGACAAGCAGAAATATTTAGAGGAATGCTATACCTGGCTCAATCTGGGCTCCTCCACATGTGGCCTGGAAGGCCCAGGTTGGGCGTCAGAAGCCTCAGCCGGGGGGGAAGGAAGCGTGGAAGGAAGACTGGAGAGGGATGGCCTGGGTTCAGTCTGGCCTGCCAGAAAGTGCAGCCTGTCGTAGTACAACATCCTGGGGACATAGATGTCATCTGCTGCTCCGGATCTCTGTGAATCCAGGACTTTCTTGCGCTCCCTCAGATATGTGCTCCTCAGGCCACCAATGAAAATCTTTAAATAGGTGATGTCTGCCGTGGGGATCACCTGCTTCACAATTTCACACAATTGCTCCAGTGCTGCCTTCCTCTTTGCTTGGTTCTTGAAATGGGGGTGGGTAATCTCCCACAGACAGGGCAGCTCCCTTAGCATATCAATGAATAGTGACATGAAGTCAGTATCTCTCATTAAGATATCCATGTTCACTGCAAGACACAACACAAGACAAAGCCTAATGTCAGACCAAACTCTCCTAATCTTGTTACAATATAGGCCTCAATCTAGAAGCTGTATAGGCACAAGTTTGTCTCTTACCTTCGTTCTTACGATCGGCGCGTCCAATGCTCCTTCCTCCGCTCACAGATCGTACGTAATACGCACGCGTGTTACGCTTTATACACACTGCGCATGCGTGTAACTCCGCCCGCCCCTGACGTTCTTTCTAGTGTATTCCCCGCCCCTTTTCGTTCGGCGCAGTGGGTGAAGAGCACATGGCGGAGTTACAGCAGGTGTGGGCTAATTGTAGCAATGAGGAGGAGGAGGAGGAAAGGCCGGATCCAGGCACGTCCCGATCCAGAAGGAGACGTTTTAAGGCCACAAATATGTCGTTTGGGGAGATGTTGGAGATGGTACACATCATGAGGAAGTCCGACTATGACGGAAAATATGGGCCTTACCCCAACCCCAACATCCGAAAGGCCAAGATCATGGCGAAAGTGGTCAGGAGTCTTGAGCGGAATTTCAGGGTACGAAGGTCTAAAGATCAGCTCAGGAAGCGGTGGTCGGACCTGAGGCTGAGAGAGCCAGAGCAGTACCGAAAGATCCGGAGAGTGCTGCAAAAAAGTAAGTAGTTGTGCTGTGTTCATATTCTTTCTGTCTTTATTACGTTCGTTCTGCTCCATATGCTTTTATTAATTGTAACGTTTAAAAGGGCAACTTTAATGTTCATGGGCCCATTATTCGTTCGTATCAAACATTTTTATTTCGGCCTCTAGAACACCATTGTTTAGGCCATATGCATTTTCACACATTTTTTTGGGCCTACTTGGATGCCAAAGATTAGTTTGTGTAGATGGGTTTGTTACTAGAATGAAATGACAACTAGATTGTGTGTAAGGAGAGGACACTGAGCAGCTGTTTTCACATCTGGACACTGGAGCACTAGTGTGGGACACAAGAACACCATTTTTATTAGGGGGCCACACAGGTGCTCCAGTGTATACTATAGGGGGGTCTCCATCTGTGAAGCTTGTACCAAACATGTAAAGTATTGCAGCTTGACAAAGGGCAATAAAAAAAATATACATCTTGGAACTCGGCTAAAATAGACAATTGTACCCCACTTCCGAGCAATGTTTCCTATTTCTAGTTCTGCCATCAAATATCTGTGTGCTAATTATACCATTTTTGTTTTACATAGGGGAGAAAAGACTCGGAGGACAGCCCTCATCCGAGGAGACCACAGACCCCCCACCTATGGAAGAAGGTGAAATACCCCCAAACGAAGAAGAAGAGCAGGGGGAAGAAGAAGACGTGATGGAGATTGGCACCACAACAGGTGAGTGTCTGCGACCACAGACTCAGGTAAACGAGATGGATGGTGGCAGTTTTTTGAGACCTTTTTTTTTGTTCTTTATCTCTTTTTAGGTGATCGTGATGTGAGGGATCCTGAACGCTTTAGTTCAGAAAGTGCCCAGATACTTATCGGGGAGATCATGGGGTGTAATCTCCAATTGCATAACATCCAGAACCAAATCAATGATGTTATTAAAAAAAATAATAACATCATTGATGTTTTGGGGCGAATTTAAAACCCACAAAATCACCTGTTTTATTAATGTGGTCCAATCTTTCAAAATGTTTTAAAATGTTTAGAAAAGCCAAATTTGGAGGATGCACACAGTGTGCCAACATGTGCTATCTGCCATCACGGGAGATCAATGGACGCGTTTTGGGGGTGCAACACCTTCCTCAATTATAAAGTCGCATTGAGGAAAGGCTTGCTCCCCCAAAACACGTCCCTTGATCCCCCCTGATGGCAGATAGCACATGTTGACATTCGTAAATTGGTGTGCATCTTCCAAATTTGGCTTTTCAAGGGGTGATTTCCCCCCATCTAAACGCTAGATCAAACCCAGTTCCTAAATACTGATGTCTGATCTAGCCTTCAGGCTTTACCATATGTGAACTTTGTAAGTTCAAGTTTTTTGGCTTTCTTGTTGGTTTTACACAGGCCTGTTTTATCTGAAATGGATATTTCGATTTTTGATAATGCTACTGCAAACATTGTTATACAACAAACATGTTGGTTTGTTTTAAAAACCTTTGGTAAATGCGCATGTGATTGTGCAGGTATAAAAAAGTGCCTTACTCAAGAATGTGTGGATTATTGTCTCAACACTACAACACTTTTGGGGTGATGTAACTGTTGTTTTATGCACAAATGGGGGTTATTTCCTAAGGGCAAATCCTCTTTGCACTACAAGTGCAGGTTCAGTGCAGTTGCAAGTGCACTTGTAGTGAAATGTGTTTTTGCATTTAGGAAGTATCAGCCAACACTGTTTTCTATAAGGTTACCCAATCACGACATTTTCTGCACTCAACACATTTCTGTCAGGGTCAGCTAAAACAAACACAAGCAGTAAATGTCCACCAATAATTTCTTTGGGTTGTTTTTTATTTGAAAAAGGTGTCACATATTGTCTGGCATATTGATAGCCCCCCTACCCGCAAAGAACTCCAGGTATCGTAACCGGACATCACGGGCATTCAGGGAGGGCAAGCCAGGACGGCCGCTTTCAAGTGCCGTCATTGTGGATGTATTTGGGATTCCGGCCTCAGGCCCAACTGAGCCAACATAGTTGGCTGAATGTTTTTGTAGAAAATTATGGAGAACACAGCAGAAAAGTATAATATGGTTCAGTTTATACTCCGCCATATGGATGGGTGTCATAAATAATCGGAACCGGCTGGCCAGGATTCCAAATGTGTTCTCCACCACTCTTCGGGCTCTGGCCAGCCGGTAATTAAAAACCCTCTGTTCCGGGGTGAGGGTCCTCATCGGGAATGGCCGCATCAGGTGGTCCCCCAGCGCAAACGCTTCATCAGCGACGAACACAAATGGGAGACCTTCAACATTGTCCTCTGGAGGTGGCAAGTCCAAGCTGCCATTCTGGAGATGCCTGTAGAACTCCGTCTGGGCGATCACTCCACCATCGGACATCCGGCCATTCTTCCCCACGTCCACATACAAGAAGTCGTAATTAGCCGACACCACCGCCAACATCACTATACTATTGAACCCCTTATAGTTGAAATAGTACGACCCCGAGTTGGGTGGTGGGACGATGTGGACGTGTTTCCCATCAATTGCCCCTCCGCAGTTAGGAAAGTCCCACTGCTGGGCAAAGTGGGAGGCCACAGTCTGCCATTCCTGTGGCGTGGAAGGAAACTGTTGAGGAAAAAACAATAAACATTACTATTTTTTCACAGAAACCTGGCAAGCAGATTATACACAAACATTATGGGTCAACCTCCAGATAGCATTTAATAAGGGGAATTTAACAAGGCCAAAGTATAAGGTACACCTATCATATTCCCCCTCCCCCCCTCATGGGCCATTTCTAACATTATAGGGGGGGGGGGGAACTCTTGGACAGGTAACCCTCTTCACTTCATTGACATTGAGAGATGAATGCCTAAATACAGGGTATTACTTGGAACAGCCCCTCCTTAGTTACACTATTGGCAGCCCACTGGACAGGTAAGAAGTGTCATAATACAAAGATATAAATACACACTGTACACATTTGAGGACATTTGGACATTCTGCTATTACCTATCAAGATAATAATAGGATACAAAAACTTTAAACAGTACCATTGGAAAGTATACAGGCAGGCCCTTGCACTACATGCTTTGGGGAATTCATCCATAAATCTGACCAGTAAAGAGGTGGGTATAGTGTGTATGGGTTTGGCAAAGTCAGCAGATAGATGATTGAGGATAGAGAATTGGGATCAGCTGACTTAGCAGTTGGGGGGAGGGAGGGTTACTAAAAATTGGGGGACACCACAAAAAAAAGCCTCTGCCACTCTGCCTGAATTTAAATCAAAAATAACATTTCCAAACATTTTAGGGGGTGTTTGGGGTAAAGCACTACTATGGAGCTGATAAAATACATTGTTAAGTGACTACATGAGGTGAATATAGGGCAGGAGACACCATGCTGGAGAGGTTATTGTAGGGCAAATATGTATGAAGGACCTAAAATAATAATTACATAAAAATCCTGCATGCATGAGGACAAAGGGGACATTCACAGCATATTACAATCATGGTAATTATGGAATGAGGGAAGAAATACAATATATTATCAAACATTAAATACAATAAAATGTGATATAAAAGGATAAAAATCTTACCTTCATATACTCCTTCTGCAGGACCAGGGGCGGACTGACCAGTCGGTCCAATCGGACATGGACCGAGGGCCCGGCCGCTAAAGGGGGCCCGCCAGCGCCACCTGCTGGAGCCTTTATTGCTGGTGATCATCTTTTCGGGCCCGCACGGGCCCCAGCGCTGCCTCGGAGGGTAAGTTGGAGGAGGGCAGGCGCCGCCGCATCACATAGAGCGGGGATCTCCCGCTTACCGATGTCATCCGATGTCCCACCTCCTTTGATGAATATCTCACTGGTCCAATGCCGGGACGTGTGATGTCTAACAAAGGGGGCGGGACATCCGATGACAGCGGTCGCCAGGTGTCACAGCGGGAGTTACCCGCTCTGTGTGATCCGGCGGCTATTCCCCATGCACTGATCAGGCTGCATAGAGGGGGCACTCTGAGGCTGCATAGAGGGGGGAGGGGGCACTCTGAGGCTGCATAGAGGGGGGAGGGGGCACTCTGAGGCTGCATGGAGGGGGCACTCTGAGGCTGCATGGAGGGGGCACTCTGAGGCTGCATGGAGGGGACACTCTGAGGCTGCATGGAGGGAGCACTCTGAGGCTGCATGGAGGGGGCACTCCGAGGCTGCATAGAGGGGGGAGGGGGCACTCTAAGGCTGCATGGAGGGGGCACTCTGAGGCTGCATGGAGGGGGCACTCTGAGGCTGCATGGAGGGAGCACTCTGAGGCTGCATGGAGGGAGCACTCTGAGGCTGCATGGAGGGGGCACTCTGAGGCTGCATGGAGGGGGCACTCTGAGGCTGCATGGAGGGAGCACTCTGAGGCTGCATGGAGGGGGCACTCTGAGGCTGCATGGAGGGGACACTCTGAGGCTGCATGGAGGGGACACTCTGAGGCTGCATGGAGGGAGCACTCTGAGGCTGCATGGAGGGGGCACTCTGAGGCTGCATGGAGGGGGCACTCTGAGGCTGCATAGAGGATGGAGGGGGCACTCTGAGGCTGCATGGAGGGGGCACTCTGAGGCTGCATGGAGGGGGCACTCTGAGGCTGCATGGAGGGGGCACTCTGAGGCTGCATGGAGGGAGCACTCTGAGGCTGCATGGAGGGGGCACTCTGAGGCTGCATGGAGGGGGCACTCTGAGGCTGCATAGAGGGGGGAGGGGGCACTCTGAGGCTGCATGGAGGGGGCACTCTGAGGCTGCATGGAGGGGGCACTCTGAGGCTGCATGGAGGGGGCACTCTGAGGCTGCATGGAGGGGGCACTCTGAGGCTGCATAGAGGGGGGAGGGGGCACTCTGAGGCTGCATGGAGGGGGCTCTCTGAGGCTGCATGGAGGGGGCACTCTGAGGCTGCATGGAGGGGGCACTCTAGGTGAGGCTGCATGGAGGGGGCACTCTAGGTGAGGCTGCATGGAGGGGGCACTCTGGTGAGGCTGCATGGAGGGGACACTCTGGTGAGAAGGCACTCTGGTGAGGCTGCATGGAGGGAGTACTCTGGTGAGGCTGCATGGAGGGAGTACTCTGGTGAGGCTGCATGGAGGGGGCACTCTGGTGAGGCTGCATGGAGGGGGCACTCTGGTGAGGCTGCATGGAGGGGGCACTCTGGTGAGGCTGCATTGAGGGGCACACTGGTAAAACTGTATTGAGGCTGCATTGAGGGGCACTGGTGAGGCTGCATTAAGGGGCACTGGTGAGGCTGCATTGATGGGCACTTTTCAGGCTGCATTAATGGGCACTGATCAGGCTGTATTCATGGGCACTGGTGAAGCTGCATTCATGGTGAGGCTGCACTGATTGGCACTGGTGAGGCTGCACTGATTGGTACTGGTGAGGCTGCATTGATGGGTACTGATGAAGGCTTTTTCTAACATAGACTCTCAAATGGGCACAGAGAGGACCCGCACATGCAGGCGACGTCATTATGTGTTGCGCCACGTGTCTCCGCGCACAGGGCCTGCTGCAAAACCTTCTAGATCTACCGTCCCGGATAGGGCAAAGGTCACCACTTCCCTCCAAGTACCTCCCTCACCTCGGCAAACAGTTTCCAAAATGGCGGAAGAGGGGAGGACACACCAGCCAGCCAGGGTGCCAGCCAGCCACCCACCCACAGCAGGGCCAGGGTGCCAGCCAACCACCCACGGTGACCCACCCACAGTGGGGCCAGGGTGCGTGCCACCCAACCACCCAAGGTGACCCACCCACAGCAAGGCCAGGGTACCAGCCACCCACCCACAGTGACCCACCCACACCAGAGAGCCAGCCAGCCAGCCACAGAGGATGCGGGAGCCAGCCAACCACAGAGGATGTGGGAACCAGCCACAGCTACAGTACACATAGTTAAGGTAAGAAGAGCTCTACACAGTGCCAATTTTTTTCTACTTTGTGAGAGGTTGGGGCAGGGGTGAGAGTCATGGCACAAGGAGGGGGTCCTATGAGGACCAGAGTGAATGAAGGTGTTCACTGTACACTCTGTTAGAAAGAAGCCCCCCTCCAGTTCCCATTATACTCCTTTGTAGTCTCTAATAGGTCCTGGAGGGGGGTCTCTCTCTCTAACAGAGATTCTCTAATGGACACTGTTAGAGAGAGACCCCCCTCCAGGTCCCATAAAAAAAAGGCAGAAGTTGTACTTTGTGCAAAATGTAGGGGCAAGGTCAGGGGCAGGCCATGGGCGGGGTTAGGGTGAGTCATGGGCGGGGCCTGACAGGGGGCCCTTGCTTTATTTGGTCCGGGGGCCCTGAGTGTTGTCAGTCCGCCCCTGTGCAGGACCTGTATGATGGCAGAACAGGTCTCTGGGATAATGATCCCCAGAGCCTGGGGGGAGATGCCTGTCGAGAACTTGAGGTCCTGCAGACTTCTCCCTGTGGCCAAATACCGCAGGGTAGCGACCAACCTCTGCTCCGGAGTGATGGCTTGCCTCATGCAGGTATCCTGCCTGCTGATATAGGGGGTCAGCGAAGCCAACAAACGGTGAAATACGGGGTCCGTCATCCTGAGAAAGTTCCTGAAATCATCAGGATTATTCTCACGGATCTCACGGAGCAAAGGCATATGAGAGAACTGGTCACACTGAAGCAACCAATTCTTGGTCCATGAACTCCTCCCCACCCTGTTCATGGACTGGACTTGTGTCAAGGTCAGGACCCCAACACCAAGCCCCCGCACAGCACGAACTCTACGAGGAGTACGCATACGCAACATGGCTAGAAAACGGTCGGCTGCTCAGAACGAAGTAACAGAACGCACTGAAGAACAGCAAGGCCTGTGAAGAGCGACCTGAAAAACAGCAACGAGCGGGCAAGATCACACAGAAAACTCTGATACGAACTGACTGCACGCACTGAAGAGCAGATACAAACCCACAAGCACAAACTGAATGGCAGAAAACGATCTGAAAGCCACGAGTCTGAAAAAGCGCAAATCGTCTCTCACCAAACTTTTACTAACACGAGATTAGCAAAAGGAGCCCAAAGGGTGCCGCGCTTGGTTCTGAACCGGCCTTTTCTAGTCTCGTCGTACGTGGTGTACGTCACCGCGTTGTTGGCGATCGGAAATTCCAACAACTTTGTGCGACCGTGTGTAGGCAAAACAAGTTTGAGCCAACATCCGTCGGAAAAAATCCGAGGATTTTGTTGTCGGAATGTCCGAACAAAGTCCGACCGTGTGTACGGGGCATTAGTCCGTAGGGTTCAATATTGAGTTGGCCCACCCTTTGCAGCTATAACAGCTTCAACTCTTCTGGGAAGGCCGTCCACAAGGTTTAGGAGTGTGTCTATGGGAATGTTTGACCATTCTCCCAGAAAAGGCCTTGCTCGCAGTCTCTGCGCTAATTCATCCCAAAGGTGTTCTATCGGGTTGAGGCCAGTCAAGTTCCTACACCCCAAACTCGCTCATCCATGTCTTTATGGACCTTGTGTGGGGTTGTTTTTCAAAGGTTAGGTTTGGCCCCTTAGTTCCAGTAAAGGGAACTCTTAAGGCGTCAGTATACCAAGACATTTTGAACATTTTGGATAATTTCATGCTCCCAACTTTGTGGGTACAGTATGGGGATGGCCCCTTCCTGTTCCAACATGACTTTTGCACCACGTACCTGTACGTGATTCTGCACTTCCGGGTCTGGGGCATGCATGCGTGCCGCCAGCGACCCGCACCTGTTGTGATTGGACACAGCGGGAGCCAATCAGCAGGTCCGACAGACCCGATCTCTGCCTGGACCCGCTGATCGTTCCCGAGAGAAGCAGAACGGGGGTCTGCCTATATGAACAAGGCAGATCGCCGTTCTGTGAAAAGGGAAGGTAGTGATCCTGTGTATCTGCTAGGATCACTTCCTTCCCTTCGCTACCTTGTGTTGCTGCTTGTACTGTCTTCCCACAGTACAAGCACCTCCCCCCACAGTTAACAAGCACTCCCTAGGGACACACTTAACCCTTTGATCGCCCTTGATGTTAACCCCGTCCTTGCCAGTGTCATTAGTACAGTGACAGTGCATATTTTTAGCACTGATCACTGTATTGGTGTCACTGGTCTGCAAAAAAGTGTCACTTAGTGTCCAATATGTCCGCCGCAATGTCGCAGTCCCGCTATAAGTCACTGATCGCCTCCATTACTAGTAAGATAAATAAATAAAAATTCTGTAAATCTATCCCATAGTTTGTAGACGCTATGACTTTTTGCGCAAACCAATCAATATACACTTGTTAGGATCTATTTTACCAAAAACATGTAGCAGAATACATATTGGCCTAATTTGATGAATAAATTAGATTTTTTCAATTTTTTTTATTGGATTTGTTTTAACCACTTCAGCCCCGGAAGGATTTGCCCCCCCTAATGACCAGGCCATTTTTTGCTTTACGACACTGCGTTAATTTAACTGATAATTGCGCAGTCTTGCAATGTTGTACCCAATAAAAATGTCCTTTTTTCCCACAAATAGAGCTTTCTTGGTGGTATTTGATCACCTCTGCGTTTTTGTTTTTGTTTTTTTTGCGCTATAAACAAAAAAAGACCCCAAATTTTGAAAATAAATTTTTTTTTTTACTTTCTGCTATAATACATATCCAAAAAAAAAAAAATCATAAAACAAATGTATTCATCAGTTTAGTCCAATATGTATTCGTCTACATATTTTTGGTAAAAAAAAAATCCCAATAAGCGTATATAGATTGGTTTATAGTTAGTTATAGCGTCTACAAAATAGGGGATAGATTTATGGCATTTTTATTTATTTATTTATTTTTACTATTAATGGCGGCGATCAGTGATTTTTAGCGGGACTGTGACATCCCAGGAACTGATCGGACGCCTTAACTGACATTTTTTGACACTTTTTGGGAACCAGTGACATTATTACAGTGATCAGTGCTAAAAATATGCACTGTTATTGTACGACTGTCACTGGCAGGGAAGGGGTTTACACAGGCAGATCCCCGTTCTGTCTCTGCGGGGAACGATCGCGGGTGGCCGGCGGACATCGATTCCCCATGGACCCGCTGATTGGCTCCCCCTGCTGGCCAATCGGAGTGTGCGCACCCACAAAATCTAGTGTACGAATTGCCGTACTGGTACAGCTTTTTCCGCAGCCGAGCCACCTTGCTGCAGTACATTTGCAATGGGTGGTCGGCAAGTGGTTAAAACAGAAAGTAAAATATTGGGTTTTTTTTCAAAATTGTCGCTCTTTTTTGGTTTATTAGTGTAAAATATAAAAACCGCAGAGGTGATCGAATACCACCAAAAGAAAGCACTATTTATGGGGAAAAAAGGGCATCATTTTTATCTATGTACAGTTTTGCACTACCGCTCAATTGTCAGGTAAATAATTTAGTGCAGAATCGCAAAAAATGGCCTGGTCATGAAAGGGGGGGGGGTAAATCTTCCGTAGGTCAAGTGGTAAATACCATTTTAAAACAAGTTTTTTGCCATGTTTCCTATGAGTTAATACATTGATATGCTGAAGGTCATTCATGTGGGTTGGCGTTAATATAGCGGGGGCCTGCAGGTTCACAATTCTCTTGCTATGGGAACAGCACATTTACATTTGTATTTGGCTTTGGATAAAAAAGAAAGAACAAAACTAGGAGACTAGTAAATATGAACCCGAGGAGCAGGACCTCAGGATTAGGAATGGCATTGTGTAGAGACTCCTTGATCTTCACTGGGTGCCAGTTGTATCTTTCAGAAGGACTCAGTGCAGATGCGTGCTGTACACAGGGCTTACCCCACTTTTGGTGATGCTGGTCCTTTAAAAAGTCGACCCCACGCCCCCAATTCAAACGGCCATGAGCCCTTCACTCAATTCTATCTATGAGAATTGTTGGAACCTGCAGGATCAAAGCCAGTCACTATCCATCCACCAAAACAGAGAAGGTCTATGTCTATGGTACCAGACGATTGATGGTTTAAAGTAGTATTAAACCCAATAGCAAACATTAATTATATTGCAGCTTACCAATTCTTACATGCGATGGCTGCATTCTTTTTTTTTTTTCTTCTTTTATTTTCATCTGGTGATGCAGCCAGTAATTCTCTTGTCTTTCAATAGAACAAGCTGTCCTGCAAATGTAGCATTGCTCCCAACTAGGGATGAGCCAAACACCCCCCCCCCCCCCGGTTCGGTTTGCGGCAGAACATACAAACAGGCAAAAAAATTGTGCGAACACCATTAAAGTCTATAAGACTCCAATGTGAAAAACCAAAAGTGCTAGTTTTAAAGGCTAATATGCAAGTTATTGCCATAAAAAGGGTTTGGGGACCCGGGTCCTGCCCCAGGGGACATGTATCAATGCAAAAAAAAGTTTTAAAAACAGATGTTTTTTCGGGAGCAGTGATTTTAATAACGCTTAAAGTGAAATATTCCTTTAAATATCGTGCCTGGGGGGTGTCTATAGTATGCCTGTAAAGTGGCACATTTTTCCCGTGTTTATAACACTCCTTGCACAAAATTTCTAAAGGAATAAAAGTCATCTAAAACTGCTTGCGGCTGTAATGTAATGTTGGGTCTCGGCAATATAGATGAAAATCATTGAGAAAAACGGCATGGGTACCCCCCCCCCCCCTCAGCCCATTACCAGGCCCTTTGGGTCTCGTATTGATATTAAGGGGAACCCCGCACCCAAATTACAAAAAAAAAGGTGTGGGGCCCCCAGGCCCTATATACTCTGAACAGCAGTATGCAGGCGGTCCCCGGGTTACAAACAAGATAGGGACCGTAGGTTTGTTCTTAAGTTGAATCTGTTTGTAATTTGGAACAGGTACATTTTGTAAGTGTAGCTCCAGCCACAAAAAATCTATTTTTAAGCTTTTTGGATAATATAGGGCAGGGTTACCACCCCTGTAACATTTGTTGTGCTGTCTGTGCCCCTGTTCAGAAGATTTCACCTCACTTTCTGTCACTTTGTGTCCCAATGACAATTGGATTTTGAAAATTTTGGGTTATTAGGGAAACTAGGATTAGTGATAAAGCATCAGTGGAGACACCTTTTTCCCATATTAACTCTTACAGGAGAAAATTTTTCCTTCCTAGGGGTAGATTTCTTCTCACTTCCTGTTGTCTCCCTCCGTTTGTAAGTAGGAGTCGTTTGTAATTTGGATGTTTGAAAATAGGGGACTGCCTGTATATACTATTCGGCCTGCCCTATATACTCTGAGGAAAATTGGGACTTGGGTGTTGGTGGTACCAGAACACTGTAAGCCCTCACAGTTACTCTTTGTGGGCGCTGGAACAGGCCCTGCTGTGAAATATTATATCAAAAATTGTAATTACATGCCCCTGTTAAACAGGGGCAGAAAAATTGGGCCTTAGGCGGCGGTGGTGGTGGTGGCACAACACTGTAAAGCCTCACAGATACTCTTGTTGAGCGCAGGAATGGGCCCTGCTGTGAAATATTAGAGCAAAAATTGTAATTAAATGCCCCTGTTAAACAGGGGCAGAAAAATTGGACCTTAGGCAGTGGTGGTGGTGCCCTGAACCAAAAATATTCTTAGAAGCTATCATCATGAAGATTGAGGAGGAATAGGATAGTCACTCAGCATAATAGGATAGTCACTCAGCATATGCAGTCTTCAAGGGATCCCACATCCATAGTAGAATCAATCGGTTACATCAGCATCAGGTGCTTGGTAGCTGGTGATCCAAGACTGATTCCTTTTTTTTTAATGTGAGCCGATCAACAGAGTCTGTGGACAGGCACACTCTGTGATCGGTTACAAAGCCTCCAGCAACACTGAATGTGCGTTCAGAAAGAACGCTGGATGCAGGACAGGCCAGTAGCTCAATTGCATATTGAACAAGCTCTGGCCAGTGGTCCATCCTCAAGACCCAGTAACCCAATGGATGTTCTGTTGGAAAGGTCTCCAAGTCTGATCTTGCCCCTAGATATTCCTGCACCATGTAATTCAGACGCTGGCGATGGTTGCTGGAACCAATCAGACCTTGGCGCTGAGGACTGAAAAATTGTCTGAATGCATCGGTCAGCCGGCCACCTTCTGCATCGCTCTTTCTGTGACTGATTGAAGCCCCAGCAACACATTGACCAGTACCAGGAAATTGTAACCTCCCAGGCTCTGGAAACGCATTGCAAAAACCTTTCTGCAAGGCCTCCCGAAGATATTTCATCCTCTGCTCCCTCTGCGAAGGCTGGATAAGTTCTGCAACCTTACCCTTGTAACGTGGATCAAGAAGGGTTGCAAGGCCAGTAATGATCCCTCTCCTTGATACCACAAATCCTAGGGTCCTGCTTTGCAGGATCAGGGAGGCCATGCAGCGTAAGTTTGCAGAGCATTCGGTCCTGAGTCCTCTGGGTCACTAAGTATCACATGATCCTCAACCACCTCCTCCCAGCCACATACAACTCCATGGGTTTCTGGGGACTGAAAACGATCCCTTGAAGACTGCTGCTGATGCTGAGTGTTATCCTCCACCTCCATGCTGACACAATCCTCCTTCTCCTCCTTTTCTTCTTCCTGTGTGATCGGCGGGCCCGCAGGAATACTATCTGTATAAAGAGGGCCTTGAGAGATAAGGAAGTTCTCTTCCTCCTGCTGTTCAAGTGCCTGTCCATTATTCCACAAAGCGTGTACTCCAACAGGAAGACAAGAGGGACAGTATCACTGATGCATGCACTGTCACTGCTCACCATCCTCATGGCCTCCTCAAATGGTGACATGACAGTGTATGCATCCTTGATCAGTAGCCACTGGTGTGGCGAAAAAAAGCCAAGCTCCCCTGACCCTGTTCTGGTGCCATACTCACACAGGTACTCATTGATGGCCCTCTGCTGCGTGTGCAGCCACTGCAGCATTGCCAACGTTGAGTTCCACCTGGTGGGCATGTCACAAATGAGGCGGTTCTTGGGCAGGTTGCATTCTCTTTGAATGTCAGCCAGCCGAGCACTGGCATTATATGACCAGCGGAAATGTCCACAGACTTTACTGGCCTGCCTCAGGAGATCCTGTAAGCCCGGGTACCTGCTCAAGAACTGCTGCACCACCAAATTCAGGATGTGAGCCAAACAGGGAACATGGGTCAAGTGTCCCTGTCGGAGGGCGGAGAGGAGGTTGGGGCCATTGTCACATACAACCATTCCTGGCTAAAGCTGGTGTGGCGTCAGCCACCTCTGAGCCTGCCCCTGCAGAGCTGCCAGAATCTCTGCCCCAGTGTGGCTCCTGCACCCTAAGCAGACCAACTCAAGCACCGCATGGCATCTTTTTGAGTGCTTGCTTAGTCCCTTGAACGCCTACGGAGCACTGCTGGTTCAGAGGACAAATCTGCAGAGGAAGAGGCCATAGAGGAAGAAGAAGAGGAGGGGGTGAAGGAGAGAGCTGTGGCAGAATCACCACTACTAGCATTTTGGAGGCGTGGTGGCGGAACAAGCTCCAACGCTACTGAAACCTGTCCTGCATCCTTCCTAGCTGCCAGCAGAGCTACCCAGTGCGCCGTGAAAGAAAGGTAACGTCCCTGTCCATGCCTGCTGGACCATGAGTCAGCGGTAATATGCACCTTACTGCTGACCGCCCTGTCCAATGAGTCCAAGACATTTCCTTCCACATGCTGGTAGAGAGTGGGAATGGCCTTGCATGAAAAAAATGGTGTTTTGGAAACTGCCACTGAGGTACCGCACATTCCACAAATTCACAAAAGGGGGCAGAGTCTACCAGCTGAAAAGGCAGCAGTTGCAGTGCTAGCACCTTGGCCAAGCTAGCATTCAGACGCTGAGCATTGGTGTACCACTAGCAGATTGGCTGCAAGTACTTGGGAGACCTATTTCTATACCTTCATTCCTCACAGTGCTGGTTTCTGAGAGGACTGGAGGTATAGTGGGGTTGGAGATCCCATCTGATGAGGAGCAAGGAGAGGTTCGCCTTGTTCTTTGATGTGGGTCTTTTAAATGCTGTTGCCAATGAACCGCATGGGAGGTCGTTATATGTCTGGTCAAGCATGTGGTGCCCAAGCGGCTGCTGTTTTGGCTACACTCGATATGCTTCAGACATATGTTGCAAACAGCAATGGTGCGATCTGCTGCACACGTGTCAAAAAAGGCCCACACCAAAGAACTTTTCAAAATATGCGGGGAGTCAGCAGCGCCCTGCACCTGCTTAGCTCTGTGGTGTGGTGCAATAGGTTGGCTGCCCTTAAGCTGCCCCCTGGAGGGCATCCTGCCTCGTTGGAGATGTGCCTCCTCCTCCCCCTCTCTTCTATCAGGCACCCAAGTAGAGTCAGTGACCTCATCATCCCTTCCCTCCTCATCACTGGAGCAAACTTGGCAGTATGCTGCAGCTGGGGGAACATGACTGCCAGTTTCTTGACCTTCTTGGGCACCCCCTCTCTCTAGGCTCACCTTACTCCCTTCCTCAACCTGGGTACCATCATTGGAGCCTTCAAATCACTGTGCATCCTTCTGCAGCATGTACCCAACACTGTGGTCGAATAGTTCGGGGGACTCCTCCATGCATGATGGTGGGGCTAGGGAAGGAGTGACTGTTGACATGGAGCCGATGGAATAGGCCGCTTTAGCAGCTGCAATGGCAGGCAAACTACTCTGAACCAGGGATGGAGGCACAGACCGTGTGCTTCATCTAAAGTCCAAAACTCCCCCCCTATTACTCTAACTACTCTGAGCCTGGGTGACAGAGGAAGAGGAGGATGAGGACGGCTTTGTTATCCATTCCACCAACTCTTCTGCATGTTGTGACTCAATAACACGGTCAGCTGAGGATGCACCGTGTCCACGACCAGCACTGTCAACTGTAGACACAGAGCCTGCTTGCCCTCTTTTAGTGGCCTGTGAGTGTCTGCCTCTCCTTGGTGGCCTTCCGGACATGCTGTAAATTTTGTTTAGCAAAACCACACTACACTGTATTGTGTACTGTGTACATCACCAGAAAAGTAGTAGCAACTGCACTAGGGGTGCACGGTACTGTGTACACCAGCAGAAGTGTATTAACAACTATGGGTGCACTGTATGTATTGTGTACACTACCAGAAAAGTAGCAGCAACTGCACTAGGGGTGAACGGTATTGTGTATACCACCAGAAGTCTAATAGCAACCATGGGTGCACTGTATGTATTGTATACTGTGTACACCACCAGAAAAGTAGCAGCAACTGCACTAGGGGTGAACGGTATTGTGTACACCACCAGAAGTCTAATAGCAACCATGGGTGCACTGTATGTTTTGTGTACTGTGTACACCACCAGAAAAGTAGTAGCAACTGCACTAGGGGTGCACGGTATTGTGTACACCAACAGAAGTGTAATAACAACTATGGGTGCACTGTATGTATTGTGTACACCACCAAAAAAGTAATGTCTTTATTTTTTTAATTTCAAAACAATTCTATTTTTTATTGATATTGTTTTCAATCCCATATCATTTTATAAAAAAG
This sequence comes from Aquarana catesbeiana, assembly GCF_042186555.1. Lineage (NCBI taxonomy): Eukaryota > Metazoa > Chordata > Amphibia > Anura > Ranidae > Aquarana > Aquarana catesbeiana. The sequence goes on from NC_133326.1 coordinate 25,115,445, forward strand.
TTGTTCAAACTGTTTGCGCTATATAAATTTTGAATAATAATAATAGTGTAAATATTAATAATATAAATAATAATAATGATAATATTAATATTATTGTCTGGAAAATGTCTATAGTATCTTTGCATCTAATGTCTATTTTTTTTTTTTTTTCAAAACAGTTCTATTTTTTATTGATATTGTTTTCAATCTCATATCATTTTATAAAAAGTTGTTCAACCTGTTGGTGCTATATAAATCTTGAAGAATAATAATAATACTAATAATAATAATAATAATAATGTAAATAAAAATAATAATAATAATATTGTCTGTAAAACATCTATAATACCTTTGCATCTAATGTCTTTTTTTTCTTTTTTCAAAACAGTTCTATTTTTTATTGATGTTGTTTTTAATCTCATATAATTTTATAAAACATTGTTCAACCTGTAGGTGCTATATAAATCTTAAATAATAAAAATAATAATAATAGTAATAATAATAATAATAATAATGTAAATAAAAATAATAATATTGCCTGTAAAACGTCTATAGTACCCTTGCATCTAATGTCTTTTTTTTTTATTTATTTTTTTTTAACAGTTGTATTTTTTTATTAATACTGTTTTTAATCTCATATCACTTTATAAAAAGCTGTTCAAACTGTTGGCACTGTATAAGTCTTCAATAATATTATTATTATTAATAATAATAATAATAATAATAATAATAATAATAATATTAAAAATAACACTTTAACTAATAATAAAGAATGATGTCTGTAAAACACCTATGGTATTATTGCATATAAGGTCTTATTTTTTTACAAATATTCATGTTACAAATATTATAAATCATCATTTGTCTATTCAAACGTGTGAATCCAACAGCATCAGTTTTATTGGTATAAGAGTGGAGACAGACTTTTTTGATTTTTTTTTTTAGACTAATTTGTAGCAGTCCCTCTCCTCCTCACAGATGCCAATAAAGACAGATACAAGGGAAGATATCAGACTGACAAGGTGTTGACAGGAGCAAGGAGCCTACTGTGGTTCCCATCCCTGAAGACAACAGAAATGACATCATGTCTCCTCAAAATGACACACTAATGAATTTAGCAACACCTGAACTTTTGTGACAAGGAGAACCTTTGACACCGGTAAGCTCTTTGGTGTCAGTAATGATAGGATTCTTCATCCTACTTGCTTTGAGATCCAATGGCTGAGTTACCTTTGCAGACCTAACAAGTTGACACTGGTTCATCTGCTCCTTCTGGCTGTGGCAAGTCGGGTGACATCTCCTTTGCAGAAGAACTGGCGATGTAATTGACTTCCTTTTTTAGTTGAAGGCTTACTCCGAAATGTCATTATGACCCAAGACGTCTCTATCTGACTGGACAAACAGGAAGCGTAGGGTTTCTTAAAGGTGAAGCAGTTCTTGCTAATGAAGAAGTATCGCTGAGCATCTGGGCAGGGTGCGCACCGCCACTGCCTCCATTTGGGTGAATGTCACAGGTCACAGTTCAAGCAGAACACGGAATGGTGATTAAAGATGATATATTATGTTGGGATAAAATACTTAAATGAGCGGTAGAGTAATGTGAAGGGGGGGGGGGTCTTCTGATATTTGGTTTCTATTTTTATTAATCCAGGAGTACAATTATAGTAATTTCAAGCAGATGCTTCTGGAATGTCATGACAGTTAACTATCCGCTGCCCAAGGTTATCGATCTTGAATTAGACAGTGCAAATGTGAGATACATTCAAGCAAATATGAGAAAAAGGATCAGACGTTAAAAAAAAAAAAAAAAGCAAAATAGCTATCAGTAGTAGTGCAGTTTCTTGTCTTTTAATTTTAAAAATAACAAATATATGCATAGCCATAATAGAGTAATATAAGCAGGTGAATACATATAGAAAAAATGATGGAAGAAATTTGAAAATTGCGTATATAAAGTCATGTATGGATTTCATGATTGGGTAAGCATACTTGGCTCCCAAAACTGTAGCAGCATTTCACTATACAAAATAAATAAAATTCTGTGCCCCTACACTCGGATTCTAGTGATCAAAGCAGCTATGTTAAATTTATCATATGATAATACAAATCGTATTATATTTAAAAAGCACCCCCGCTAAAAAAAAAAAAAAAATTATTGCCTAAATATAAAATAATCAAATAAGCACAAATTAATACCTAAGTCAATGAAAAACTACCGCTATACTTTCTATATTCCCCCTTAATACTTAACATACCCCATGCAAATATATACTCATCAAAAAAATACTGTGCATCTGCGGCACAGTTGGAAGGTATTAGCACTGCATTTTTGAGGGATCACTGCTCTCCCGGGAAGCTATCAGTGACTTAATGAATCCACACTAGATGTCACACTGGACGTATCTCCAAATGCGTCACTTTCTGACTTCTCATGGCCCTACCACAATTTGGACAAGACCCTTGTCGATGCTGGAGGCCATCTGTACTCGTATCCAAACACAAAGACTCCTAATATCTCTCTACAGCTCACTCCTAGACCTCACCTCCATATCCACGTCCCCAACCTGTCGGGCATGGGCTCAAGTTCATGCCTTTTCAGACATGGATTGGGAGAACATTTGTACCCTCATTCATAAGGGTTCGCTTAACGTTGCGATTCAAGAAAACGTGTGCAAAGTCTTTTCTCGATGGTATCGTACTCCATCTTTGCTCCATACAATTTACCCTACGGTTTCTAACCTCTGTTGGCGATGTGGAACAGAAGTTGTCAACATGCTTCATGTGTGGTGTACGTGTCCCTAATCTTCAGCCCTTCAATAAACAAGTACACAATATAATCAGTCAATTCCTACAACTTAGATTATACCCCGGAGCAATTCTGTTGCACCATTCCTCCTGGCGAAAAAAAGGGTACAACAAATCTTTGGCACTGTGCATGATAAATGTAGCCAAACTCTGTATACCCTACCACTGGCGCTCCACAGTCACCCCCTTGCTACGCAAATGGATTTGCAGGATTAACAACATTGAGGAGATGGAAGAGTTGATTCACATTTCATAGGATAGGATGTCTAAATTTACAACTACGTGGTACTGTTGGCTGGTTTTCAAGGGGACTGCTGAATATAGATCCTATATAGGTTGGCAAGATCAAGCTAACGGAATCAGGCAGTATACTAAAGAGTACCTCCCTTTTTCCCTCCCCCGCCCCCTCTTCCCCCCCTTTTTTCTCTCTCTCTCTCTCTCTCTCTCTCTCTCTCTCTCTCTCTCTCTTTTTCTTCTCCTTCTTCTGCATCTCTTACTACATTTCTCTCCCCCTCTGGGTCTTTCCTCCTCTATTTTTCTTTTAGAACTAAACCTTTAGTTGTACCTGCTTATGTTTCCACAGGGGCCCTGATGGTATAAGGTGAGGCAAACATATAGGGCTAAGTTTTCATATGTATTGGTCAACTGTCTCCCACTCATTTGCCCTTAGGCTTTTTTGTAACTAATAATGCTATGTTACCTGTATTTATGGCAACAAGTATGATGCAAATGAGCACCTTTGGGATCCCTGTGGAAGCCCTATGTTTGATTTATTGTATATTATGAATGTATCCACGTGTCCTTATGTCAACTGTTTTATGTATAATTAATCTTTTGCAATAAATAGTTTACAAAAAATAATAATCAAACACCTAATGATCATTAATAAAAAGTCTAATATAGTGATTATTCATCAGGGAGTAGCCAATAGTAACTCTTCCAATCAAATATGTGCCACCCTCAAGAATACTCATATCTTTCAGGGAGGCGATGTAATCCACATCACCTGCGTGCCCCCCCCCCTTTTTTAAATCACTCAACAGAAAGATGTGACCTTACATATTAAATCCCCTTCCCGCCGACCGAACGCATATATGCGTACTCGGCTTTCCGGGGTTATACCGGGATGATGCCCGCAGCTGCAGGCATCATCCCGGTACCGTTGTTTTCAGCGGGCGATCGGCTACCCGAGTATAACAACCGATGTGGCTAAAAGCCGCTCGGTTGTTATACCGGAGGAGCGGGAGGGGACATCCCCCCCCTCCCGCCGCCTCCCGCCGCCTCCCGCCGCTGTTACCGGGCCTCCCGTGCGATCGGGAGGCCCGGTGTCCGTTCGGCTGCCTTCAGCGGCTGGGGGCGGACTGGAACGAAGCTGCGAGCGGCTTCGTTCCAGCCTTCTTCTTGTAAATGCGGAAGCGACGTCATGACGTTACTTCCCGTTTACTTGGTTGCCAATGGCGCCGAATTTAAAAAAGTACACAGTATTCAGAATCGCCGTTTTCGGCGATCTGAATACTTTGAAGTGTAAAGGAGGGATGGGGGGTCTTTTAGACCCCCGATCCTTCCATAAAGAGTACCTGTCACCACATATTACTGTCACAAGGGATGTTTACATTGCTTGTGACAGCAATAGAAGTAAAAAAAAAACACAATTTATAAAGTACAAAAATAAATAAATTAAATAAAAAAAAAAAAAAAATTTTTAAAGTGCCCCTGTCCCCGCGAGCTCGCGCAGCGAAGAAAACGCATACGGAAGTCGCGCCCGCATATGTAAACGGTGTTCAAACCACACATGTGAGGTATCACCGCGATCGTCAGAGTGAGAGCAATAATTCTAGCCCTAGACCTCCTCTGTAGCTCAAACCTGGTAACCGTAAAAAATTTTTAAATCGTCGCCTATGGAAATTCAAAGGTACCGTAGTTCGTCGCCATTCCACGAGTGCGTGCAATTATAAAGGGTGACATGTTTGGTATCTATTTACTCGGCGTCACATCATCTTTCACATTATACAAAAAAATTGGGGTAACTTTACTGTTTGGATTTTTTAAAATACATGAAAGTGTCACTTTTCCAAAAATTTGCGTTTAAAACACCGCTGCACAAATACCGTGTGATAAAAAATATTGCAACAATCGCCATTTTATTCTCTAGATTCTCTGCTAAAAAAATATACATAATGTTTGGGGGTTCTAAGTCATTTTCTAGCAAAAAATACGGATTTTAACTTGTAAACACCAAATTTCAAAAATAGGCTTAGTCATGAAAGGGTTAAAAAACTTCTTTAAAGCTTATATCGGCAGTCTCAAATCTCAGTTGATCCTTTCATATGTCCTCATTAACCACTTGAGCCCCGGACCATTATGCTGCCTAAGGACCAGAGGTCTTTTTCCAATTTGGCACTGCGTCGCTTTAACTGCTAATTGCGCGGTCATGCAATGCTGTACCCAAACGAAATTTGCGTCCTTTTCTTCCCACAAATAGAGCTTTCTTTTGATGGTATTTGATCACCTCTGCGGTTTTTATTTTTTGCGCTATAAACGGAAAAAGACCGAAAATTTTGAAAAAAAATGATATTTTCTACTTTTTGTTATAAAAAAAATCCAATAAACTAAATTTTAGTCATACATTTAGGCCAAAATGTATTCGGCCACATGTCTTTGGTAAAAAAAATGTCAATAAGCGTATATTTATTGGTTTACGCAAAAGTTATAGCGTCTACAAACTAGGGTACATTTTCTGTAATTTACACAGCTTTTAGTTTATGACTGCCTATGTCATTTCTTGAGGTGCTAAAATGGCAGGGCAGTACAAAACCCCCCCAAGTGACCCCATTTTGGAAAGTAGACACCCCAAGGAAATTGCTGAGAGGCATGTTGAACCCATTGAATATTTATTTTTTTTGTCCCAAGTGATTGAATAATGACAAAAAAAAAAAATAATATATTTACAAAAAGTTGTCACTAAATGATATATTGCTCACACAGGCCATGGGCCTATGTGGAATTGCACCCCAAAATACATTCAGCTGCTTCTCCTGAGTATGGGGATACCACATGTGTGGGACTTTTTGGGAGCCTAGCCGCGTACGGGGCCCCGAAAACCAATCACCACCTTCAGGATTTCTAAGGGTGTAAATTTTTGATTTTACTCCTCACTACCTATCACAGTTTCGGAGGCCATGGAATGCCCAGGTGGCACAAAACCCCCCAAAATGACCCCATTTTGGAAAGTAGACACCCCAAGCTATTTGCTGAGAGGCATATTGAGTCCATGGAATATTTTATATTTTGACACAAGTTGTGGGAAAGTGACACTTTTTTTTTTTTGCATAAAGTTGTCACTAAATGATATATTGCTCACACAGGCCATGGGCATATGTGGAATTGCACCCCAAAATACATTTAGCTGCTTCTCCTGAGTATGGGGATACCACATGTGTGGGACTTTTTGGGAGCCTAGCCGCGTACGGGACCCCGAAAACCAATCACCGCCTTCAGGATTTCTAAGGGTGAAAATTTTTGATTTCACTCTTCACTGCCTATCACAGTTTCGGAGGCCATGGAATGCCCAGGTGGCACAAAACCCCCCCAAATGACCCCATTTTGGAAAGTAGACACCCCAAGCTATTTGCTGAGAGGCATGGTGAGTATTTTGCAGCTCTCATTTGTTTTTGAAAATGAAGAAAGACAAGAAAAAACATTTTTTTTTTTCTTTTTTCAATTTTCAAAACTTTGTGACAAAAAGTGAGGTCTGCAAAATACTCACTATACCTCTCAGCAAATAGCTTGGGGTGTCTACTTTCCAAAATGGGGTCATTTGGGGGGGGTTTGTGCCACCTGGGCTTTCCATGGCCTCCGAAACTGTGATAGGCAGTGAAGAGTGAAATCAAAAATTCACGCCCTTAGAAAGCCTGAAGGCGGTGCTTGGTTTTCGGGGTCCCGTACGTGGCTAGGCTCCCAAAAAGTCTCACACATGTGGTATCCCCGTACTCAGGAGAAGCAGCAGAATGTATTTTGGGGTGTAATTTCACATATTCCCATGGCATGTTTGAGCAATATAACATTTAGTGACAACTTTGTGCAAAAAAAAAAAAAAAAAATGTGTCTCTTTCCCGCAACTTGTGTCGCAATATAAAATATTCCATGGACTCGACATGCCTCTCAGCAAATAGCTTGGGGTGTCTACTTTCCAAAATGGGGTCATTTGGGGGGGTTTTGAACTGTCCTGGCATTTTATGCACAACATTTAGAAGCTTATGTCACACATCACCCACTCTTCTAACCACTTGAAGACAAAGCCCTTTCTGACACTTATTGTTTACATGAAAAAGTTATTTTTTTTTTGCAAAAAAATTACTTTGAACCCCCAAACATTATATATTTTTTTAAAGCAAATGCCCTACAGATTAAAATGGTGGGTGTTTCATTTTTTTTTTCACACAGTATTTGCGCAGCGATTTTTCAAACGCATTTTTTGGGGAAAAAACACACTTTTTTAAATTTTAATGCACTAAAACACACTATATTGCCCAAATGTTTGATGAAATAAAAAAGATGATCTTAGGCCGAGTACATGGATACCAAACATGACATGCTTTAAAATTGCGCACAAACGTGCAGTGGCAACAAAATAAATACATTTTTAAAAGCCTTTAAAAGCCTTTACAGGTTACCACTTTAGATCTACAGAGGAGGTCTACTGCAAAAATTACTGCCCTCGATCTGACCTTCGCGGTGATACCTCACATGCATGGTGCAATTGCTGTTTACGTTTGACGACAGACCGCCGATTGCGTTCGCCTTAGCGCGAGAGCAGGGGGCGACAGGGGTGCTTTTTTTTTTTTTTTTTTATTTCCTTTATTATTTTTCTGCTTTTTTTATCTTATTTTTAAACTGTTCCTTTCATATTTTTTTTTTTTAATCATTTTTATTGTTATCTCGGGGAATGTAAATATCCCCTATGATAGCAATAGGTAGTGACAGGTACTCTTTTTTGAAAAAATTGGGGTCTATTAGACCCTAGATCTCTCCTCTGCCCTCAAAGCATCTGACCACACCAAGATCGGTGTGATAAAATGCTTCCCCAATTTCCCAATGGCGCTATTTACATCCGGCAAAATCTAAGTCATAAAATGCTCGTAGCTTCCGGTTTCTTAGGCCATAGAGATGTTTGGAGCCACTCTGGTCTCTGATCAGCTCTATGGTCAGCTGGCTGAATCACCGGCTGCATTCTCAGGTTCCCTGTTGAGACAGGAGAGCCAGAGAAAAACACGGAAGACGGTGGGGGGGGCATTCCCTCCCACGGCTTGTAAAAGCAGTCTAGAGGCTAATTAGCCGCTAGGATTGCTTTTACATGAAAGCCGACCGCTGGCTGAAAAGAATGATACCAAGATGATACCTAAACCTGCAGGCATCATTCTGGTATAACCACTCAAAGTCGTGAATGGCGTACCTGAAGACAAAAAAATGGTTAACAATAAAGCACAGTAAACGGTAAAGTATAAAAAATTGCATACCTGAAAAAGCAAACATGATAAAACATAGTAACAATAAAACATTAAAAAAGGAAGACACACATAAAAGATAAGAAAGGCTGCGCACCCCGGAAATTGAATTAAAGAAAAATAATTTTCCCCATGGGGCTTTAAAACAGCAATGCACATAATGAAAGGAAGTTCTTAATAGATGTATAGAAGTATAAAAAGTTTTATCCAATATCATGGTTTGAAGTACAGTATAGAAAATCATCTGGTACAGTAACACACATCTTATTCCCCAGTGCAGTAACAAACACATATTAATACACATAATTAGGTTACATGTTACATAAATAGCAAGCCCCGACGCGTTTCGACCTGTATATGGTCTCTTCAGGGGGACAGTTGGATCTAAAAAAGAATTACATAAATTAAATTTAAATAGATAAATATATATATTATTGTGCATCACTTGGATTAAACCAAGATAATGAGTCTTTACCGCTAAATGGTGGAATGGGTGTTCTCTAGTCCAGGATATGTGCTGAGGGCCAATGGAAACACTGGAGGGCTCGGGGGGCCACCCTCACTCTCCCAGGAGAGCCAGCCTCAGGGGGCTTACAAGGAGCCACACTTAGCGCGCCCCCCGGGAGGGGGGGGGGAAGGGGAGATGAGGGGGAGGAGCCCACACCTGCAACAGAAACCCAAGAATAGCCATGTATTAGTTAGAGGAAGTGTGATAATTAACTTGGTAATGTACTGAGTGTTTCCAATTTGTCTATGTGGAGACTGGCGTTGGATAGGATTTTTACTATGTAAATATATTGAAATGTTAATTCCATTCCATAAATGTAATCGATAAGATTTAATGATCGTGTGATCCAACAATGCAGTGGTATGGTAGGTCTATTATACTATTGTAATGGATAGGTTGATAAGAAGGATAGAATGGGTGAAAAAGAGGGAAAAAGATGTGTGTATGAAAAAAAAAAAAAAAAAAAAAAAACACAGCAACAACGATGGCCTAAATGGAGAGGAGTGCATTGTGTGGTGGAGAATGGTGTGAATGAGGTGGTGCATGGTGTGGTAACATGACATGGTGCTTGCTTGGTGCCTACTGTGTGAAAACAAAAATGAAAAGTGAACTAAAAAAGTGAAAAGCCAATCAAAATGTGAAAGTGTATGTAGGATGGTGTGTGTATGTAGGAGAGTGCTGTGTGGAATAAAAGTGAAATAACAAAAAGTTTACCTTATCAGTTGTATAAATCGTGTAGGCTGGAGGTAATGTTGGACTTGTTGATAGGTTCAATGTGATAAGCTTGGTGGCGATCATGCAAAAATAAGGGCTCTAGTGTAGAAAGAACCTGGCAGCAGTAGCATTCATCCTGGCCTGTAGGAGATCATGATCTGATTATCAGGCCTCCAGTCTCCCTTTATATCCAAATTCAGGCAAATGGGATAATCATGTGCAGGTGCAAACCCCCCACCCACACCACCCCCAAGAAAAAAAAAAAAAAAAAAAAAACCCGGAGGGATTGGCACTGGAACCGCTGATGGAGCGGCCCCTGTGTGGCTCCCTCGGCGTCCCGGAAGGCCTACAGGCCCCGACCACTGTCGTCATCTCCGCCGCAATGCGCGTGACGTCATGACGTTGTGCGCAAGCCGGGCCCTTACAGGCATGCGCACTCCGTCAAACATCCGGAGATGAACACGGGACGCCGCCGGCAGGATAGAGCTCACCTTAACTGCAGCGGCGGTGAGCAAAAAAAGGGGGCACGCAAAGGAATTCGCATGCCCCCCCCCCTTTTTCCTGCCGGGAAGCCGCGAGGGGTCAGACTCACCCCAAGAAGGGAGAGGAGGCACCACCAACACCCGCCAGTCCAAAAAATGGCCCTCAAAACAAAAACAAAAATATTGGGGATGGTGTCAGTAGAACATGAATGACTGACTTCATGGGATCACCAACATAGCACACAGCAAATGTTGATGGTCTGGTATGTTTTTTGTTTATTTTGCATTTTAACATTTTTTAAATTTTTTACATGGGCTGTGTGTTGGTTCCAGGTCCCCACGTTCCTGCATCTAATGTTAGTATGAGATAGGTAGAATATAAATAAAGTTTGTCAGCAATTGCCATATAAGGCAATTGAATATCATGCAGTGTGGGGGTCTAAGTTAGATTCCCCCTCATGCATGGGATTGTTAAAAGTTAACCGAGTGGGAACAATTGATTAACAGTGTGCAGGATACATGAAGAGAAGGAAACACACAGCCCATGTCTTATCTCTAATGTGTCAAGGTGGGGAGTGGTGTTTAACCACCCAAAATTGAAATATGAAAGAAGGAAGACACACATAAGAGATAAGAAAGGCTGCGCACCCCGGAAATTGAATTAAAGAAAAATAATTTTCCCCATGGGGCTTTAAAACAGCAATGCACATAATGAAAGGAAGTTCTTAATAGATGTATAGAAGTATAAAAAGTTTTATCCAATATCATGGTTTGAAGTACAGTATAGAAAATCATCTGGTACAGTAACACACATCTTATTCCCCAGTGCAGTAACAAACACATATTAATACACATAATTAGGTTACATGTTACATAAATAGCAAGCCCCGACGCGTTTCGACCTGTATATGGTCTCTTCAGGGGGACAGTTGGATCTAAAAAAGAATTACATAAATTAAATTTAAATAGATAAATATATATATTATTGTGCATCACTTGGATTAAACCAAGATAATGAGTCTTTACCGCTAAATGGTGGAATGGGTGTTCTCTAGTCCAGGATATGTGCTGAGGGCCAATGGAAACACTGGAGGGCTCGGGGGGCCACCCTCACTCTCCCAGGAGAGCCAGCCTCAGGGGGCTTACAAGGAGCCACACTTAGCGCGCCCCCCGGGAGGGGGGGGGGGAAGGGGAGATGAGGGGGAGGAGCCCACACCTGCAACAGAAACCCAAGAATAGCCATGTATTAGTTAGAGGAAGTTTGATAATTAACTTGGTAATGTACTGAGTGTTTCCAATTTGTCTATGTGGAGACTGGCGTTGGATAGGATTTTTACTATGTAAATATATTGAAATGTTAATTCCATTCCATAAATGTAATCGATAAGATTTAATGATCGTGTGATCCAACAATGCAGTGGTATGGTAGGTCTATTATACTATTGTAATGGATAGGTTGATAAGAAGGATAGAATGGGTGAAAAAGAGGGAAAAAGATGTGTGTATGAAAAAAAAACAAAAAAAAAAAAAAAAAACACAGCAACAACGATGGCCTAAATGGAGAGGAGTGCATTGTGTGGTGGAGAATGGTGTGAATGAGGTGGTGCATGGTGTGGTAACATGACATGGTGCTTGCTTGGTGCCTACTGTGTGAAAACAAAAATGAAAAGTGAACTAAAAAAGTGAAAAGCCAATCAAAATGTGAAAGTGTATGTAGGATGGTGTGTGTATGTAGGAGAGTGCTGTGTGGAATAAAAGTGAAATAACAAAAAGTTTACCTTATCAGTTGTATAAATCGTGTAGGCTGGAGGTAATGTTGGACTTGTTGATAGGTTCAATGTGATAAGCTTGGTGGCGATCATGCAAAAATAAGGGCTCTAGTGTAGAAAGAACCTGGCAGCAGTAGCATTCATCCTGGCCTGTAGGAGATCATGATCTGATTATCAGGCCTCCAGTCTCCCTTTATATCCAAATTCAGGCAAATGGGATAATCATGTGCAGGTGCAAACCCCCCACCCACACCGCCCCCAAGAAAAAAAAAAAAAAAAAAAAAAACCCGGAGGGATTGGCACTGGAACCGCTGATGGAGCTGCCCCTGTGTGGCTCCCTCGGCGTCCCGGAAGGCCTACAGGCCCCGACCACTGTCGTCATCTCCGCCGCAATGCGCGTGACGTCATGACGTTGTGCGCAAGCCGGGCCCTTACAGGCATGCGCACTCCGTCAAACGTCCGGAGATGAACACGGGACGGGAACACGGGAGAGTGAGGGTGGCCCCCCGAGCCCTCCAGTGTTTCCATTGGCCCTCAGCACATATCCTGGACTAGAGAACACCCATTCCACCATTTAGCGGTAAAGACTCATTATCTTGGTTTAATCCAAGTGATACACAATAATATATATATTTATCTATTTAAATTTAATTTATGTAATTCTTTTTTAGATCCAACTGTCCCCCTGAAGAGACCATATACAGGTCGAAACGCGTCGGGGCTTGCTATTTATGTAACATGTAACCTAATTATGTGTATTAATATGTGTTTGTTACTGCACTGGGGAATAAGATGTGTGTTACTGTACCAGATGATTTTCTATACTGTACTTCAAACCATGATATTGGATAAAACTTTTTATACTTCTATACATCTATTAAGAACTTCCTTTCATTATGTGCATTGCTGTTTTAAAGCCCCATGGGGAAAATTATTTTTCTTTAATTCAATTTCCGGGGTGCGCAGCCTTTCTTATCTCTTATGTGTGTCTTCCTTTTTTCATATTTCAATTTTGGGTGGTTAAACACCCCTCCCCACCTTGACACATTAGAGATAAGACATGGGCTGTGTGTTTCCTTCTCTTCATGTATCCTGCACACTGTTAATCAATTGTTCCCACTCGGTTAACTTTTAACAATCCCATGCATGAGGGGGAATCTAACTTAGACCCCCACACTGCATGATATTCAATTGCCTTATATGGCAATTGCTGACAAACTTTATTTATATTCTACCTATCTCATACTAACATTAGATGCAGGAACGTGGGGACCTGGAACCAACACACAGCCCATGTAAAAAATTTAAAAAATGTTAAAAATGCAAAATAAACAAAAAACATACCAGACCATCAACATTTGCTGTGTGCTATGTTGGTGATCCCATGAAGTCAGTCATTCATGTTCTACTGACACCATCCCCAATATTTTTGTTTTTGTTTTGAGGGCCATTTTTTGGACTGGCGGGTGTTGGTGGTGCCTCCTCTCCCTTCTTGGGGTGAGTCTGACCCCTCGCGGCTTCCCGGCAGGAAAAAGGGGGGGGGGGCATGCGAATTCCTTTGCGTGCCCCCTTTTTTTGCTCACCGCTGCAGTTAAGGTGAGCTCTATCCTGCCGGCGGCGTCCCGTGTTCATCTCCGGACGTTTGACGGAGTGCGCATGCCTGTAAGGGCCCGGCTTGCGCACAACGTCATGACGTCACGCGCATTGCGGCGGAGATGACGACAGTGGTCGGGGCCTGTAGGCCTTCCGGGACGCCGAGGGAGCCACACAGGGGCCGCTCCATCAGCGGTTCCAGTGCCAATCCCTCCGGGTTTTTTTTTTTTTTTTTCTTGGGGGCGGTGTGGGTGGGGGGTTTGCACCTGCACATGATTATCCCATTTGCCTGAATTTGGATATAAAGGGAGACTGGAGGCCTGATAATCAGATCATGATCTCCTACAGGCCAGGATGAATGCTACTGCTGCCAGGTTCTTTCTACACTAGAGCCCTTATTTTTGCATGATCGCCACCAAGCTTATCACATTGAACCTATCAACAAGTCCAACATTACCTCCAGCCTACACGATTTATACAACTGATAAGGTAAACTTTTTGTTATTTCACTTTTATTCCACACAGCACTCTCCTACATACACACACCATCCTACATACACTTTCACATTTTGATTGGCTTTTCACTTTTTTAGTTCACTTTTCATTTTTGTTTTCACACAGTAGGCACCAAGCAAGCACCATGTCATGTTACCACACCATGCACCACCTCATTCACACCATTCTCCACCACACAATGCACTCCTCTCCATTTAGGCCATCGTTGTTGCTGTGTTTTTTTTTTTTTTTTTTTTTTTTTTCATACACACATCTTTTTCCCTCTTTTTCACCCATTCTATCCTTCTTATCAACCTATCCATTACAATAGTATAATAGACCTACCATACCACTGCATTGTTGGATCACACGATCATTAAATCTTATCGATTACATTTATGGAATGGAATTAACATTTCAATATATTTACATAGTAAAAATCCTATCCAACGCCAGTCTCCACATAGACAAATTGGAAACACTCAGTACATTACCAAGTTAATTATCAAACTTCCTCTAACTAATACATGGCTATTCTTGGGTTTCTGTTGCAGGTGTGGGCTCCTCCCCCTCATCTCCCCTTCCCCCCCCCTCCCGGGGGGCGCGCTAAGTGTGGCTCCTTGTAAGCCCCCTGAGGCTGGCTCTCCTGGGAGAGTGAGGGTGGCCCCCCGAGCCCTCCAGTGTTTCCATTGGCCCTCAGCACATATCCTGGACTAGAGAACACCCATTCCACCATTTAGCGGTAAAGACTCATTATCTTGGTTTAATCCAAGTGATACACAATAATATATATATTTATCTATTTAAATTTAATTTATGTAATTCTTTTTTAGATCCAACTGTCCCCCTGAAGAGACCATATACAGGTCGAAACGCGTCGGGGCTTGCTATTTATGTAACATGTAACCTAATTATGTGTATTAATATGTGTTTGTTACTGCACTGGGGAATAAGATGTGTGTTACTGTACCAGATGATTTTCTATACTGTACTTCAAACCATGATATTGGATAAAACTTTTTATACTTCTATACATCTATTAAGAACTTCCTTTCATTATGTGCATTGCTGTTTTAAAGCCCCATGGGGAAAATTATTTTTCTTTAATTCAATTTCCGGGGTGCGCAGCCTTTCTTATCTCTTATGTGTGTCTTCCTTTTTTCATATTTCAATTTTGGGTGGTTAAACACCCCTCCCCACCTTGACACATTAGAGATAAGACATGGGCTGTGTGTTTCCTTCTCTTCATGTATCCTGCACACTGTTAATCAATTGTTCCCACTCGGTTAACTTTTAACAATCCCATGCATGAGGGGGAATCTAACTTAGACCCCCACACTGCATGATATTCAATTGCCTTATATGGCAATTGCTGACAAACTTTATTTATATTCTACCTATCTCATACTAACATTAGATGCAGGAACGTGGGGACCTGGAACCAACACACAGCCCATGTAAAAAATTTAAAAAATGTTAAAAATGCAAAATAAACAAAAAACATACCAGACCATCAACATTTGCTGTGTGCTATGTTGGTGATCCCATGAAGTCAGTCATTCATGTTCTACTGACACCATCCCCAATATTTTTGTTTTTGTTTTGAGGGCCATTTTTTGGACTGGCGGGTGTTGGTGGTGCCTCCTCTCCCTTCTTGGGGTGAGTCTGACCCCTCGCGGCTTCCCGGCAGGAAAAAGGGGGGGGGGGGCATGCGAATTCCTTTGCGTGCCCCCTTTTTTTGCTCACCGCTGCAGTTAAGGTGAGCTCTATCCTGCCGGCGGCGTCCCGTGTTCATCTCCGGACGTTTGACGGAGTGCGCATGCCTGTAAGGGCCCGGCTTGCGCACAACGTCATGACGTCACGCGCATTGCGGCGGAGATGACGACAGTGGTCGGGGCCTGTAGGCCTTCCGGGACGCCGAGGGAGCCACACAGGGGCCGCTCCATCAGCGGTTCCAGTGCCAATCCCTCCGGGTTTTTTTTTTTTTTTTTCTTGGGGGCGGTGTGGGTGGGGGGTTTGCACCTGCACATGATTATCCCATTTGCCTGAATTTGGATATAAAGGGAGACTGGAGGCCTGATAATCAGATCATGATCTCCTACAGGCCAGGATGAATGCTACTGCTGCCAGGTTCTTTCTACACTAGAGCCCTTATTTTTGCATGATCGCCACCAAGCTTATCACATTGAACCTATCAACAAGTCCAACATTACCTCCAGCCTACACGATTTATACAACTGATAAGGTAAACTTTTTGTTATTTCACTTTTATTCCACACAGCACTCTCCTACATACACACACCATCCTACATACACTTTCACATTTTGATTGGCTTTTCACTTTTTTAGTTCACTTTTCATTTTTGTTTTCACACAGTAGGCACCAAGCAAGCACCATGTCATGTTACCACACCATGCACCACCTCATTCACACCATTCTCCACCACACAATGCACTCCTCTCCATTTAGGCCATCGTTGTTGCTGTGTTTTTTTTTTTTTTTTTTTTTTTTCATACACACATCTTTTTCCCTCTTTTTCACCCATTCTATCCTTCTTATCAACCTATCCATTACAATAGTATAATAGACCTACCATACCACTGCATTGTTGGATCACACGATCATTAAATCTTATCGATTACATTTATGGAATGGAATTAACATTTCAATATATTTACATAGTAAAAATCCTATCCAACGCCAGTCTCCACATAGACAAATTGGAAACACTCAGTACATTACCAAGTTAATTATCAAACTTCCTCTAACTAATACATGGCTATTCTTGGGTTTCTGTTGCAGGTGTGGGCTCCTCCCCCTCATCTCCCCTCCCCCCCCCTCCCGGGGGGCGCGCTAAGTGTGGCTCCTTGTAAGCCCCCTGAGGCTGGCTCTCCTGGGAGAGTGAGGGTGGCCCCCCGAGCCCTCCAGTGTTTCCATTGGCCCTCAGCACATATCCTGGACTAGAGAACACCCATTCCACCATTTAGCGGTAAAGACTCATTATCTTGGTTTAATCCAAGTGATACACAATAATATATATATTTATCTATTTAAATTTAATTTATGTAATTCTTTTTTAGATCCAACTGTCCCCCTGAAGAGACCATATACAGGTCGAAACGCGTCGGGGCTTGCTATTTATGTAACATGTAACCTAATTATGTGTATTAATATGTGTTTGTTACTGCACTGGGGAATAAGATGTGTGTTACTGTACCAGATGATTTTCTATACTGTACTTCAAACCATGATATTGGATAAAACTTTTTATACTTCTATACATCTATTAAGAACTTCCTTTCATTATGTGCATTGCTGTTTTAAAGCCCCATGGGGAAAATTATTTTTCTTTAATTCAATTTCCGGGGTGCGCAGCCTTTCTTATCTCTTATGTGTGTCTTCCTTTTTTCATATTTCAATTTTGGGTGGTTAAACACCCCTCCCCACCTTGACACATTAGAGATAAGACATGGGCTGTGTGTTTCCTTC
The DNA here is from genome assembly GCF_042186555.1 of Aquarana catesbeiana. Lineage (NCBI taxonomy): Eukaryota > Metazoa > Chordata > Amphibia > Anura > Ranidae > Aquarana > Aquarana catesbeiana. The sequence continues at coordinate 25,132,784 of NC_133326.1, forward strand.
TCTTCATGTATCCTGCACACTGTTAATCAATTGTTCCCACTCGGTTAACTTTTAACAATCCCATGCATGAGGGGGAATCTAACTTAGACCCCCACACTGCATGATATTCAATTGCCTTATATGGCAATTGCTGACAAACTTTATTTATATTCTACCTATCTCATACTAACATTAGATGCAGGAACGTGGGGACCTGGAACCAACACACAGCCCATGTAAAAAATTTAAAAAATGTTAAAAATGCAAAATAAACAAAAAACATACCAGACCATCAACATTTGCTGTGTGCTATGTTGGTGATCCCATGAAGTCAGTCATTCATGTTCTACTGACACCATCCCCAATATTTTTGTTTTTGTTTTGAGGGCCATTTTTTGGACTGGCGGGTGTTGGTGGTGCCTCCTCTCCCTTCTTGGGGTGAGTCTGACCCCTCGCGGCTTCCCGGCAGGAAAAAGGGGGGGGGGCATGCGAATTCCTTTGCGTGCCCCCTTTTTTTGCTCACCGCTGCAGTTAAGGTGAGCTCTATCCTGCCGGCGGCGTCCCGTGTTCATCTCCGGACGTTTGACGGAGTGCGCATGCCTGTAAGGGCCCGGCTTGCGCACAACGTCATGACGTCACGCGCATTGCGGCGGAGATGACGACAGTGGTCGGGGCCTGTAGGCCTTCCGGGACGCCGAGGGAGCCACACAGGGGCCGCTCCATCAGCGGTTCCAGTGCCAATCCCTCCGGGTTTTTTTTTTTTTTTTTCTTGGGGGCGGTGTGGGTGGGGGGTTTGCACCTGCACATGATTATCCCATTTGCCTGAATTTGGATATAAAGGGAGACTGGAGGCCTGATAATCAGATCATGATCTCCTACAGGCCAGGATGAATGCTACTGCTGCCAGGTTCTTTCTACACTAGAGCCCTTATTTTTGCATGATCGCCACCAAGCTTATCACATTGAACCTATCAACAAGTCCAACATTACCTCCAGCCTACACGATTTATACAACTGATAAGGTAAACTTTTTGTTATTTCACTTTTATTCCACACAGCACTCTCCTACATACACACACCATCCTACATACACTTTCACATTTTGATTGGCTTTTCACTTTTTTAGTTCACTTTTCATTTTTGTTTTCACACAGTAGGCACCAAGCAAGCACCATGTCATGTTACCACACCATGCACCACCTCATTCACACCATTCTCCACCACACAATGCACTCCTCTCCATTTAGGCCATCGTTGTTGCTGTGTTTTTTTTTTTTTTTTTTTTCATACACACATCTTTTTCCCTCTTTTTCACCCATTCTATCCTTCTTATCAACCTATCCATTACAATAGTATAATAGACCTACCATACCACTGCATTGTTGGATCACACGATCATTAAATCTTATCGATTACATTTATGGAATGGAATTAACATTTCAATATATTTACATAGTAAAAATCCTATCCAACGCCAGTCTCCACATAGACAAATTGGAAACACTCAGTACATTACCAAGTTAATTATCAAACTTCCTCTAACTAATACATGGCTATTCTTGGGTTTCTGTTGCAGGTGTGGGCTTCTCCCCCTCATCTCCCCTCCCCCCCCCCTCCCGGGGGGCGCGCTAAGTGTGGCTCCTTGTAAGCCCCCTGAGGCTGGCTCTCCTGGGAGAGTGAGGGTGGCCCCCCGAGCCCTCCAGTGTTTCCATTGGCCCTCAGCACATATCCTGGACTAGAGAACACCCATTCCACCATTTAGCGGTAAAGACTCATTATCTTGGTTTAATCCAAGTGATACACAATAATATATATATTTATCTATTTAAATTTAATTTATGTAATTCTTTTTTAGATCCAACTGTCCCCCTGAAGAGACCATATACAGGTCGAAACGCGTCGGGGCTTGCTATTTATGTAACATGTAACCTAATTATGTGTATTAATATGTGTTTGTTACTGCACTGGGGAATAAGATGTGTGTTACTGTACCAGATGATTTTCTATACTGTACTTCAAACCATGATATTGGATAAAACTTTTTATACTTCTATACATCTATTAAGAACTTCCTTTCATTATGTGCATTGCTGTTTTAAAGCCCCATGGGGAAAATTATTTTTCTTTAACAATAAAACATTGCAGAATAGAATACAGTAAAAAAGAGCAGAACAATAGAGTGAGAATAGAGAGAGAGAGAACAATAAAACGACAACTATTTTTTTTTATTTTATATATATATTTTTTTTTTGACACTTTTTTTGTAACTAACTTTTGTAACTGTAACCGGTTCCAGGTTCGGGTCTCTCAAAATGCGATGGCATCTTGGGAGACCCTGTGAAAGTGTGTCCTAGTCTGTGCAATGCTGTACCCTACGCTAATACTCAACTAGTGAATGGTAGCGTTCAAAACATTCACCAATGCAAAGACCAGGATTGTCAGGACAGGAGGGACAATAATAGCGGGTGTCACGCCTATATCCGCGCTTCCTGCAGACACAACATCTTTTTTGGGGGGGTTCGTTGGGTAGGGGTACTCGGGAGGACATAAAGAAAATGCCTCTCATGCAGCCGACTGCATTTGATTGGGGATGTGAATGGGGGAAGTACGGGCGCTGCAGAAGTGGTGGGTTCCCAATTAGGATTGGCGAATGCAGCAGGAAGGGCACTATGGGCACGACGGGCCTGTGTTTGTCTTCTTGGTGGCAGCGGGACACTACTTGTGCTTGCCACCTCACCAGCTTGAACTGCACTTATGGGACTCGCCACGTCACCAAGTGTTGCTGCAGTGCTGGTTTGACTACGACCGGGGTGTACTAGGCCGCTGGTGCTTGCCAGTTCACCAAAACGCTACCAAAAAAACTGTTAGCGATCGCAGGGATCAGGCCTGACTCTGCGAACGCTGCAGTTATGCGTTTAGTGTTTTGTAAGGGACAGTGATCGATCGATACTGCACTTGGGTGGGCCGGGCCGGGCGGAGGGGCAAAACGCAGGTGCTAGCAGGTATCTGGGCTGATCCCGCTAACACTGCGTTTTTGGGAACCCTAAACTGCTGGGGACGCTAGTATAGATCTGATCGGATCAGATATTGATCCGATCAGATACTATACCACTAAGGGAGGTGTACGGTGCGTGCGTGGGTGTTAGCGCTACTGGCGCTAACCTGACGCTGCCTGGTGCTTGCTTGCCAGTTCACCAAAATGCTACCAAAAAAACTGTTAGCGATCGCAGGGATCAGGCCTGACTCTGCGAACGCTGCAGTTATGCGTTTAGTGTTTTGTAAGTGACAGCGATCGATCGATACTGCACTTGGGTGGGCCGGGCGGAGGGGCAAAACGCAGGTGCTAGCGGGTATCTGGGCTGATCCCGCTAACACTGCGTTTTTGGGAACCCTAAACTGCTGGGGACGCTAGTATAGATCTGATCGGATCAGATATTGATCCGATCAGATACTATACCACTAAGGGAGGCGTATGCTGCGTGCGTGGGTGTTAGCGGTACTGGCGCTAATCTGACGCTGCCTGGGGCGACGCATATCACCGCCGGGCGATCAGGGGGCTAAACCTTTATTCGGTAATAAACGGCGGGTGCCCTGACACTATAAAAAATAAACGAACTAACCAGCGTCAACCGTAACGTTTATACGGTGATCAGTGGTGAAAGGGTTAACTAGGGGGCAATCAAGGGGTTAAAACATTTATTAGATAGTATATGGGGGTCCCTGACACTATAAAACGCTGACGGCGAACCTAAATATTTACCTCCCTAACTAGCGTCACCAGTGACACTAATACAGCGATCAGAAAAATGATCGCTTAGCAACACTGGTGACAGGGGGTGATCAAGGGGTTAAAACTTTATTAGGGGGGGTTAGGGGGGTACCCTAGACCTAAAGGGGGGTAATACTAACTGTCCCAACACTGTAACTGTCACAAACTGACACTATGCAGTAATCAGAAAAAAAAAAAAAAAAAAAAAACCTGCTGGTGTCAGTTTGTGACAGGGGGGGGGGGTGATTGGGGGGGGATCGGGGGGCGATCGGGGGGGGGATCGGGGTGTTTTGTATGCCTGGCATGTTCTACTGTGTGTGTAGTGTGTTGTGCACTCACATTGATGTCTTCTCCCCTCGGCGCTGGAACGGAATACCGAGCTGAGGGGAGATGACATCATTTCCTTTGCTGCTGTTTAGCATACAGCAGCAAAGGAATGTTCCCATTGGCCGGCGACGATCGCGAGGGGGGGGCCACGAACGGATGGCCTCCCCCTCATCTCGGATCGCCGGGGAACAGAACGGGACCGCCTCGGGCGGCGGGGGGGGGGTCCGATCGGACCCCCCACCCGCGGAAGGCAAATCACGTACATGTACGTGATTTTGCCTGCCCGTGCCGCTTTGCCGACGTAAATCGGCGTTAGGCGGTCCTTAAGTGGTTAAAGTATATGCAACCCCTCACCTTGTAAAACAACCCATTCAGTTTAAAATAGAACTGTTTAATTGGGCGACCAAGTGGCAGATGAGGTTTAATGTAGATAATGTTGATAAATGTAAAGTTGAGGGCTAAGAATATGCATGCATCATACATACTAGAGGAAGTACAACTGGGGGAGTCAATGGTGGAGAAGGATCTGGGGGTTTTGGTAGATCCAGGGCTTTTTTTCCCAGAGGATAGGTGTAGGAACTCACCCCTTCCGACTCGCCCCTTGTCCCTGCCTCGTACTCACCTCTGAGCACTGTTGCTTGGTTCCACCCCCACCTCCCAGTACCGCCCCTTTTAGAGAATACAGAACCAAGAATCATTTTGAGGTGCTAAGTAATTTGTGTGGAATTTGTTAATGACAACAAGAAAGACAGTAAAATAGATTCCCTGTAGCTAGCAACAATGGACCTTCCAGCAACAATAGATCCACCCCAGCAACATTAGGCTCCCAACAGCCAGCATTAGACCCCTGTCTCAACAGTAGATCCCTCCTAGCAATGACTGATTCCCCCCAGCAACATAAGACCCACCCCCAGCAGCAATAGATCCTTCCCCAGCAACAATAGACCCCCCACCCCAAAAATAAATATCCTCCAGCAACAATTGATTCCCCAGCAGCGAGCATCAGTAGAACCTCCACCACACCCCCAGCACCCCTTGCTATTACATACATTTAGTGCTGGAGGTGCCGGAACTGCGTTCCCCCGCATTCTCACTGAAAAAAAGCCCTAGGTAGATCTTTAAGCTCAATATAATAACATGCAATGCCAAGCTGCGGTTTCCAAAGTCAGCAAAGTCCTTTCTTGTATAAAAGAGATATGGACTCCAGAGAGAGAGATATATTTTTTCCCCTGTACAAATCATTAGTAAGACCTCTTCTGAAATATGCAGTTCAGTTTTGGGCTCCAGTTCTCAAAAAGGATATCGGGGAACTGGAGAAAGTACAGAGAAGGGCAACCAAACTGACAAGAGGCATTGAGGAGCTCAGCTATGAGGAAAGATTAGAGGAACTGAATGTATTCTCTCCTGAGAAGAGGAGATTAAGGAGGGATATGATCACCATGTATAAATATATAAGGGGTCCATATAGTGAACTTGGTGTTGAGTTATTCACTTTACAGTCATCACAGAGGACAAGGGGGCACTCTTTGCGTCTAGAGGAAAAGAGATTTCATCTCCAAATAGGGAAAGGTTTCTTCACAGTAAGAGCTGTAAAAATGTGGAATAGACTCCCTCCAGAAGTGGTTCTGGGCAGCTCAGTAGATTGCTTTATAAATGGCCTGGATCCTTTACTAAATGTATATAATATAACTGGGTACTGACATTTATAGGTAAAGTTGATCCAGGGAAAATCCGATTGCCTTTGGGGGGATCAGGAAGGAATCTTTTCCCCTGTTGTAGCAAATTGGATCATGCTTTGCTGGGGGTTTTTCACCTTCCTCTGGATCAACCGTGGGTATAGGATTGTGTATATGAGATTGTATCATATTATTCTTTATTTATTTATTTTTATGGTTGAACTAGATGGACTTGTGTCTTTTTTCAACCTGACTAACTACAGTATATAACTATGTAACTATGAAAGACACATTTTTTCCCCTTTCACATAATCCCTGTTCTCATCGGTTCGCAGTTGCATAATGAACTCAGAGAGCTAGGGGAGGAGAAACAACTGCACACTGATCTTACCAGTGAAAGGCTGTGCAGGCGAGGGGGGGGGGGACGTCAGCACAAGTCTGATCATTGGAGGAGAGCAGAATGAGTTCTCAGGAACACCAGGGATTTCACACAGAGATAGCAATACAAAGAGAACAGGAGATCTTTCATACAAGTACATGGTATTTGTATCAGGAATATGAAAAGTTGTGTTTACATATTCTTTAAGGCCTAACTCCATGTTTCATTTTCCTTTAAATAGTTTGTTTCCGTTGGAAAACCATGCGGGTGAGTGCTGTATAAACTATGTAGTGTCTACTAGTGTATGCAGTGCTGTGTTCTGGCAGCAGTACAAGGACTTTCCCTTCCATTACCAGCACAAAATCTGAGTGCTGTTCAGCCATTCACTGGAAGCCTTGTATTGAGGCAGCCCGATATATATAATATTCCTTCTTCCTGATCATAAGTTGTATCTATGGTTTGAAGGGTATATATGGGAGCCAGAATGTTATGTCACACATCTTGACAATTATCCTCTTTGTCTCTATGGTACATTAGAATGTTTTAAACCTTATAACAATAAATATCAATGTTTTATATTTCAACAATGTATTTTGGTCTAATGTTTAGTGCCAGTAAAGTCCACCATTGGCAAGATTTGGATCTTGCAAAAAACGTTTCTGTATTTATTATAAATAAATACAAGACTTCCTCTTATTGGGTGAGGCGGAGATTGTGACGTCATCTGCTCACCTCGCTACCTTGGCCATTCACAGAAAGCCTTGTATTCATAGATAAAAGTAGAAAGGAGGGTGGATGACATTGCTATCTCCACTTTAGCCAATCAGAGGTAGCTTTGTATTTATTCATAAAAATACAAGGCTTTCAGTGGATGGCTGAGCAGCACTCAACCTGACTCAATATTGTTCTGGGAACAGGAGGTATAGAACACAGCTTTGTATTTTGCATGTAGCTGATGTGCTCACATCAGGCACTATATAAACTGCATGTGGGACAAGCTTGGTCCAAATTCATGTTTTACAGGTTAATGAAACCTGGAGTTATGCTTTAAACCTTAAGCTCATAGGTGGCACGCTTGCAAGAAAAAAGGTAGAGGAATCCAATAATCCAATAATAATGTAGATGTTCTTTATTAAAAGATCCAAAGTGAAAAAAACACACTTACAACAGTGCTGCCAACAGCACAAATGAAGAAGCACTTAAGTTAACTTAATTTGCTACCGCCTGTCCAAACGGGTATAATATGAGGTTTACCGGACCCTGCTTCAGGAGCACCACAGGGGGTCTGGAGCTCACATAAGCCAACTAAAGTGAAAATACCCTTTATAATGTGGTACTGAACTGATTCAACGATAGTAAGGAAAGAAGGGATACAACTGTTCTAATACAGCTGTAATGGGCTGCAAAATTTTTAGGAGAGGGTTGCTTAAAACCCATCTCCAGGCAAAATTAAACTACTGCCCAACAAAAATAGAGCAACAGTTCAGGTCTGTTCCTAAACACTCCTCTTATCATCCTAACAAAGAGGTGCTCGTCACTGCACACTCTGTAAGGACATTTCCAAAACCTTTTTTTTGTAGTATTTAAAGATACAGAGTAAAAAAACATCACAGCACCAAAAGCACGGAGGGATTCAGACACGGAGGGAGGGATTCAGTTGACGCGTTTCACTCTGAGTAAGCACCATTCAGCGTGAAACACATCAACTGAATCCCACTCCGCATTTGGTACTGTGATTTTTTTTACTCTGTGTCTTTGAATACTACAATAAAGGTTTTGGAAGCATCCTCACAGAGTGTGCGGCCACCAATGTTTTCTTAAACTACTGCCCCCTCCCCTTATACGCCCTCATCTCTGAGTCGACTGTTCAGAAAATATTCTGCTTTACAGCCCTTTAAAGCAGTATTTCACTTACCTGACTGAAGACCAAGGATCCATCGTGACAGTCCATGCACACCACCGACCAATCTTGTTGCTGCCCCTCTTTGTGACATCATAACACTGCTGGAGTCTTTAGGACCCTGCCAGTGGACAGCCAATAAAAAGTGTCCATGTCACGGGGGAAGCAATGTGGGCATCTGAAGGAGCTTCCCAATTTCTAGTCCATAATATAGGAGACTCAACACCTGGTAGCCACTTGACCACAGATTTAGCTAAGGATTTGGAGCTTTTAATGTTTTTTTTTAAAAACATAATGCAGTGATAATATTATGCACATATTATTATTATTATTTAAAAAAAAAGCCCTTTAGTACTGGTCATCTGGAATAAGACAATGTTTAGTGGAAAGTGTCAGATGATCACCTAGCCCAGCCTTTTTCAAACATTTTACCCAAGAAGAACCCTTGAAATAATATTCAGGTCTTGGAGAACCTTTGCTAAAACCACCCTATTGATGGTTAGTGGAAAAAAATGCCCCATACATTGGGGGTCAGTGGGAAAAATGCAATCCTTACAGTGGTGGTCAAAATGCAACCCCTTTAGACAGCTAAAAAGATCACTGGTTTCATGCAACTGGCTCTACCAATTGGTGTTGGCCCCCAAAACTATGCAGACATCATCAAATGAGAGGTCATTCAGCCACAGCTGAAGGAACCCCTAGCAAACTTTGGAGGAACCTTATGCCCCGTACACACGATCGGACTTTCCAACAACAAAACCATGGATTTTTGTTCGAAGGTTGTTGGCTCCAACTTGTCTTGCATACACACGGTCACACAAATGTTGACCAACAATTACGAACGTGGGAACGTGGTGACGTACATGACGTATGACGAGCCGATAAAAAGGAAGTTCAATAATCATGTGATATCTCCATTACGAACGCTAGTTTTACAAGACAGAGCGCTTCTGGCTTGTACTTGATTTCGAGCATTCGTGAACTTTTGTGCGACGGACTTGTGTACAAAGTTTTGTTGGCGGAAAATTTGAGAACCTGCTAGCCAACATTTGTTGGCGGAAAGTCGGACAACAAATGTTCGATGGAGCATACACGCGGTCGAACTTTCAGCCAACAAGCTCACATCCAACATTTCTCGTCGGAAAATCCGACCGTGTGTACGCGGCATTAGGGTACCACAGAACCCTGGTTGAGAATGGCTGACCTAGACTGTAGATCAGTGCATTTTGCACAGGACAAACAGTAGCCGACAATTTAATTTTCTCTAAATACTAGTGCAGTATTTATTGTCTGCAACACAATTTATTTGTGACATGACATGGGATATTATCAGACTCCATGTCCAGAGGAAGTTTTTCTTAGAATGTTCAGTCATTCTTCAATATCTTAATACTGTATTCTGTGACATTCACTGCACTTGATTGAAGTGCAGCAAACAACCTTCAGAGTAAAGGTGAAATTATTGTAGAAAATGACAAAAATCCTCCAGTGGCTGTTGGATAATTAATTGCGTAAAACAATCTACTGGTTTCCAGTCATTTTAAAGTAATTAATTAAATTTGCTTTTTTTCCGCAGAAGGTGAAATCATCTCTATTTCAAAACACAACTGTAATTGTAGGGCTTTTTTTTTTTTTATGGACTAGAAAAAAAAATGATTTCATACTCTGCTAGGATGAATTAAAAATAAAACAAATGCAAACTTTCAATTGTTTAACAAAGTTGGGTTTGCAAGTGCTTTTGGTAACAATGATAATTACAATGCCCAACTTTACGTGTTTTGACAAGCAGTTGGCATGGATGACATCAGATGTTTGAATCAGAGACAACCTGACAAGTCCTGTACCAAGTTAATCCTCTTCCCCAATCTATACATATGATGTCCTAGGCACTCACTCCTTGTTAAAGTGCATGGAGCAATAGATGAAAGAGCGCTTTACTGGTTGGGCAAGCTACTGTAGTCAGCGCTGACATTTTTTTAGGTCCCTAAAGCAGGAATGCAAAGAGATAACCATCATCATGTCCTGATGGTCCTGATGCTCTTTCAAGAAATTTTAAAAGCCCAGTTTTGAAAAGATTGAGTTTTAGGAAGTGGTGTAATGTCCATACTGTAATGTCAGTTAGCAAACTAGTAATGCACAAGGAGACTGAAGGGGTTATTTGAGGAGTAGAAAGATATATTTGGGGGTCATTACCGTAGAGATGGTATTGGAAGTAATTGAAGGCTATCAAATGACCATAAGACACCCACGCTGTGTCCGTCTGCAGGTCATATATCCCCCTCACTCACAGGCTTGGCTGAGAGCAGCGCGAGTCACTGGCTCCTGCTGCTGTCAGTCAAATCCTGTAAGGAGGAAGCGGGCGGGCAGGGCCGAGCCGTGGTGTGTGTATCTATGGATGCACACAGCCTGGCTTGGGAATGCTTCCACATGTGTGCCACCTTCTTAAGTGGCTTCCTATAGGGGAATGCGGAGAATTAGAAGGAGCAGAGAGCGCCGTTGAGTGACAACAGAAAAGGAGGATTGGGAGCCGCTCTGTGCAATATGCTTGCATAGAGCAGGTAAGAATAACATATTTAATATTTTAGTAAAACAAGTGAGCCTTTAAAATCGCTTTAAAGTGGTTGTTAACCCACCACTGTCACTTTTCACAATGCTCTTTCTTTATTACTGTAATGGCCCCCTGTGACTGTGCTATATGAAAATAATGCTGTACATACCTTGAATATTGAGCACTGATCGCGCTGATTGACCCGCCGCTTCTCTCCTCTCTCTTCCCGACACAAGCAGTGGGCGGGGCCAGGGATTCCCCGCTGACGTCAGTCAGGAGGAGAGGAGGAGAGAGGTGGCCCCGCTCACTGCATCTGTCAGGCCGTGGGAGCAGAGAAGCAGCCAGTCAATCAGCGCTGATCAGCGCTCAATATACAAGGTATATACAGCGTTATTTTCATATAGCAGAATCACAGGGGGCCATTACAGTAATAAACAGAGAGGATTGTAGCATAAAGACATTAATTTGAGCAGCAGGACAGGAGGGGGTGGCTCAGACACGGAGCTGTCAGGCAGAGAGAGGAGGGGGAGAGCACACAGGAGACACAGGAGAGCAGGCTGCTTATGACGAGACACGCACAGACTACGGTGTCAGGACTCTAAAGCCCTGCTATAAGGGAGTCAGTGCAGAGAGGGGAGGGTAGAACCAAGCAGGATCAGCCAGGTAATTCAGGTGATACGGGGGGCCAAATGACACAGCACAAGCACTGTGCTGCATAACATGCTCTAAGGGAACAGGATCTTGATTATTTTTTTGGGGGGGTTAACAAACGCTTTAATTACAAAGCCTTGAGGGACCCCCTATAGAAAGAGGGAGGAAAGAAAACTGCTGTAACTGCTTAAAAAGTGCTAGCTGGAGTCTTTAATTTGTTAGTCAAGTCCATCTAAGTCAGCTGGGGGTTGCTGTCCAAAGGTTTCTCCATTGCTCCTCCATCCAGAGTGGATACATTCAAAGACAGGAAGTGTGTTACTGGCCAGGTTACTGGGTGAAAGTAATGGAAGCAAGCAGAAAAAATATATAACTTCAGTAAGCAAGAAAGTTTCCCTGTCTTGCACCCATGGCCCCCTCACACTGCTTAACCCAGAATTTCCCCCGGGGATGTCACAATGTTTTCTTGCTGATGGGTGGCCTCATGCTTGAGTTCTGACCCACCATTTTTACCACTTTGGCACGCTTCTGGATTTCAGTGGCCTGGTCTTCCAAATGCAAGGGAACCTACTTCCTTTTTGGATGTACCTCCAAATTACTCACTATTTTTGAGCCCTGGAATGTGATATCCGCGTCTCTAGACCTCTTACTCCCCTTGAGGCCATTTGTTCCAGATAATCTCCCCAGCACCACTTAATTTGCACGATACATACATACTTAGCTTTTTACTGACAGCACTTCTAATGGTAGAAAAGCCTTTAAGGCCTGGGAAAATGGTATGTCGATTACTCAATCCACGGAAGAGTGGGATTGTATCCACTTAAAGATCCACAAAGGTTATGTGCATGTCACAACCCAAGAAAATTTGTATAAGATTCTATGACTATTGTATAGGACTCTAGTGCAGTTACACAAATTTCACCCCGAAGTTCCTAGAATCTGTTGGCGATGCCAAGCAGAAATCGGCACTTTTCTACACGTCTGGTGGACTTGCTTGTTCCTCCAAAGCTATTGGTCTGAGGTTTACAGAGTGATCTCCTAAGTTACCATTCAAATTTACCCGTGCTCAATTTCTACTTCACCACTCCTCTCTGCCCCATAAGGTATACTTCAAGTTTTTAGTAGTGCATATGATAAATGCTGCCGAACTTTGTATCGCGGTTCATTGGGAAACGACCCATATACCGACTATCTTGGAATGGTTGACCTCACCTCACTTCCAGCTCAAAGCTGCGGAGATGGAAGAATTGATTCACATGGCTCGAAAGTCACCTTCCAAATTTTCCAATAAATGGGCATGTTGGACCCATTTCCAGACAACTGTTGAATTTTCTTGACTGATGGGGTACTCTCCTTAGTTTCTTAACACCTTGACTGTTTTGATCAATACATTGTAGATTAGGACTATGCCTACTTTTATTGAAAGAGACCCTGCACCTTCCTGCCTCTCTCCCACATTTTTTTCCTTCTTTCTTGTGAGGACTAGGCTTAGTAGGTCTGTGCCAGGGAGGTGTATGAGCGGGGTTCCTCCCCACCCTTTGCTTCCCCCCCCCCTTTTTTTCTGTTTTTTCTCCCCCTTTCATATACCTACTTCCATTTCCACAAAGTCTTTTTCATTCTAATTCTTTGCCTGTTATTTCCATTTCTGCCTGCGGACAGGTTTATCTTTCTGGTATCAGGTCCCTCCTTAGCCTTTGGCATTTAGCTTTGCTCTTTTGACTCATTTGGTTTATTGTTGATTGGGACCCTTAGGTACCCATATACGACACTGGGAGCAAGGCTTTTGACACTCACGAGGCCCATGAAGATACACCTGCACAGGCCTTTTTTTTTCTCAAACAATAGGTGCTGGAACTCAACCACGACTCCCCAAAACCCCTCCACCCACACACACCCTCCAAATCACATCAAATAGTTGGTGAGGTCAGTCAAATTTCACGAACATTAGGAGGGTCTTAAAGGGGCATTAAATACCAGGATTGCATTACATACAGAGTGCAGAGTTCAGGGGGGGTTACACACAGAGTGCAGAGCTGTCACTTTTAAACACAGAAACCAGACTTCTGTGTTTACAAGTGATTGTGGTGAGCAGACCCCCCCAAGGGTCTGAGCCAGAGGTGGTGGAACTGATTTCCACTAAATTCCCCCTGAAAAAAAAGCCCTGCACCTGCATAAGGCTTTAGTATGCTTACTGTCTATGTCAGATAAGCTATTAACAACTTTACCTACATTATATATTGATCTCAAGGTTTTATATATGTTGTTTCAACTCTGATCAAGCTACCTGCTCTGACAAAGTTTTGTATCATACCTCTGTTGTAAAAAGATGAATTGCGGGGGCGCTATTAATGATGGGTGAATGTGCAGTGATGAAATAACTAGTGGGTAAGGCTAGGTTATATCAATCCAGCCGCCACCTATAAAGTGCAATGTGCTGTGCTAAACAATCTCTATACAATTCAAATCATGCATCAAAAGTGCAAAGTGCTAAATTATAAACTTCAATATAATGTCCTTGAAACAATTCATCAATGCATTCATGTGACAAAAAATGTTTTTTGAAAAAGTGCTTGAAAAATAAAGATATATTCAATGTGACATCCTGTGTACTGTATATACCATCACCGACTTGTAATTATCCAACCATACACCCGATGTGCTCAGTTAGTTGATCCTACTCACCAGAAAGGCATGACCTCTTTTATTAAAAAGAAGGTCAAACAGCGCTTGTTTTGTTAAGTTATAATGGCTTGTTTGATAATTCAGGAGACTTATCCTCTTATCCTCCTCTCCTTCATAAACCCATCAAAGAAATAAGAGAGGAAGGGAAGCAAATAGCGTAATATTGTTTAATAAAATGTAGTTACCCAGATAGCAAGCAATTGTGTTGCAAGTTTGAAAATGACTTGCTAAGCTATTGCTAGACTTGCCAGGCTCCACAAGTTTGTTGCACAATTGCACCAAGTCCGCAGTGCATGACTCCAGATCAACTTTCTTTTCAAACATTCTGCAAGTCTGCTGCAAGTTCTGATTCAGTTATGTTGTGTAATAGTCCTCCCACCACAGGGGGGCACTGTGGCTGAATTTTCATTTTGTAGACTTGCAGAGCTCTCGCAGTAGACTCACTACTGCAACTTTGCTCTTGCTAGAGACTTACTATGTAAATTTGCTACAAATTGGAAAAGTGTCAACTGGAACTTGTGCTTCAAGTGCTCTGCAAGTGTAAAAGAGAAAATGTGCAGCAAGTTAACAGACTTACAATTCAACACTGCCAAAAATTTGTGGCAGGTTATTCTTGCTATCTTGGTAAAAACAATTACAAAAAATGCCCACTTACATGGAAAGTGCCTTCTCCCAGGACTAAGTATATCCCGCATACAGGCTGAAGAATTGATTGCCATCCGGCTTGCGCTCACAAGTTGACGTGCGTTCCACCGCCGTGTACGGACAATCAGCAGCCAGAGACCCGGAAGTAATGTGACCAGGACGGGCTTCGATGTACGATTCATATTACTACATCGTTTTTTTTCACACTAGTAAGGGGAGCAGCATTTAATAAAATTCTTTTAATTTTTGGCGCAAGGTATTTTTCCCTTTAGTCCAATACCTCTCTCGTAACCTTTTGACATTA